>NW_020536999.1:7637642-7723553 GCF_003426905.1 Ctenocephalides felis
TAAAATTTTAAAGAGTGAATAGTTTTTGTATGTATAGATATAGATAAGGAAACTCTACCGAGCCGTTTTCTTGTAATTAACTGTTGAAAAAGAAATTACGTCGATTTTTATGGAACTTTTTTTGGCGATATATATAATGGTCTTATAGAACTTACTGAAATATTACGGCTTTACGACAAGTAGTTTAATTTTAAAAATTCATCAAAGTTTGAGAAGATGAGTAGTTTTTTTGACTTTGTTAAAATTAAAATTAGACGATTTACTTGGTATAACGATAGAGTACTTGGTCTTAATGAACATACTAAACCATTAAAGTCCTACAAAAACTGGTTCAATTATAAAAATTATTGATTTGTGAAAATTTGCTTTTAGAAAATACTCCGAGTCAAAGTGTACGTTCGTTTTCTTATGTGTAATAAATCCACTCGGAATACTTTTAATCGCTCATAAATTAATTTATATTTTATTGATTAAGTCGATTATTTACACATATCGGGAAGTTCATGCAACTTGCCTCAAGGCAAAATACCAATACCAACTAGTTTATCACTAATGCCACTTACACTTAGTTTTGGACTATTGCAAAAGACTTTGGGTGCTGAAAATGTCATGTGGTCCCACGTGCGAGATGCATTATGAATGTTAATAAATTCAATTATTATTATTATTTCATTGCATTATTAATTTATTATTCAGACATCGTACAGTCGTTGAGAATGGACACATAAATATATGTATGTAAATTACTGTCTTGTGTCGACATAGGATAATATTATATATAAATATATATATATATATATATATACTAGCTGGCCCGGCAAACGTTGTTTTGCCAAAAAAATATTTCTAGTATAACATGTTCAATACGAAAATAACTAACTGATTGCAAATGTGGTGCAGCAGCAAACCAAAAATATTAGGTTGTCAAATATCTCCCTTCCGCCTTTTTGTATTATAAACCAAGAGCAAAAAAGCGGAAGGGAGATATTTGACAACCTAATATATGAATAGTTTACCCACTGCAAAGTACGCCACATACAATTGTCTTTGCAAGTGCAAACCTAATAATTTTAGATATTTTTTTTATCGAATGGGAATCATTTGGGCCCCTGGGAGCAAGGAAATTCGATATTAAGGATCACCATAATATAAACATATTATATATATTTATATATATATATATATATATATACAGGGCCGGTCCTACTTTGCGTGCAATGCATGCGAAAAATGCGGGCACGCGCTTTAGGGGGCGCCAAAACGAAATTCGGAAATAAAATTTATAATATATTATTTATAATTTTTTTAAATATAAATCAATAATACTTAATTGATTATAATGAACAATCTAATTTAACTATGGATACGAAGATACAAAAAGCATATTCAGTTTGCAATGTGATATCAATCAATCGATCAATCAATCAATCAAATTAATTTAACCAAATAATAACTCTGAAAATTTGTAAATTATTGTTCTACTTACTGTCCAAAGTACTTTTAAATTTTGTTCTTCGTTTGAAGTTAACGTGGAATCAAAAAAGAAAATATTTAGTGTTTAATCCCGTAAGAGCAAACCTACGAAAGTTTAAATTAATTATTGGCTGTTATTGGTGAAAAATGGCGAGCTGATTATAGAACTTGTTAAAAAAATAGATAGAGCTTAGAAAATGACTTATTTATTCCGAAAAATTAAATTGTAACTTTTGTTTTTGCTGCAAATGTTTCGCATCTAATGAACTTTTGATTTTTTTATTTTAATGGTTAAGTTGGATCAAATATGAAAAATGGAAGCAAAATTTACTTTGAAACAAAAATCGTTTATCTTTTTTTAGACCTAGTAGTTCCCATACACTAAATTTGTCATTTGATATTAACTATGCAGAAATAATACAGATTTAGATAATAGTTTTTTTTCATTTAGTTAAAAAAATATGTAATTTCTTTGCATGTTTCATTAATCTTTGGAAAATACTTTCAAAATACGTTGAAAATGTAACTCTAAAACAACAATCTAAAAATGGGAAAGTTGAGATGAATACAATTTGGCCCTTACGATATCAATAAGGAGCAGTTTGTGCTGCAATTTTGGATAATAAAAAAATAAATTAAATTTAAATTTAAAAAATCCAACAGGAAATACTAGTGTTATGTTTAAAAATGAAAGGCTAGTTTTTTTTTGCTCTCTTGGCATAAATTTCTCAATAGAATAGATCGCATAGTATATAAGTAAAATGTTTCAAAACCCAAATACTAATATTAGACATACGTTAGAAATATTTGAAAATTTAAACATATTTTAATTATGATCAACCCGCGAACTGCCTCGATTTTCTATATAAATTTAAAATCAATATATTTCATACGCTTTTACATAATATATCAAATTTTTTATGTACTAAATCTGAAATGATTAACAATAATTAAAAAATTTACGTTTTACTGTTTTAACAGTTAAAATTATTGCGGGGGGCGCTAGAAAAAAAATTGCATGCGGGCGGGCGCTGAGGACCCCAGGACCGGCCCTGTATATATATATATATATATATATATATATATATATATATATTTAGATGTAAAATAATTGTTTTAAAATCGGTTGACAGGAAATGTTCGTTTAATGTCGTTTAGTCAGACACAATACACCTATTATAATAAATTGCTCACAGAGTTAAACCGTCCATACATTCATTATATATAAATATATATATATATATATATATATATATATATATATTTATATATATATTTTCTTGTGTGCGGGTGTATGATTTGATACTACTTCTAAACGGTTGTTCGGTTTTTGATAATTCTTTCTGAAGTTTGTTATGGAAATTTTTAAGATTTAATGAACAATAAAACTATAATAATAATGTAACACTTATCATTGTTCGACATTGAAAACATTTGTAGAAATGTCAATTCACTTGAAATTTGAATTTAGCTGCAATTATGAGCCTAGATAATATTAGAATGTAATATACAAGAAAAATGTAATGTCTACTTTATTATTGCCGAAAAGCAACCGAGATGTGCCAGAAATTAAAATAAAAACCAATGACTAATATATAATAGTTAATGTTGCAGTCAAACATTTATCTTGCATCCTAATCAAATAATGATGGAAATTTATTATTTCAGATAAACCCCATCTTATCAGTTTAAGATCGTTCTAAATTGTATATTTATATGGTATTATATTGTGTTTAATGTGCACACGGTACTACTGTTGGTACAGCCATCACAAATCTCAAAAGTTACAACAAATAATTTAATGGTCGTTATCAAATCAAATATTGTAAATATAAATGTGTACATTTTCTCGTTCTTATCGCGATAACAATATTATTCCTTGGAAATGGACTTATTCGGATTTTTATCAAGAACTATAAAAGTAGATCGAATTTGAGATATCGAGATAGTCATATGTTGTAATAGACACACTGTTAATTTCAGCTAAATTCAAATTTCGAGTGAATTGACAATTCAAGTCAAATGTTTTCAATGTCAAACAATGATAAGTGGTTTTTTGTCATTTTTGCCATTTATTTCTACAATATTACTATAGTTTTATCCTTAATTGAATCTTAAAAATTTCCTTTGACAAACTCTAAAAAGATTTATCAAAATCCGAATAACCGTTTAGGAGAAGTATCAAATCATACAGCCGTACAGAAGAATTTTATACAAACATTTTAAAAAACTTTCCATCAGAATTCTTATCAATGTTTTGGCGAATTTTAAAGAATTTATAAATATGCAAATTAAGTATTATTATGTGCATTTATAAATATTTATTCTACGACAAACAAAAATGCACATTTGAATTTTTCAATATTACAATAAGAACAAATCAAACAGGGTCAAATTGTATTTACCAAAAATTAAAAAATTGTATATGACTTTATATAATATAATAAGAATAAGAATTTAAATAAAAGTGTTCTCAAATAATATTAAGCCCAACTATATTTCTTTTTCTCGAAACTAGAAAATTTCTGATTTCAAATTTTGCCGCCGAAAATCTCGCAGATGAAATGTTTTTTATGTTGTCCATCTTGATCTGTTGTTCTTAAAAGAAAAATGGAGGAGAAACGTCAAATAGTTTATGGAATTATTCGTCAAATTCGAGGATGAATTCATAGTATAAAAGTCAGTTTTAGTATTATATAATATTTAAGGAAAAACGAATTAGTGAATATCTAAACATATACGTATATTATTATACACATACATTAAAAGTCTTCTCAACTTTTAAGAACGCATCGGCAGTTAGTTTATTATAACCTACAAACGTCAAACATGTCTGACGAAACAAATTCGCACAAAACAATTAAAATCGAACCGATCGATGATTATCCTCAAGTTAAACAGGAATTTGATGATTATGAAAATACGTCAGATTTGTGTACGGATAATGATGATATATGTCTGCAGCAATTTCTAAAATCTGAGGTTACAATTGATGAGGAATTAAAACAAGAAACTATTGGTGACCAAGATGCTGCAAAAAATACAAACCAAATATTTTTACTTTGCATATATAACAAAGACATCACTAAATCAAGTAATTTAGTAGATGATACAGACGAACCATCTGAAAGAGTTTCAGAAAAATTTAGAAGTACTAATGACTTGAAACTCTACAAATGTAAAATATGCTTTAAAGCATTCAGAGTAAAGCATTATTTAAACCAACATGAAAAGGTTCACACAGGACAAGGTCCTTATGAGTGCACGATATGCAATAAAAGATTTTTACAGTTATGTCATTTAAGAAGGCATTTATTAATTCATACTAAAAATTATAAATGTAATACATGCAATAAAACATTCGCATTGAAACATTCATTAAACCGGCATGAAGTGATTCACACCGGAGAACGCCCTCATGAATGCCCAACATGTAAAAAAAGATTTTCAGTGTTAGGTAGTTTAAGAAAGCATTTATCAACACATTTATCAACGCATTTATCAAAGAAATCTAAAGAACGATCTTATAAATGTGAAATATGCAATAAAGCATTCAAAACAAAGCAAATATTAAAACTACATGTAACGGTTCACACCGAAGAACGACCTTATGAATGTGAAATCTGTAATAAAACGTTCAAAACAAAAAATGTATTAGACAATCACAAAATAGTTCACTCAGAAGGAGTAAATTATAAATGTGAAATATGTAATAAAGCATTCAAAGCAATGAAATATTTAAACAGACACAAAGCCCTTCACTCCGAAGAACGACATTATAAATGTGATAAATGCAATAAAGCATTCAAAACAAAGAAATGTTTAAACCAACATGAAGTGGTTCACACGGAAGAACGACCTTATAATTGTGAAATATGCTCTAAAACATTCAAGACAAAGCGACATTTAATCGATCATAAAGGAATCCATGCTGGAGAACCCCATACAAGAAACAATGAATAAAACTTTTGAATGAATCGTGAATCTCTCCCATCTTATAATCCTTTCCATTTACTCAATTTGCATTGATACAGGATAGCAATCGCAATTTATTTATTATATAATTCAGTTACAACTCTAGTTTATTACTCATATACAATGTATTGTATGTAATTGTATTAAAATAAATGTTTAAATAGAAAATTGTAATTGTTTTGTAATTACAACAATTGAAACTACTAGAGATTTTAAAATATTTTCATTAGTGCATTTTATTTTCCATAAAATACTTTTGTAATACTGGATTAAAAATTCAAAAAATTACCCAGGCTAAGCACAGTCTAAGCGCCACTCTGGTGCAAATGTTTACCCAAGTGTGTTTAGACTGTTTATAGTACTGGAGCACTTTCTCAATTTTGTGAAAACTATTGAAAAATGTGAAAATGCCGCCATGCTGTGCACAGTATAAGTGAAAATGTCGCACAGAATTATTTGTAAATATGTTTAGACTGTGACTATACGGGAGCACTTTTTCAATTTTGTGTAAATTAGCCAACTATTTTTTTTTCGAAATGAAATGACGATTGTTAATGTTCTGGAGATAAATTGATTTATGATTTACATTTGATTTGCTCAGATATAACAAGATAGCAAAAATAATGAAAGTTACAGTATTTGTAATAATATATATTTGAAAACGTTTGAAAATTTCTCGAATATTTCATTAAGGTACGGGAAGTTCCAGCAATTTGCCTTAAGGCACGGTGCCATACACCACTAGTTTTGTTTTATTTAAAGCTCTTCTATTTTTGTAAAAATATACAACATTTATCATTAACCACAAAAATTAGATATTTTATAATATTTAAACTATTAGCAGAATAATTGAGTAAACTTGTTAATTTTGTACAAAACCAAATGAACTGCAATAGAAAAACAGATCATTATAATTCTAGTTCTTGGTTAAAAAATATATTATATTCTAATGACCAAGTTTTCACATTTACAGATATTGGAATACACTTCATTTTAAAACACATTTTTTTCCATCTAATTACGGCCCTGTACTATTCCAATTACACAAAATCAATAACAATTAAAAAACTTACGTAAATCCATTATGTAATTTCAAATCGCGCGCGCATTATCGTCGCGCGTGAAGTCAGTCGATTTACATGTTGGCATAAGTGCTGCCACACTTTTTATTGACATATCGTCTGTTGTCAAAGGGAAAAATGGTCTTGTCAAAAAATATGAAAAAAATAACAAACAATTGATTAATTTTAATGTTTAATTGGTTTTTTAATTACTTAAATCATTGCCGCAAGTAATGGAATATTGTGATGTGTTCAAATGCGTGGTGGAAGTTTGATAAATAACCTTATGTGTGTGGTAAGTATTCCTAGTGTAAAAACTTGTAATCAAAATATTTATGTTTAATTTTTGTTGATTCAACCCTCTAATACGTATTTATAAACTTTTTAATAAAATCTTTTATTTTTCAATATCCATAAACATAAAATGTGATAGTATATGTATATAATACTTAATGTTGATATCTACACTGATAACAATTTTTTTTTGCAAATTTTTTGATCTTCAAAAGCGCAAATATATAAATAATATTAATAACTATTTATCATGTATACAAGCTGTCTAGATTATATTGATAAGGATTTTTATGAAGATGCTTTTGAAAATAGCAGGAATGTAAACATGAAGTACAAAGAACACTATTTGATTGTCGGGGCTTTTAGTAATCTTCGTATTCTTGTATAATCAATAGACTCGTGGGAAGTAGTTTATTTATAAAAAAGCCGTGCAAGTGAGAAATTTATATATAGTAAAGTCTTGTTGAGTGTAAAATGGTAAGAAAACTCTTGTATTGCCGTTTCAATTGATTTAGTTTTTCAAGTAAAGACAAATAAATTTGGTGAAGTAAATGCTTCGCAAATTGTATACATTAATAAAAGCTAGAAAACATTCACTAAAATCTGGTAAAAGCACTTACATAATGAAATTTTGAATTAAACTTGTCAGAACATTTTTCTGGTAATATATTTAGCAATATATGAATTTTGGATATTTTTTTACATTTTTTTTTTTTGAGTACCATGTAAATTTTGATTCAACATTTTTATTTTATATATATATATCAATAGAAACTAGATAAAATTTACCAAAATTTAGTAAAAACTGTTATTTACACTTGCATATTGAAATTCTAAATAATTCATAGTTGAAATGCAGACTCTAGTATTTTAATAATTAGCAATATATGGATTTTTTATGGAACATTTTTTTACTATTCTCCAAGTAAATTTTAATTTTTATATTGGGCACTATAATTTGTTTTTATTAGTAAAAACTGGATAAAATTTACTAGTATATAATCATGACTAAAGGTCAAATTTTGATTCATATACACACTTATTTAAATTTTAATACAAACAAATTAAAATTCAATTTCAATTTTAAACTTTGCTTTCGGAAAGTTATTAATCTAGACTATTTCTATCAGATTCAAGATGATTCGTGTTTGGAGATTTACTTTATATGGATTTTACTTAATATAAATTTGAATAGAATCTTTTATTCCAGAAACTCAATTTAAATATTGGTATTAAATCTCAGGAATTTATCTAATCACGAATTTTAAGTTTATACATGATATTTGTATTAGAGGGTTGTAAATATTAGTTCTTTACAATTTAAGTAATCTTAATAAAGCAGACTTGCAGTAATCCAGTAATCAATTTTAAATTATATTTCATTTTACTTGTTATAGAAATATAGTTAAAACTAGTGATGTGCCAACTCGAATCAAGTGATTAAAAATATTCGAATCAAACCCTTATTCTTATTCGAATCATATTTTACTTGGTTTGTAAAGCTGAGAAATATGTACAGTAAAACAATATATATGAACATAATATATAAACACAAGATAAATTTTAATAAATATAAAAAAAATCATTATAATAAATTTGAATTCAATAGAATCAATCGAGTTCAATCAACTTTTGAACAGATATAACAGCGTTATTGTATGATGATTTATCTTATTTTTGTCATATTTATTATTATGGATTTTAAATGTAACCAAAATAAATGGTAGTACCAATTTTTTAATATAAAATTGTCTTTGAAACATTTATTAAACACCAGAAGAGCAGTAAATTATACAAAATTTTAGATTATTCAAGTAATGGCAAATAAATTCACATTATATTTAGCTGTTCGTTTAAATGAGATCCTTTGCTGATTAAAAAATAAAACTAGTGGTGTATGGCATCGTGCCTTAAGGCAAATTGCTGGAACTTCACGTACCGTAATAAAATATTCGAGAATTTTTTTTAAACGTTTTCAAATATATTATTACAAATACTGTAACTTTCATTATTTTTGCTATCTTGTTTGTTATATCTGAGCAAATCAAATGTAAATCATAAATCAATCAATTTATCTCCAGAACATTAACAATCGTCATTTCATTTCGAATTCAATTTCAAAAAAATAGTTTAGTTGCCTAATTTACACGTGAAAAGTGCTCTCGTATAGTCACAGTCTAAACGCAAATAATTCTGTGCGACATTTTCACTTATACTGTGCTTAGCTCGGCGGCATTTTCACATTTTTCAATAGTTTTCACAAAATTGTGAAAGCGCTCCAATACATAAACAGTCTAAACGCACTTGGCTAAACATTTGTACCAGAGCGGCGCTTAGACTGTGCTTAGTCTGGGCAATTTTTTGATTTTTTAATCCAAAATTACAAAAATATTTTATGAAAAATAAAAAAAGATGTAATAATTTTTTATCCTCAAAAGCAATTGTTTTGTCAATACAAGCAAAAAGTTTTTTAGATCATTCAAATCGGACGCTTAGTTCATTCAAAAAGTGCCATTTTTTGCACATTTAGCTCTGTATTTTCGAAATGGCGGGATCTGTCTTTGCCAAAAACTAATCAGCACATCCCCTTATCCATGCGAATCCAATGTTTTTTGAGTTATTCAAATCGGTTGACTCGTGTTCCCGAAATCGTCGACGAAAATTTGTATCCACACACACGCACACACACACACACACACATACATCAATTTTTTCTAAGGTATGCCAAAATGTTCAGAAACATTGGAAACGTGAAGAAAAGTAAAAAAGGGAAGGGAAAGCAAAAAGGTCACAATTTTCAGAAAAACTTAAAGTATAAAAAATCAGAATATAAAAAAAATTCAAATTTTTCAAAAAAGTCAAGTTTTTTCAAAAATTTCATATCTTTCAAAGTTCTCAAAAAATTCTAAAGGTGTTTAAAAATTTCAATTTTCGGTACGGGAAGTTCCAGCAATTTGCCCTAAGCCACGATGCCATGCACCACTAGTTATCATAATTTTTGATCACATGGATCATTTTTGTCTTAGCTTATGCTTGTCCATATATAGGCTTGATTCGAATCACTAGTGAAAATATATACTTGTCTAATTACTAAGTACTCGGATTACACAGCAAGTCTGCTACAATTCACCCTTTCATGTTTTAACAAATTACTTTCCGTCCTTTCCAGCATAGATCCAACTCAAACCGACAAGCAACCATCACAATTCCCTGTTAATAATAATGAAAGCCGTCACAAACACCATAAGCTCCTCCTGATAATGCTCCAAAAATCCACAATCTCAAACAAATTATTACAAATGTACAGAAATTTCCGTCTCTGATGCACCATACTGTCGACAAATTACTTTACATCACCCGAAGCTGCTGGTGTCACCGTGATGAATTCTTGTAAAAATTTTACAAAAAATGGAAGACGCAAAGTCTGACTGTTTTGAAATCTGGAGGCACAGCAAATGGAGGGACAGCGGGCCATAATAATAAAATTTCTAGGGGAAAGCAGAAACAATAATATTGTATACATTATTAATTAAGTAGGGTTTATGTGTAGTCAATTCTTGTTCAAGCCATATATAGTTACTTATACATCGTGCCATATCTGTATAGTTGTATGTATATATTGTATAATTAGTAAGTCGCATAAGTCATTTACCATGGCTTCGGACAGCTCAAAATTTGCAGGATACGCACAATGGCGTTCTGAGGAAAGTAGGGTTTTATTGAATGGTGTTACCAATGCAGGCGGGCACAGGAATTCATCCCTGTGCAGACAAGTCAATGCAAAGAAAGCTTTGGTTTTATTAGTACTTATGTCGGCTATCACTATTTTGTGCTACGCACATTACGTAATGAATTCACCATTCACCAGCCTGATACATAGAGACACTGTACCCACACCTTTGGTGCAATGCAGATTAGGACTCGCCAAAAATGATTATCAACAAAGCGATCATAGAAGTGAAGCCAGATTAAGAATAGACCCTAAAGTCCTAGTTTTTGTTGAAACCACCTACACGCAACTTGGCAGAGACATCGCGGAACTTCTAGTCCACACCAGAATCAAATACAAATTAGAAGTCGCCGGGAAAAGTTTACCTGTACTAACAAATTTAGACAAGGGACGTTACGGTGTCATTGTTTTTGAAAACATCGAAAAGTACTTCATGATGGACAAGTGGAACCGCGAGCTCTTAGACAAATATTGCAGAGAATACTCTGTAGGCATCATCGGTTTCATGAAACCCAGTGAAGAAACTTTAGTCGGGGCACAATTGCAAGGATTTCCTTTATTCATACACACAAATTTACGTTTACAAGATGCGTCATTAAATCCTAAGTCACCTATTTTACGTATGGTTCGTTCTGGTGAAACGGCTTGGGGTGTACTTCCTGGTGAAGACTGGACGATTTTCAAACCTAATCATTCCACGTACGAGCCTTTAGAATGGGCAGCTAGGAACCCTAAAGAAGGTTCCACCGAACAGTTGACCACGATAGTACAAGACCATGGACAACTCGATGGTATCCAACGTGTTTTGTTTGGTTCAGGTTTTAAATTCTGGTTGCACAAATTATTATTTTTAGACTCGTTGAGTTATCTAAGCCACGGGCAGTTGAGTTTAAGTTTGAACAGAGCGCTTTTAGTCGACGTTGATGATATTTTTGTAGGCGAAAAAGGCACGAGATTGAAGACTAATGATGTCCAGGCTTTACTGGACACTCAGGAACGCATAGCAAAAATGATACCCAACTTTAGGTTTAATTTAGGTTTTTCTGGGAAATATTTCCATCACGGTACTTATGAAGAAAACTTAGGCGACGACATGATTTTAAAAAATGCTAAAAAGTTTATATGGTTCTCCCATATGTGGAACCACCAACAACCACACTTGTACGATAATTTAACAACTTTAATGCAAGATATGATACTTAACAAAGAGTTTGCTGTAGAAAAAGGGATTCCGACTGACTCCAGATATTCTGTATCCCCACATCATTCAGGGGTTTATCCGGTGCATGAGTTGTTATACGTAGCTTGGAAAAAAGTTTGGAACATCAAAGTTACATCAACTGAGGAGTATCCTCATTTGCGACCAGCTAGGTTACGTAGAGGTTTTCAACACCGAGACATCATGGTTTTACCAAGACAAACTTGTGGACTTTTCACACACACAATGTTTATCCAAAGGTATCCAGGAGGCAGGAAAAAACTCGATGAGGCTATACAAGGTGGTGAGTTATTCCAAACAATTGTGTACAACCCGATAAATATATTCATGACACATATGTCTAACTATGGTAGCGATCGCTTGGCTTTGTACACTTTCGAGTCAGTTATAAAGTTTTTGAGGTGCTGGACAAATTTAAAATTAAGTTCAGCTCCTCCTACACAATTAGGGGAAGCTTACTTCCGTCAACACCCTGATGAAATCGATCCAGTGTGGGGTAATCCTTGCGAGGACCTTAGACACATTAAAATCTGGTCCAGGAGTAAAAGTTGTGACTCGTTACCTAGATTTTTAGTTATCGGACCACAAAAAACAGGCACAACAGCACTATATACTTTTTTGTTGATGCATCCGAGTATCGCAAGCAATCTACCAAGTTCCGATACATTCGAGGAGATACAGTTTTTCAATGCTAATAACTACTACAATGGTTTGGATTGGTACATGAACTTTTTCCCAGTGAATTCATCATCGAAATACATGTTTGAAAAGTCTGCTACGTATTTTGATGGTGATCAAGTGCCCAGACGTGCACATGCTTTGTTGCCGAAGGCAAAATTGATCACAATTTTGATATCACCAGCAAAACGTGCTTACTCCTGGTACCAACATATGAAGTCACATAACGACCCCATAGCTAATAATTATAGTTTCTACCAAGTTATTACAGCAAGCGATGCTGCTCCTAAAAGTCTCAGAGACTTGAGAAATCGGTGTTTGAATCCTGGTAAATACAGTCAACATTTGGAACGATGGCTAGCATACTACGATGCTCAGCATTTACACATCATCGATGGAGAGTTATTACGTTCCAATCCTATAGAAGTAATGCACGATTTGCAGCGATTTTTAAAAATCACACCCATGTACGATTATTCAGCTCATCTAAAATACGACAACAAAAAAGGATTCTTCTGTCCCCTTACCCAAGGGAATCACACCAAATGTTTAGGTCGATCTAAAGGCAGGCAATATCCACCAATGGACGATAAGACTATGAGGCTACTCCAGAGATATTATCAAACACATAATACAGCTTTAGTGAAATTACTTAAAAAATTAGGATCGCGACCGATTCCACAATGGTTGAAAAATGATTTATCGATAACTACTTAATGAGTGTCTGTTGTTACAAATTGTTGACGAAATGAATTTAAGAATTATCTCGATGTATGTTGAATTTTATTGTAAATGTCAAAGCAGTTGTTATTGGACGTAAACGTTGTTCGATAGATCTCTTTTAAGCATTTTTATGAATAAGGTACTAAGATCAAAAAGGCAGCATGCTTGATCAAAAATTAGCTTTATTTGAATTAACGAAGGATTGGAATAGTAATAATTGATAAAATTAGAAAATATTAAATCTATTATATTATATTATCAGTTCATCATGTTATTAAATTGTAATTGATTTGACACGATTTAATTTTTAATCGATTGATAAATGACAAACTATATAAATAAATGCAACCATGTTTTATTAATGTAATTTTTAATATGGACATGTTCGAATTTTTTTGTTCCCAAGGGCTCAAATGCTTCCAAAATAATAAACAAAATTTGTCTAAAAGTTTTAGCTCTTAATATTAACATTTAGATAGTCCGCAATTCAATTAAAAGTTTCTTATATTCACTATTACCATATAGCCTTGCGCCATCTGTGATAGCATTTGTGAAATCAAATTTGATGGCACTTAAAAATATTTATAAAACACTTAATCTCTAATTAAATCCATGTGGGCTGTTTAACAAAATATTTATTCATCATGGCATCAAAATTAATTTTACAATATTTACCTAAGAGATTAGAAAAAGCTATCAGTAATAAATTATCAGGAAAGAATTCCCTTAATGACAAGAATATTCGAGACTTTTAATTGAATTGTGGACTGCCTAAATGTTAATATGAAGAGCTAAAACTGTCAGAGAATTTTTTTTCATTAATTTGGAAGCATTTGAGCCCTTGGGAGCAAAGAAATTCGGAAAACTTCAAAATAAGAATCACCCTAAAATATATATTCATATATATATATATATATATATATATATATATATATATATATATATATATACATTTGAAGTATTTTGTAGTCCAACCGTCGAATTAAAAAAAAATTAAAATAGAAAAATTCTTTAATCTATTAAACGTTTCGACACTTATTGTGTGTCATCATTCAATAATCTAAAAAAACATTACATAATTAACAATAGTTGATATTAAATATAATAAAAGGAAAAATTATATACAAACCAAACATGGAAAAACCCAAAAAAATATAAAATCTTCATAATTAATAATTAATAAATAGAGATATTAAAGGAGCACATATTGCCCTCCTATATTGTATGTGTTTAATCACAGTGCATTATAAAAACTGATCAAGGTAACGCAGCACGTGCAGTAGAGTGAGTGGATGCTGGGTGTAAGAAACAAAAAAGGAATGAGAAACAGAGAAGGGATGTAACAAACTTTACAAAGGAATTACTTTTCATGAAATTTATTCCTCTCATCTTTTACATTGACAAGTCATTATAAATTTCATGTTAGATTACTGAATGATGACATATTAAGTTTCGAAACGTTTAATAGAATAAGGAATTTTTCTATTTTAATCTTTTTTTTAATTCGACGATTGGACTGCAAAATACTTGAAATATGTATATATACACACATATATATATATATATATATATATATATATATATATATATTTATATAAATATATATTAGGGTGGTCCTTAATATGGATATTTTTAAATTTCTTTGCTCCCGAAGACTCAAACGCTTCTAAAATAATCAAAAAAAAATCTCTGAAAGTTTCAGCTCTTAATATTAACATTTAGAAAGTCCGCAATTCAATTAAAAGTTTCTTATATTCATTATTATCATATGTCATTAAGTAAATTCTTGCGCCACCTGTGATAGCATTTGTGAACTCAAATATTCAAAACACTTAAAAATATTTAAAAATCGCTCGACCTGTTTAACAAAATATTTATTCATCAAAATGAATTCTGCAGCAAAATATTTATTTAATTGGTGATTTTTGATACTCAAATTATCAGTAATAAATTTCCATCAAAATTACAAGTCTGCTATCATAGATGGCGCAAGAATTTACTTAATAACATATGTTAATAATAAATGTATGAAACTTTTAATTGAATTGCGGACTATCTAAATGTTATTATTAAGAGCTAAAACTTTCAGAGATTTTTTTTTTATTAATTTAAAAGCATTTAAGCCCTTGGGAGCAAAGAAATTCGAAAATTTCCATATTAAGGACCACCCTATAAGTACTTAATGACGTATCCAATTTCAATCAATTAATACTATTTCAAAATCCAAATACGCAATATGTATAGATGTTTTTTAAATTCTAAAAGTTCAAAATAGTAAAGTGTTTTCTATTATAATTATGTCACAAATAAATTTTTTTATTAACTATATATATATATATACGTATACATACATATATATATATTAAAATTAAACAAAAAAAATACCAAAAGGTAGAAGTGTTCGTAGTTGTAATTATATAATATTATTATTATCGATTAGAATTATATTGTAAATAAAAATTGAATTAATAAATGACATATAGAAAGTTATGGAAGGATGGATTTAAATTTATTTATTTATTTATTTATAAATGTTAATTATTTAACAAACCAATTTAAGTAAAATTTTCACATGGGCCATAGTAACTTATTACTATTAGATAATAAAGAAAAAATGTATCAAAAAAACTTAATGTACAAAAAAAAAATGCGAAAATTTTTGAAAAAAATACTACCACACTTATATGACTGACATGCTCCTCTAATAAAACTTTTTCTCGACAAGCCAAAAAAAATTTTCAGGTCAATTTGTCAGACAAATATTCCTGACATGGTTCATGAAGAACTTCTTAGCGTCAGACACATATGACTGACATGGCGATCAACATGTTAACTAAAATTATTTCTGATAAATTACTGCTGAGTTGTAATAAATTTAATTCAAACCCACTACGTTAATTTATTTCTAATGAATTTTTAACTTCCCGTAGGGTAAGTTATTGTAATGGGCCGAAAATCGGAATTGAAAATTTTTACATTTCTCGACGTTTTGAAGGTTTCTGAACATTTTGGCATACTTCAGAAAAAATGGATGTGTGTGTGTGTGTGAGTGTGTGTTTTGTATGTCCGCATTTTTTCGTCCACGTTTTCGGGCGCACGGATCAACCGATTTGAATGGTTTAAAAAACATTCGATTCCTATTGATAAGGAGATGTGCTGATTAGTTTTTGGCAAAGGCAGGTCCAGCAGTTACGGAGATAAGGAGCAAAGAGTGCAGAAAATAGAAATCAAGTTTCTGAGAGAACGGAGCATCCGATTTGAATGATCTAAAAAACATTCAATTAGTAATGATTGGGAGAAGGGGTTATTAGTTTTTCGCAAAGGCAGGCCCAGCCATTTCGGAGATACAGCGCTAAATGTACAAAAAATGGCAGTTTTTGAGAGAACTAAGCGTCCAATTCAATTGATTCAAAGAACTTTCTGCTTGTCTTAACAAAATAATTGATTTTGGAAAAAAAAATTTGTTCCATTTTTTTTTTTTTTTTTTTTTTAATTTTTCGTATATCGAAAATAATTCAGATTTTATTTTTAATTCTGACTATAGTTTTA
The DNA here is from genome assembly GCF_003426905.1 of Ctenocephalides felis. NCBI lineage: Eukaryota > Metazoa > Arthropoda > Insecta > Siphonaptera > Pulicidae > Ctenocephalides > Ctenocephalides felis. The sequence goes on from NW_020536999.1 coordinate 7,654,345, forward strand.
ATATACTTTAAACAAATAATTTCAACTTTGCAATTCAGTTGATATAATTCTTATAAATATTAGACAATGTTACAATATTAATAATAATCTATTTGAAAACATTCAATATTCCTCGAACATTTCGTTACTGTATGGTAAGTTCCAGCAATTTGCCTTAAGGCACGATGCCACCCACCCCACTTGTTTTTATAATAATTTTGAAAAGTTTGCGCACAAATTTTCTTTTAATAATTGTCTAATTGCTTCTAATTTGTTGAAAAAACTGTTTTCTTGTTTGTACAGAGTATTTTGCGTCAGTGGAGTGACGTAAGTACAGTTATTGTTTTTGTTTGAAAAAAACATTTCTATTGTTCAACTAATTAGCCAATATTCCGGATTAATTATTAATTTGCATGTAAATCTATTGTTATTATTTTTAGTTATATATATATATATATATATATATATATACTAGCTGACCCGACAGAGCTTCAAATACAACAATTAAAGTTCGAACGAAATAAAAAAACGACTTTGCTTTTTTTATATCTAGCTTAATATTGTTCCTAGGACACTTTATTAAACACCGATTTATTAAGATTTTAATTGATATAATTTTGTTCATTACATGATTTTTATTAAAATGTATATTTTTGGAGATATTTGCAAAAAACGATGAAAATCGTCAAAAAGAAACGAATTTTTAGTAGCCAATAACTTGAAAAGTATTTGTTCTTTGAAAAACATTATAAAACTAGTTTCTCTTATAATTAGCTCTTCTATCGATATCCGACGTTATATTGAAAAAAAAATTACACCACTGAGAATGGGTGTCATCCACCCGAGTCTAAATTATTTTCACTTTTGAAATTGAGAGTAAAATGAACCTAATTCCAAAATTTGATACAAATTTGAGCACAGTACAAAATTGACTTGAGTAAATATTCCGTATCCAATGCCAAACAAATAAATTTTTGACACAATGAAACTTGTAAATAATTTTTTGAATAAGTATGTATTTTTTTTTGTATTGTGATTTAGTAAAGTAAGGCAAAACACGACTGCATTAGTTAAAAAATAATCTGTCGAATTGAATTATATAGGTCATCTGCCAAACCATATACTGTATCTTACATTATTTTAGTTTTTGGCACATCTCAGCAGCTTTTCGGCAATAATAATAATGTAGACATTTAATTTTTTTTATTCATAATCATGAATTTATTATATATATTCTAATATTGTCTAGGCTCATAAGTGAATTGAAATTTTTGGCAGGTAACAGTTTTCATTTGTTTTCAACGCCAAACAATGCCTCAAATATTTTCAATGTTAAACAATGACATGTCGTTCTTTGCAATTTTTTCCATTTATTTTCACAATTTAACTATATTTGTAAAAATCAAAAAATCCTAAAAAATTCCCTTAACAAACTTCAGAAAGATTTATCAAAATCCGAATAACCGTTTAGGAGAAGTATCATATCATACACCCGTACAGAAGAATTTTATATATAAAAATATATATGTGACATCCCATTAGTACTTTGTGTATATAAGATATTTATCATTATATATCATTAAAAATTTTATTACTTTTATAATTACATTGAACATTGGAATTTTGTTCAACAAAAATATTACCCACGATTCATTTTTAGACTTTCTCATTCTAAAAATATCGTGTAAATATTGGACATATCTAAAAATACGCGCTTTAATGTAATAAACAAATGCCATTTTGTATTTAAACTAATTATAAATTATAATTATGTTAATTGTTTTGAAATTTGTCACGGACTTTTAAGAAGCAAACTGGTTTCGACCGATTTGGCGAAACAATTATGGAATTTTGTCAAAAGCGCAAACAAATCACAAAAATTGTGAATAATAATTTTATAGATATACTAGATGACCCGACAGACAATACTAATATTGTCTGGGCTCATGAATAAATTGAAATTTTTGGCAGGTGACAGTTTTTATTTGTTTTCAATGCCAAGCAATGCCTCAAATATTTTCAACGTCAAACAATGACACGTCGTTTTTTGCATTTTTTTTACATTTATTTCTACAATATTACTATATTTTTATAATCACATACATCCTAATAAACTCCCTTAACAAAGTTTAGAAAGATTTATCAAAATCCGAATAATCGGTTAGGCGGAGTATAATTACATACATCATTGCAGAAGAATTTTATATATAAGATTTTGTGTTTTTTTTGGTTTTGCAATGTCTTGGCAAAAATTTGTGATGTCAATTCTTGGATAAAGTAGGAATGTTATGGTAGTACTATAGTGCGGGTCTATACCCGTATGAGTAACAATAACGCATAAATTCTAGCCTCCAAAATAATTTTATCATAAGTGCAACCTTCTGATGCCTCTATCGTAACACATATATGAAGTTAGGTTTTATGTGTGAAACTAGAATAAAATAATTGAAAAAAGTTCTATTTCACTCAAGAACTATCCTCTAATGCACCAAAAATCGAAAATGAAAATGTTTGGATTTCTCGACGTTTCGAAAGTTTCTGAACATTTTGGCATAACTCAGAAAAAATGGATGTGTGTTTGTATGAGTGTGTGTGTGTTTTGTATTGTCCGCATTCTTTCGTCCACGTTTTCGGACGCACGGATCAACCGAATTAAATGGTTTAAAATACATTCGATCTCAATTGATAGGGAGATGTGCTGATTAGTTTTTGGCAAAGGTAGGTCCAGCCGTTGCGGAGATACGAAGCAAAGAGTGCAGAAAGTAGAAATCGAGTTTTTGAGAGAACGGAGTATCGGATTTGAATGATATAAAAAACATTCAATTTGTAATGATTGGGAGAAGAGGTGATTAGTTTTTGGCAAAGACAGATCCCGCCATTTCGAAGATACAGCGCTAAATGTGCAAAAAGTGCAGTTTTTGAGTGAACTAAGCGTTCTACTTGCTTTTTAGGATAAAAAATTCAAAAAATTGCCCAGGCTAAGCACAGTCTAAGCGCCACTCCGGTACAAATGTTTACCCAAGTGCGTTTAAACTGTTTATGTACGGGGGAGCACTTTTCCAATTTCGTGAAAACTATCGAAAAATGTGAAAATGTCGCCAAGCTAAGCACAGTATAAGTAAAAATGTCGCACGGAATTGTTTGCAAATGCACTTTTTCAATTTTGTGTAAATTAGGTAACAATGTTTTTTTTTTGAAATTGAATTCGAAATGAAATGACCATTGTTAATGTTCTGGAGATAAATTGATTTATTTATGATTTACATTTGATTTGCTCAGATATAACAAGATAGCGAAAATAATGCAAGTTACAGTGTTTTTAATAATATATTTGAAAACGTTTAAAATATCTCGAATATTTCATTACGGTACGGGAAGTTGCAGCAATTTGCCTTAAGGCACGATGCCATACACCACTAGTCAATTATAAAAATCGAATTTTATAGGGCAATTCTGCCGTAAAAGAGCTCATAACACATCGTTGTCATGGCAACGCTGTTATGCTTATCTCTTGGTAGTAAAAACTGTAAAAATGTCTATTTATTTGGGGTGCTATCAGGCGTATTTTACATATAAACAAAGCAAGAAATAATTTTATGATAACTTTATCATCAAAGATTATGTTATCATAACATTCTTCTTTGCCTTGTTTATGTGTAAAATACGCCTGATCGCACTAGCAAATACATAGGCATTTTCACAGAGTTGACTACAAGAGACCAAGCATAACATAGCATAACGCTATCTTATAGTCTATGTTACGGCAGATTTAGCCCATAAATCATATTTTTAATAATTTAACTACAATTAACGTGATTATTTTCCATTCAAGAACAACCAATCAGAATATGGTGACCGATGTCGTGGTACAGGATTCGATACACCCGTCGTCCTTGCATCAAGTGGTGAAGATTTAACTTCTGCCAAAAGTAGTGACAAGAAAAACGAAGCCAATGCCTTGTCGTCGCAAAGGACAAAACATGAACGAAGGTAAAATAAACACAATTTAAAATAAAGTTTTATCCTCATATCTTCCAATTGTCTATTATCTTTTAGTTTAAAGAACACATTCGGTTGGGCTCGAGTCGACGTAATAGTTACCACAATGGTGTGCGTCTTTTTGGCGTCTTTGTGCTTTTCTTTGCTGGTAGAAGCTGTGCAGACTTTGATTCATATCGACCATCAGGTAATATAGACTTAAATGTGCCCAAATATATATATATATATATATATATATATATATATGTAGCGGGCTCGTCAACACGCATCACATGTCTACTGGACAGATAGGCCCATATAGTGACAGCACGGAGAAAACAAAAATTAATTCAAGTGTCAGATCTGACATGGCTTTTGTTTCTCCCTAGTCAAAATTTGCCAAAAATTATAAGTCTTGAATCCTTTCTTTTCAATTATAAATACAATAATACCAATAACATTTTATTAACGATCAATATGATAACACATAGTGTCGTCGTTATTAATCTTACGTAAAATAAACCAAATATAAATAATATTTCATGAAATTTATTATTGTCTATCATTTTGGTATTTAATATGGACCACACCTTCCATATATATATATATATATATATATATATATATATATTTAACTAGCTGACCCGGCAAACGTTGTTTTGCTAAGTAAGGTATATTTCTAAATAATTTCTAGAGAATCAAAAATATCAATACTTTTAGTGTATAAGGATGTGTTGTTTGAATGCTATATTCAATGAGGTATTATAAAAACAATAAACCCCATTAGTTTGTCTATATTTTGTCTGGAAGTTTTATACACTTTCTATATAAAACTTGGTATAATCCAATCCAAGTCTTTTTTAGTCTTTCGACTTATTGATTACGTTTCAAGTTTTTCAGATTCTTTTTGGATTCTGGTTTTTGTGTACAATTGTAAATAATACTACTGAGCTTATACAAAATTTTCGAACTTTCTGCCAGGAGAGATAGAAAATGAATTAAGTATTTCTTCTTTGACCTGCTTTTTGAAAAGTTTCAAGTAACATTCGATGAATTAAAGTAAATTTAATAAAAAGTATATATGTAGAGCAGGGCGAGGCACAAAGTTCCATTTTGACTTTGAGCAAATATTAATTTTATTATAAAAATCAAACCAATTATATCACAACAAATAACACATTTCAAACGAACAATTATCTGACTACGTTCAGTAAATCTCCCAGCTACTTCATCATTGTAGAAATGTGCTTTTTTGCTGGCGGAGTAACTTGGGACGGCCAGGTGGCAAACAGCTTTAATGTCTTATTTTAATTTTAAATGTATTTTACAAAAAAATTATAACATTTTTAACTAATGCTAAAAAAGTACCAACGGGAGAAAATACTTTTATTATGGATTTTCAAATATTACCGTTTATCCCCCGATAGCAAAGTCATAAGGATCAAGGTTATAGCTGGTTTTCATCTTTTTCCTTCTACTTTCAAATATTGTTGTTAAACAATGCTTAACTTTACTGTTTTTTGACACATCAGTGGTGGACTTTTTTAACCCCGGACATTCATATATTACTATCTATTCTACGATAAATTCTGGGAAATTATAACTGGGAAAATGTTATTCGACAAAATGTCCATTTGATCGATACCAAATTTAGGTTCTGAATTTAAATAACATAAAAAAAAAATAATAAAACCTAGAAAATGTTTTATAAATACCAATGAGTATATAATTATACAAATGGGATGTTTCAGAGCACCGTGTTTGAGAAAAATATGCCAAAAAGTGCAGTTTCATATTAACATTTCGAAAAAGTTGATATTTTGAGTCTCTATAAGTAACACCTGCGGCCCGTTTACTAACGTTTTTGTATATAAATAAAACTACAGACAAAACTACTCACTACAATTTAATCATAATTAAATAATATTCACGTAAAATATTCTATTAAACATAATTGAACGTTTGACATTTGACGTATTAGCCACCCTTCATTCAAATAACGCTTCTACAAAAATGTTCAAATTAAAAATGTCAAGTTTTTACGCGATTTTGATATAATATCTCACCTTTCCGACAACCTACTGATTGGCACGAATTTTTCGAGACTAAGACTGTGGCCAAATCGGTTTAGCCGTTTTCGAGTTTTACCGAATCATTTGATCGAGAGCTACATTTTTATATATAAGAATAAAAATACGAGTTTTTATTTTGGTTTTAGGATCCAATGCATCATCCTATACCAGTGCTGTGCGTAGGAGGAGCTGGACTGGTTGTAAATGGGTTGTGCTATCTGCTAATTGGAGGTAAGGGTGATGGAAATACATATATTTCCATGTCGTATATTTGCGACAGAGGACAGTAATATATTATTTGTCTTGTAGAAGTCCTTCTCATATTTATCTAACAGTAGTTAAAAATATTCTTTCATTGGATTCAATTACAGCTTGACAAGCTTCTGTTTCTTATCCATTTTATTATGTATATATATAATACTAGCAAACCCGACGAACTCCGTTTCGCCACCAGATGGTTGCGCGAGAAGGATGAAGAAATTTTTTGTTCGTTTTATATTTGAAAAGGAAAAATTTGATTTCATTACACAACAGTAATGAATTTATTTCGATTACAAAAATGAAGTATTTTTTAGTTGAACTTCTCCAAGTAAATGAAAGTGAATCCGCAAATTATCCGTTTCATTGAAGTGTTCTTTGGTAAACCACATTTTTTGTTTTTTGGTCTGACGTTAACACAAACAAAGCGGATGGTTTTCCAACTCGTGAACGGGCAACGTATAACTGCCCATGTAAAAAACAATGATTTTCTAAATAATCTATTTGAAATTTATCCCGCAAACACTAAGCGATTGGCCTTGAGACTGGTTATTGCGAACGCAAGGCGAACTGGAAATTGCAATCGTTCGAAGTCAAACGGAAGACCAGTCGGAATCATTGGTATGTCACCAAATCGCCAGCAATTTTTGATTGAATGGTGAAATTCAGTGCGTGTACATCATTATTCTTTGGGGCAAGAATTGCTCGTTGACTTTACCAAGCATAATTCTGATAATTCTCACTAATGTCATTACACGAATTTTTAATTACGGTGCGTGAAGTTCCAGCAGCTTGCATTGAGGCACGATGCCATGCACAACTAATTTTCTTAGCTATAAACCTTGCTGAGCCCGAGAACTTTTCAATGAATGCAAAATTGTCGAAATCGGTTCGTGCGTTCTGGAGTTATTTCGTCAGGAAGAAAAACCCGACATATTTTTATATATATAGAAGATAATCTATTTGAAATCATTTAAAACAGTTATTGATTATTTTTATTACTCGAATTTTTAATTACGGTGCGTAAAGTTCCACCAGCTTGCATTAAGGCACGATGCCATGCACAACTAATTTTCTTAGCTATAAACCTTGCGGAACCCGAGACCTTTCCAACGAATGCAAAATTGTCGAAATCGGTTCGTGCGTTCTGGAGTTATTTCGTCAGGAAGGAAAACCCGACTTATTTTTATATATATAGAAGATAGAAGAAGAAGATATATTTTTATATATATATATATATATATATATATATATATATATATATATATTTCTTTTCCCCAGGTTACACTTTCCACCAAGGCAGCTACCTCCAAATGACGCCAACCGGCGATGTGGTACTAGACAGAGCAATCTCCGGCGACAGACGTGGTAAAAAATCCAACGAAAAGCAAAATCAACAAAAATCTGACGAAGACGAAAACAAGGAATCGAAACGAGAAGACAACACATCCGGAAAAATCGATCGAGAAGTCGAAGCCATTGTTTCGAAAAGCGGAAAAATTAAAGACGTCTTCTTGCCCAGGAGACAAGGCGGTCGGGAAATCGCCAGAGACGTCATGAGTAAGGATAAAAAAATAGAAAAAAAAAATATGATGTAATGATGTGATGATGAAGTTTATTTGTGTTTTTGTTTAAGGTTCTGTTTTTGTCATCATTTGTTCCCTGTTTGTGTACTGGACTGACCCAGATGTTGCCAAGTATGTGGATCCGGTGATTTCTATTATTTCTTGCCTGTGTTTGCTCTGGCTGAGTTATCCTTACAGTAAGTGGATAAAAGTAGTTGGTATTGTTATTTTGACTTGAGGCAAGTTACATGAACTTCCCGAAATGTGTAAATAATCGACTTAATCAATAATAAACAAATTTATGAGTGATTATAAGTATTGCGAGTGGATTTATTACACACAATTGAAAACGAACGAACACGTTAACTCGGAGTATTTTCTAACAGCAACTTTTCAAATGTCAATAATTTTTATAACTGAACCAGTTTCCGTAGGACTTTAATGGTTTAGTATGTTCATCAAGACCAAGTACTCTATCGTTATACCAAGTAAATCGTATAATTTTAATTTTAACAAACGTCAAAAAAACTACACATTTTCTCAAATTTTGATGAATTTTTAAAATTAAACTACTTGTCATAAGGCCGTAATATTTCAGTAAGTTCTATAAGACCATGATGTCGATCGCCAAAACAAGTTCCATAAAAATCGGCTTAAATTTTTTTTTTCAACAGTTAATTACAAGAAAACGGCTCGGTACATTTTCACCTAAAACTAATCAGTATCATTCCCAACTAATATATTTCGTACAGTTTTTGATTTTTTAAAATCGGTTCGGTAGTATGAGCTTAAATGTGGGCGGAAAGTTTAACACATTTTTTCAAATTACAAAGAAACGGCTCGGCAGATCGTCTCACAAAACTGACAAACGATAGTCCTCATTGAGATACATCAAATGGCTTTTAAATTTTTGAAATCGGTTCAGGCGTTTTTGAGAAAACGTCGATCAAAGGTCTAATTTTTACAAACGCCAAAAAACGATACTAATTTTTTGCAAACTTTGACGAATTTTCAAAATTAAACGACTTGACGTAGGGCCGTAATATTTTAGTATGATCTACAAGACTATGGGGTATCTACCGTCAAAAAAATCATAAAAATCGTCGATTTTTTTTTAAAAAACTTTATTACAAGAAAACGTTCTAGGTAAAGATTGGCCAGGAATCTTTACCTAGAAGTAGCCGATTTACGGCAAAAAATCTGTTCACATACACATACTTTTAGTCCAAATGTCGGTCTCATTCGATTCAGAATGGCTTGAAACGTCGAGAAAACATAAAATTAGCGAATCGGATTTTTTATGAAAACATAAACTTCTCCTTCGGGAAGTTAATAATTCATTAACTTCCCGTAGGATAGTTATTGTAATGGGCCGAAAATCGAAAATGAAAATTTTTGCATTTCTCGACGTTTTGAAGGTTTCTGAACATTTTTAAGGCATACCTCAGAAACTAAATAGATGTGTGTGTGTGTGTGTTTTGTATGTCTGCATTTTTTCCACGTTTTTGGGCGCACTGATTAACGGATTTGAACGGTTTAATAAACATTCGATCCCTATTGATAAGGAGATGTGCTGATTAGTTTTTGGCAAAGGCATGTCCAGCCGTTACGGAGATACGAAGCAAAGAGTGCAGAAAATACATATTGAGTTTTTGAGAGAACGGAGTATCGAATTTGAATGATCTAAAAAACATTCAATTTGTAATGATTGGGAGAATAGGTGATTAGTTTTTGCCAAAGACAGATCCCGCCATTTCGAAGATACAGAGCTAAATGTGCAAAAAATGGCAGTTTTTGAGTGAACTAATCATCCGATTTGAATGATCTAAAAAACTTTCTGCTCGTATTGACAAAACAATTGCTTTTGAGGATAAAAAAATATTATATCTTTTTTTATTTTCTATCAAATATTTTTGTAATTTTGGATTAAAAATTCAAAAAATGACCCAGGCTAAGCACAGTCTAAGCGCCACTCTGGTGCAAATGTTTACCCAAGTGCATTTAGACTGTTTATGTACTGAGCACTTTTCCAATTTTGTGAAAACTATTGAAAAATGTGAAAATGCCGCCAAGCTAAGCACAATGTAAGCGAAAATGTCGCACAGAATTATTTGCAAATGCGTTTAGACTGTGACTATACGGGAGGAGATTTTTCAATTTTGTGCAAATTAGGCAACTATTTTTTTTTTTTTTGAAATTGAATTCGAAATGAAATGACGATTGTTAATGTAATAATTGATTTATGATTTACATTTGATTAGCTCACTCAGATACAACAAGATAGCAAAAGTAATGAAAGTTACAGTATTCATAATAATCTATTTATTATTCCTCGAATATTTCATTACGGTACGGGAAGTTCCAGCAATTTGCCTTAAGGCACGATGCCATACACCACTAGTTATAAATTATATTGTATTAAATGAATATTTTTATTTCCAGTGAAGGAATCGAGTCTAATTCTGCTCCAGACAATACCAGCGAGTATAGACATTGACACGTTGAAGGCGAATCTTTTAGAAGCCTTTCCTGATATTGTCAACGTGCACGAATTGCACATTTGGCAGCTGACAGCCAACAAAATAGTTTCCACGGCCCATATCGTCTTCCAAAATCCGGAGGTAAATAAGTAAATGATTTAGTAGATTTTTAGGTAAATGTTAGTAAATGATTTAGTAGATTCTGTAGGGTAAGTTATAGTAATCGCAAAAAAAAGAAAATGAAAATTTTTATATATCTTTACGTTTCAGAGGTTTCTGAACATTTTGGCATACCTTAGAAAAAATGGATGTATGTGTGTGTGTGTGTGTGTGTGTGTGTGTGTGTGTGTGTGCGTGTGTGTATGTGTGTGTGTGTGCGTGTGTGTATGTATGTGCGGATACAAATTTATGATTTAAATGATTCATTTATCATTCGATTCCTATTGATAAGGAGACGCACTGATTAGTTTTTGACAAAGGCAGGTCTAGCCGTTTCAGAGATACGGAGCAAAACGTGCCAAAAACGGTAATTCAATTTTTGGGAGAACCGAGCGTCCTATTCGAATGAGTCAAAAAACGTTTTATATGTATTAACGAAATGAAGAACTGAGGAAATTTAAAGGGTTTCGTTCTTGATTTTATAGTTCTCTACATTTGCTCTTCAATATTTGTAATAAATACTCTTTTATAGTAAGAACCGAACTGAAATTTCAATATCTCTACAATGAAACACGTTTGGAATTTTTTTCGCATAGTTACATAATTCTCTTCTATACAGTAGTAGAAATTTTTTCGCGTTAAGTACATATTTACTTGATATAATATTACATACATTACTTTGTCGGAAATCCGATACAAAATTATCGATACCGAATAAACAAAGTTGTTCAATCAAATTAACAAAATCAACGGAAAAATAATACTTGCAATATGTATATATATATATATATATATATATACTAGCTGACCCGGCAAATATTGTGCAGCCATAAGAAATATTTCTAGAAAAATTTTAGTATTAACTAGTGTATGGCATCGTGCCTTAGGACAGATTGCTGGAACTTACCGTACCGTAACGAAATGTTCGAAAAAAATTAAATATTCTCAAATAGATTATTATAAATACTGTAACTTATATATGTTTACAGTATAATAAATGAGTAAAAGTAAATAAATAAATCTCAATCAATCAAATTTAATATAAAGGACATTGTCTTATCATTAATAAGAATTTATAAGAATAATATAAACTGAATTACAAAGTTAAAATTAATTATTTCAAGTATATAAGTAAGCTTTCGAACTTTTAATTTAAACTAAAATTCGAATTATTTTAAATCACAAAAAAATTTTTTGGGAATTATAAAAAAAAATTATTTTTTTTTTTCCAAAATCAATAGTTTCGTCAACACGCGCAGTAAGTTTTTTGTATCGGATGTTCCGTTCTCTCAAAAACTTGATTTCTATTTTCTGCACTCTTTGCTCTGTATCTCCGTAACGGCTGGACCTGCCTTTGCCAAAAACTAATCAGCACATCTCCCTATTGATAAGAATCGAATGTTTTTTGAGCCATTCAAATCGGTTGATCCGTACGCCCGAAAACGTGGATGAAAAATTGTATCCATACATACATACACACACATCCATGGTATACATGCAAAATGTTCAGAAACCTTCAAAACAAGAAGAAATGCAAAAATTTTCAATTTCGATTTTCGGACCATTACTATAACTTACCTTAACAGATGTTAAAAATATAAAACAAGTCTTAGGGTTGGACAACCCTGGATCAAAATAAATTATTTTTTAGAGTAAAAAAATAAATTATTTTTTAGAGTAAATTTTAACCTTTTTCATAAATTCTATAAAATTTGAACTAATAATAAGTCAAAAACATTAACTCAAGTAGAATGGGAAAGTTAAGTCATTAACAGCAAGTAGAATGTAAATGTGTTCGATTTGATGATTTGAAAATGACTTGCAAAATTGGGGTTTTTTGAAAAATTAGAGCCTTATATGAAGTGTAAAATGGTCGAAAAATAAAAAAAATCTTGGGAGCGGCCAACCCTTACTACTATATATGAAAAATAGGTGTAGTCCTATACTCAGTGGTATTCATACTGAACGTGGTAGTAAAATTTCATAAAAATTGGTCAAGCCGATTATACATAGATAATAATCTTTTTTTTCATTTTCAGGATTATGGTAGGATAACAAATGAAATAGCAGACTTTTTCACAGAGCAAGGCATAACACAGGCGACGATACAACCCGAGTTCAGCACCTCGCAAAAAAGTTGCATCAGGATCGGAGAATGGACAAGAACCAATAGGTTTGTGAAACAAATTCTATTATTTATAATAATATTTATTTATATAAGTAGTTAAACTTTTATTATACTAACTTTAGTTCGAACAATTATTTCGTGCGCATGGGAACAGACCGAATTTGTAACAATAGAAGTAGGCTTTGGTTTGGATTAAATCTCGTTTTCTGTTCCTAATCATATGTGTAATTAATTTTAAACATTTATACAATAATTTATCTTATATATAAAAATGGATCGCAAAATGTGTTGGTAAGCGCATAACTCAACAACGCCTGGACCAATTTGGCCAATTCTTTTTTTAAAATGTTCGTTGAAGTCCAAAGATGGTTGTTACGGTGAGAAAAAAACGAATAATTGCCGGGAAAACCCTAAAAACAGCCCTTTTCTTTTTTAATCGAGTAGGCAACGCAATTTGTAAAAAAAACAATGATCTATGTCATGACATTTTGTGTAGTTTTTGATAATCTGATTTTGAATATATTTATATAAACATAGAAATATCTTTTTTATTAATCAAGCTATATTGGCAGCCAAAAACATTGATGTAAATTAATTAAATTTCAAAATTCAAGAACAAATTACAGGCGAATCAGTTGATTCGGCAACTAACCAAGACGATCCACCGGAGTTTTTAAACTCACTGGATTTGCTAGGATTGTCACCTAACAATCTTCAATTAAAGTTTGGATCGGCAATTATAATGTTGCGAAATATCGACCAACTATATTCAAAGGATAGTATAAAGCAGAAGATGTTCTCGCACCATGCATCTCAATGCGTTTCCAGTGCGTTTATGGTATCATTAAGTGTTTGTGGTATTAATTTAGAAAACCCATGTTTCTCACATGGAAAATTGTATGTTGTTTGTTCCCGTATTGGAAAACCATCAGATTTGTTTGTCTATGCGCCAGGTAATCAAACAAAAAACATCGTTTATCACAAAGCACTACAATAAAAATTGAACTGATAATTGAATTATGATTTACATTATTAAAATTACTTACTTTTAAATGCTTATAGTGTTTTATTTAATTATTTTTAATTCACACCGAATGATTACCAGGGTGACGGTTCTGTTCAGGATAATTTTTTGCAAAGAATAGAAAAAAGGTAGGCACAAAACACCGCCACATTACAATTTTTTTTGACAGGACTAAGTCTGTCGGGCCGGCTAGTTTTTAATAAAAAGAATTTCTAAGTTGGTGACCCAACATAATAAATTTACTAAATAATAGCTTTTTATGCGAGTCCGTAAAAGAAAGATTATATAAATCAATCTATTTTCTACACCAGATGCCTGTCTGATGCGTTGTCCAGGATCTGAGAGGTGCAGGGCGAACAATTGTTGCGGAACCAGCCAACACGACAGCCATAGGGGTTCAAGGGCCGATATTACTGGTCCTTATAAACGAGGGGTAATTATTAATAATAATATTAATAAGTAAACAAGTGTTCAAATGATAAAATCTAACTTCCAATCCCCAGTCTTCCAGTTTGGTATCAATCAAGGTAGACGACAAGCAAGACCACGACAAACACAAAGAAGTACAAATAAACGTCCTGAATCTAAAACAAAAATACGATTTACAACATCCCGATCACATATTCCAACAAATATCAAAAAGTACCGAAAATATCATAACATCGACAGGAGCAAAATCAGGAGCAACGTCGAAAAACAAACTGCCATCCGACGAGGAGAAATTAATATCGAACCAGTATTCGAAATCGATGATAGACGTGCACAGCTTCAGGGCGGACGTGAAAAATATTTTGAAAAAAAACGACATGGGGAAAAGATCTGCCGAAAGTGACATCAATGACACGACAGATGTCACGGGTCACGTGACAGATGTCAAAAGAGACGCGACAGATGTCACGGGTCACGTGACAGATGTTAAAGGTCACGCGGTAAATGTCACAGATCACGTGACAGGTGTCAAAAGTGACGCGGCGAATGTCACAGGTCACGTGACAGACGTCACAGGTCACGCGACATATGTCACAGGTCACGCGGGAAATGTCACGGGTCACGTGACAGATGTCAAAAGCCACGTGACAGATGTCAAAAGTGACGCGACAGATGTCACAGGTCACGTGATAGATGTCAAAAGTGACGTGATAGATGTCAAAAGTGACGCGACAGATGTCACAGGTCACGTGACAGATTTCAAAAGTGATGCGACGGATGTCAAGGGTCACGTGACACAAGTCAAAAGTGACAAAGAACAGGAAATGCAACGATCATAGTATTTAGAAAATATTTTTAGATTTATCTGTATGCTTATATAGTTTATTTTAAATAATACAGGCCCATTCTGCCGCACAACAAACAAATGTTATGGCAAGGCCATGTTACGCTCCAACTTCCATACATCATGCTACTGAATCGTACTGTCCAAATGCCATGTATTTGCTGTGCATTCAGGCGTTTTACACATAAACTGCAACGTTACTCGTATGTTATGAAGCTGTGTCAGAAACACCCTGTTATCTAACATCGTTTTTGTTTTGACATTTGTGCGGCTTCTAGATTATGTTCTCTATCAGAATTCGCCTGATAGCACACCAACCGCATGACTTGTCAATATTAGTATGGAAAGTTCTTCATAACATGGCCTTGCCATAACATTTTTCTCTTATGCGGCAGAATCGGTCCCATAGTTTATTTTAAATAATTCTAATAATAATTATTCAAGCGTTTGTAAATATTCGTTTCAAATTTTAATCAAGAAATTAATTTTTAGAGAGTAATAAATAAATTTTTAACGTCAAATTTAGCTAAAACAGCTTTTCATCTTTAACAAGTTATTATTTACAAAGTATTAAATATGTAATATTAATTTATGTTTAAATAATTCGCAGAATTATCTGCGTGACGGTTGTGCCTTCAAAGTTGTGTTCAAAACAAATGTTTATGCAACAAAGTATTTATTAATAAATAAATAGATATACATTAGGGATGTACGCAATTTGCAAAAATTCGAAAATTAATAGTAAATAAATTTTCAAGTATTTTATCAATAAATAAATTATTTGCAACTGAATTTGAATTTACACTAAGAAAAAATTATCTATTAATAAGTTACGTTTTTCTAGTGACATCATGCAGCAGTGATATCAATTTTCAATCAAAAATATAGATAAATTTGTTGAAAAAAATAATTGTCTACGATAATTTTTACTTATTGTAAAATATTATTTGACTATATGTAAAGAAAGTTAATGATTAATTTAATTTTAAACTAAAATCTGATATTGCTTATACGAGTATGATTATTAATATTTTTTCCATATATTAAAACAGAATTAAAGAAGCGTAAATACGTCTCATTTAAGTATTGAAATAATTTTAAAAAATTAATCAAAGTTTGCAAAATTTTTGCACATCCCTGATATGTATATATATATATAAATATAAATATATAATTAAATTTATTCAAGGCAAAAAGAATGATGCAACTTGAAACTTAAAACTGATTTTAAATATTTTTTATGTAAATTTTATTTGATAATTAAATGTTTTATAAAAAAATGTTAGTGAAAAAATTAGTTTTTGAGTTGTGCCAATCTACTTGCCATGTAAAGACATCCAAAGACTAAACGTATTAATATATAAATAATAATTAATGTAATTATTACATAATATGGTGGTCCTTAATATGGATATTTTCGAATTTCTTTGCTGCTCCCAGGGGCTCAAATGCTTCCAAAATAATTTAAAAAAATTCTCTGAAAGTTTTAGCTCTTAATATTAACATTTAGATAGTCCGCCATTCAAATAAAAGTTCCTATATTCATTATTAACATATGTCATTAAGTAAATTATTGCGCCATCTGTGATATCATTTGTGAACTCAAATATTAAGGCGCTTAAAAACATTTATAAATCACTTAAACTCTAATGAAATCCATGTGGACTATTTAACAAAACATTTATTAATCATGGCATTAAAATTAATTTTGCAGCAAAATATTTATATAATTGGTGATTCTGACACTCAAATTATCAGTAATAAATTGCCATCAAAATTGTGAGTCTGCTATCACAGATGGCGCAAGAATTTACTTAGTAATGATTATACAAAACTTTTAAATGAATTGCGGACTATCTAAATGCTATTATTAAGAGCTAAAATTTTCAGAGAAATTTCTTTTATTAATTTGAAAGCATTTGAGCACTTGGGAACAAAAAAAATCTCGAAAATGTCCATATTAAGGACCACCCTAATTGTTTAGATTTCGTTTGAGTTTTATAATTCTTATTTGTTTGTTAAAACAGAAACATCTTGATGGCTTGTTGATGTTCTGTTTATCTGTATATATATATATATATATATATATATATGTACATTTAATATAAATTACTAAAATCAACGGGTATAAATAAACAAATCCATATCTCATTTGCATTTAATACAAGCCAACGACTTAGTCATTAGGTATTAATGCAATGTATTTGTAGATGTATATTATAATTTTAACAATATATAATAAAATGTTATAAATACAAACGAACAGAAGTGTATTAATACAAAAAAAATTTAAAATTCACCAAAATTTAATTAAGATATAATTTTAGTACATTAATAAAAGGCGAACCACTGAGTTGTCCTTTTAAAAATCTATGTTATTTGTCAAATTAATTACTCAATGTCTTTCTATATAGACAGATAGCAATTTATAAGAAAAAAAATTAAAATTCAATCAAATAAAATAAATATGCCTTAATCAAACCGCGATAAAACATACAATGTTTATTGATGCAAAAAAGATCTGATTATATTCATTACAAATTAGTTAAAAAATATATTTCAACCGTTTTTGAATTAAAATCTTTTTTAATAAGTGTTGTAATATATTTTATTTGATAATAATTAATTTATGCAATTGATTTTGTCGAGTCTATTATACAACTTCTACACTAAATAAATTCTATAATAATATATGTTAAAAAAATGTACGAAACTTTTAATTGAATTGCGGACTATCTAAATGTTAATATTAAGTGCTAAAACTTTCAGGAAATTTTTTAAAATCATTTTGGAAGCATTTGAGCTCCTGGGAGCAAAGAAATTCGAAAATGTCCATATTAAGGACCACCATAATTGTTTAGATTTCGTTCGAGTTTTACAATATGTATAAATAAATAAATAATCAAATAATTAAATAAATCAATTATTTTTTATCTCATTTGCTAGATAAATAAATCTGTGAAACTTTTCTGTATAAACAAGTTTGTTTTCTTCGAATTGTTCGAATCAAAAAAAAATTCGTGTCGGACATCACTAATTTCAACGCGCTCGGAATAGTAATTTATTTTCAATCGTAATTTTAAAGTATACGGAGTTGCTGTAGAGATCTATAATATTAGACAACATTGTTCACAAATTATTTTTGTATAATTTTGTTAAATATTTCGTTTAAATCGGACAAGTATTTTAAAAGTTACAGCAGATTTTATAAATAAACGCATAGATCGGATAAATTCAACGCGCTCAGAATGACAATATATTTTCAAGGATGATTTTAAAGTATACCGAGTTGATGCAAAGCTATATAATATTAGACAACATTGTTTACAAATTAATTTTGTATATTTTTGTCAAATATTTCATTTAAATCGAACAAGTAGTTAAAAAGATACAAGTGATTTTATAAATATATGCACAGATGCAATAAACTTGATGTACTATAGTTGAAGACACGTAATTGCGTGTAGACTATTTTCAATTGACATTTTTAAGTACGCCGAGTTGTTTTAGGATTTTACAATGTTAGAAAATGTTATATATAATTTAATTTTCTATAATTTTTTCAAAGATTTCATTTAAATCGGACAAGTAGATTGAAAGATACAACAGATTTTATAGATAAACGCATAGATGTAATAAATTCAATGCATTCAGAATAATAATATATTTTCAATAGTAATTTTAAAGTATACCGAGTTACTTTACGATACTGCAATATAAGAAAAAGTTTTTTATAATTTAATTTTGTATAGATTTTCCTAATATTTCACTTAAATCGGACAAGTAGTTTGAAAGTTGCAATTGATTTTATAAATAAATGCACACGTTCAATAAAGTTGATGTACTATGCACCCAGTTCTTAGTACCAATTTTATTTTTACTTATTTATACCAGTAGTCCATTTTCAATTTTATTTTTAAGTTGCTGTAGTATTTTATAATGTATAGAAATGTATTGTTTGTATAATTTCATACAAATTTGTCGAAAATTTCGTTGAAATCGAACAAATACTTCAAAGGCACGCAAATTTCATAAATAAATGCAAGTTGCAAAACTACATTTTGACGCACCAAATTATTTCACAATATAAGAAATTTTAGTTTATAACTTAATTGTTAAATAGTGCATATGCATATACATGTTATAATAATACATATTACATAAACAATGCAGATATTACATGCAATGTAATATGTATGTTATACACATGTTATATGACAAAAACTATAAGCTATCCACTAACCTGCAAATTGTGTACAAATCCTTCCCGAGCATCGTCTTCATATTTTTGCACAAATCACGCACAAACACTGATTTTTGAACACTCAAATGATTTAAAACTTAAAACTTGAAAAGCAAACATTTATTAATAACTTATTACGTTAAAAGACTATTATTAAAACTAAATAAAATAAAATAAATGTGCAAGAACCGTTTCTTCTTTGCAGCTGTCAGAATAATTTCGTTACGAATGACCTGAAGTATCCGGCAAAAGTTGACAGCTGAAGTTGGGTACAGATTGGTATTAATTGGAATAACGAACTTAGCCACGGAAGACATTTTGTTTTGGCACGACTTTTAAATATATCGATAATTGAATGATAATTGTATTATGCACATAAATAATAACTGTCGACTTTAATAATCTTTTAAATATCGTTCGCTCACTGCACTTTAACTGTTGACAAAAATAACAACAAAAATGTCTCCATCAACTTAGAATCCCTAACCTAAAAATACATAATAATATATAATCTGTCCTTCAATGATGACAACCGCTCTCCTAGCAATGGATTTTTGACCGTTACTTTCAAATATCACTAAACATGATAAATAATATATCTTATATATAAAATTCTTCTGTAATGATGTATGTAAATATACTCCTCAACGATTATTCGGATTTTAAAAAATCTTTCTGAAGTTTGTTAATGGATTTTTTTAGGATGTATGATTATAAAAATATAGTAATATTGTAGAAATAAATAGAAAAAAATGCAATAAACGACATTGAAAATATTTAATACATTGCTTGGCATTGAAAACAGATGAAAACGATCATCTGAAAAAAATTTCAATTTACTTATGAGCCTAGACAATATTAGAATATGTATTACAAATTCATGATTATGAATAAGAAAAATATAGTAATATTGTAGAAATAAATAGAAAAAAATGCAAAAAGACGACATTGAAAATATTTTATATATTGCTTGGCATTGAAAACAAATGAAAACTACAAAAATTTCAATTTACTTATGAGCCTAGACAATATTAGAATATGTATCACAAATTCATGATTATGAATAAGAAAAATGTAATGTCTACATTATTATTGCCAAAAAAACAGCTGAGATGTACCAGAAATTAAAATAATATAATATACAGTATATGTTTGGCAGATTGAATGATATACATATGAACAGGATTTGACAAATTAATTCACTCATATATGACAAATTTAGGAAATATATAATTTTTTTTGCATTGTTTACTAATCTTTGCACAATATTTTTGAAAAACGTTATAAATTTCACTTTAAAACAACAAATTGGGAATTAAAGATGAATACATACACTTTGTCTGTCGGGTCACCTAGTATATATAGATATATATATATATATATATATATATATATATATATATATATATTGTATGATTCTGAATTTGATGTTGACACATGTATTAACAAAGTCTAGTAATCGGGCATAACATCAATAAAAAACATGAATTTATTTCTAAATTTATTTTAAATTCATACGTTTCGGCTATAATCCTAGCCTTCATTCAGTGGAAACTAGAAATAAAATTAAAAACTAAAACAATTGAATTGGAGTGAAAAGAAAAATATGGATTATTAAAATTTTCCAATTTAACACTAAGATTAACTAATTGTAAATACTATTTACTATCTTATTTTTTTTTCACTCCAATTCAATTGTTTTTAGTTTTTAATTTTATTTTTAGTTTATGATACTAATTGATTACTTAATAGATATTAATCTTTTTCATGACTATTTTAAATACTTTTTATAATGATGATTGTAAAAAGTTTTAAAAAAATATAATCTTTACTTATTCATTTATATATGTACAGATCATATAAATATATATAATACATTATACATACAACTGAATATTTTTGTCATATATAATATATATAGGACATATAATATATATATATATATATATATATATATATATTAAGTATATATATAATATAATATATATACTTAAATATATTTTATAATACTATTACCCTATTAATCACTTTCCTCCTCGCTTTCCTCGCTGGCCTCTTCAAGCCATTCGACAAGTTTAGACAATAATTTCTGCAAATCATCATCTAATAAATTGTTCCAAGCAATGATGCAATCCTCGCTTACAACATCAGCATCATATAAATAATGAACTATTTTCGATAGACCTGTCTTCACAAAAGCATGTGTCTCACACGAATCCTAAGAGGAAGATGAGATTGTAATAGAAAAAAGTCGAATAAAGTCAGAAGAAGTAAAAATACGGAGGGATACGTTCCAGATAAAAAATCCGCAAATACAGAATGGCATTTTATATAGGATTATAAGGAATACTTTCCAAGATGGCAAAGTAATCCGAAAATAATAAAAAAATCCGCAAATAAAGGGTGGCATTTTATATGGAATTATAAGAGATATGTTCCAAAATAACAAAATAAAAAAGTACTATTATTTAATGTGCAATATCTTAAGTATAAGAGATCCCATGTTAAATTTAATTAGTAACTAGTTAGGTAATGATATTTTGCCTTGAGGCAAGTTACATGAACTTCCCGATATGTGTAAATAATCAACTTAATCAATAAAAAATAAATGAATTTATGAGTGATTAAAAGTATTCCGAGTGGATTTATTACACATAAAATTGAAAACGAACAAACACGTTAACTCGGAGTATTTTCTAAGAGCAAATTTTTACAAATCAACATTATTTATAATTGAACCAGTTTCCGTAGGCCTTTAATGAATTAATATGTTCATTAAGACCAAGTACTCTATCGTTATATCAAGTAAATCGACTAATTTTAATTTTAACAAACGTCAAAAAAACTACTAATTTTTTCAAACTTTGATGAATTTTTAAAATTAAACTACTTGTCGTAAGGACGTAATATTTCATTAAGTTCTATAAGATCATGATATATATCGCCAAAAAAAGTTCCATGAAAATCGGCTAGATTTTTTTTTCAACAATTAATTTCAAGAAAACGGCTCGGTAGGTTTTCACCTAAAACTAATCAGAATTATTCCCAACTAATATCTTTCGAACAGTTTTTGATTTTTTAAAATCGATTCGGTAGTATGAGCTTAAATGTGGACGAAAAATTTAACATTTTTTTTCCAAATTACAAAGGAACGGCTCGGCCGATCGTCGCACAAAACTGAGAAACGATAATCCTCATCGAGATACATCAAATGGTTTTTTCAATTTCTGAGATCGGTTCAGGCGTTTTTGAGCAAACGTCGATGAAAGGTCTAATTTTGACAAATGACAAAAACACGATACTAATTTGGCCAATCCTTGAAGAATTTTTAAAATTAAACGACTTGTCGTAGGGCCGTAATATTTTAGTATGATCTACAAGACTATGGTATCTACCATCAAAAAAATAATAATAATTTTTTAACACTTTATTACAAGAAAACGGCCCGGCCAATCTTTAGCAAAAACTAATCAGCACGATTTCCAACCAATATCATTCGAACGGTTTTTGAATTTTCAAAATCGATTCAGAATTGCGGACTAACACGTGGACGGAGATTTTTTCACTTTTCTGCTATTTACAGAGAAACGGCTTGGCCGGTCGTCGCGCAAAAATGATAAACGCTAGTCCTTATTGAGATACGTCAAATGGCTTTTAGATTTTTGAAATCGGTCCAGCCGTTTTTGAGAAAACGTCGATTTACAGTGAAAAATCTGTTAACACACACACCACACACACTTTTTCTAAATTCTATCTCATGACTTGAAACGTCGAGACAACATAAAATTAGCGAATCGCAATTTTTGATGAAAACATAAACTTCTCCTTCGGGAAAGTAAACTATAACTAGTAATATATATATATTGTTAGCGAAATATATTGTGTGAATGTTTGAATGCATGTTTGAATATGGCGCGGATCATGACAGTTCCGTGCAGTTGGTAAGACTTGAGAGTATGTGTGCAGTTGGCATTATTGACAGTACGTATTGAAAGCGTAGAGACGAACTGGTGAGATATTATAATAAAAGTTAAAGAATACTGCACCGTGTTGTTTTAATTTATAGAGTCCTGACAAATAATTAATTATAGAGAATATAGACAATATATATATATATATATATATATATATATATATATATATATATATATTAATCTACTACTGACCTCTATCGCCTTCAAACAGTCGTTCATAGCATCGGTTCCCTTTATATAGTTCAGCATAACCGGGGTGAAATATTTCAATACTTCCATCGTAGTCGCCAGTTTCTCTTGAGAATTCTGAATTTGTGGTAAGCTAAATAGCGCCCTGATAACGAAATAGTTGACCTCGTTCAGTGCCATATTGTAGGCGTATCTTGATGAATTTATTTCCAGAATTAAATAGTCGCAGTTTAGACGCTCGTCGAAGCCTCGGGCCAGACTGTCGATGACTTCAGAGAGGAAAACTGAAATAGAAGAAGATAATTGATATATCTTATATATGAAAATGAATCGCAAAATGTGTTGGTAAGCGCATAACTCAACAACGCCTGAACCAATTTGGCCAATTCTGTTTTTAAAATGTTCGTTCAAGTCCAAGGATGGTTCTTACGGCGAGTCAAAATCAAATAATTGCCGGGAAAACCCTAAACACAGCCCTTTTCTTTTTCACATACAAACGTTTTCTAACTAAAACGTAGAATCAATTTGAGCTTTATTGCAATTATATAAAGTTCATATCAAATTACAAGCACTCACTGTATACTCCTTCTAAACGATTATTCGGATTTTGATAAATCTTTCTGAAGTTTGTTAAGGAAATTTTCTAGGATGTATGTGATTATAAAATACTGGGATTCATGCGCAATATTGTAGAAATAAATAAAAAAAATGCAAAAAACGACATGTCATTGCTTGCATCGAAAACAAATAAAAACTGTCATCCGCCAAAAATTTCAATTTACTTATGAGCCTAGACAATATTAGAATATGTATGATAAATTCATGATCATGAATAAGAAAAATGCAATGTCTACATTATTATTGCCAAAAAGCAGCTGAGATGTGCCAGAAATTAAAATATAAGATACAGTATATGTATGGCAGATTGAATGATTCACATATGAAGAGGATGTGCTAAATTAATTCACTTAAAATATGAAATTAAGTAAAGTATAAGTTATTATATAACGAATTGCCAAACGATATTAAGATGACCAATGATGACAATAAATTTAAAGGAAAAATAAAGAAATACTATAAAGAAATTGAAGACAAAGAAGACTGAATGGCTATATATAAAGATAGAGATGTTTTAATTATAATAGATATTATAATAATAAAATAGATATTATAGTCAAATGAAATGTATATACAAAATATGAAAACTGTTTTTCATAATCTCTCATACCAGGCACCTCTGACTGAGATATGAAAATAATGTATATATATAAATAAAAAAAAGTAATAATCAAGGCCGTTCCTGCCTTGAATTTAAGAAATCTATCATTTCTTTGCCTCTTTTACTAATCTTTGCACAATGTTTTTAAAATAAGTTAAAAATTTCACTCAAAAAAAACAAATGGGAAAGTAAAGATGAATACATACAATTCGGCCCTTACGATATCAATTAAGAGAAGTTTAAGATGCAATTTTGGATATCTTAAATAACAAAAAATTGAATTAAAATAATCCAACATGAAGTGCCAGTGGTATGTTATGATTATGTTTAATAATGAAATGCTAGAATTTTTTTTGCTCTCTATGATTTGCTTAATAGTATAAATCACATAAAATGCCCAAAATAAATAAGTAAAATGTTTCAAAAGCCAAATATTAATTAATGATAATAATTTTAATAATAAACTGTTGAAACAGGTAAAATAATTGAAAGGGGGGTTGAGGACCCCGGGAGCGTCCCTGCTAATAATGTATATTAAATTATAACTAAGAAAAATGTAATTTAGATTTTATAATTACCAAAAACCAGTTAAAATATGATACGAAATTATGAAAATTACAGGCAACATTATTGGAGCAATTATTTTGGGTGGAAAAATCCAAGGTAATATTGCACTTTTATCGCGGATAATATAATTTTTTTTGAATTTATCATACCGTTCAAAAGACTTCAATTTCCATAACATAGTATGGAAATTGAGACTCAGCATTTTATTTAGAGCAGTTCTACATTTAACATCGCTAATATTGATGTATATGCATTTTAGTGTAAAAAGTAATTTAAAAAACAATAATTATTATTTTTAGGCAAACAATATGTATGAGTATAGGATATTAAAAAATTGTAGGCGTGGGTACAGGACAACGTCTGCCGGAGTCATCTAGTATATATACATACACACACACATATATATATATATATATATATATGTGTATATATATATATATATATATATATATATAAAATATATATATATATTATATATATATTAAACAGACATATATAATTTCTATTACCGTTACTATCTTCCGGTACAGG
Organism: Ctenocephalides felis; assembly: GCF_003426905.1. Taxonomy (NCBI): domain Eukaryota; kingdom Metazoa; phylum Arthropoda; class Insecta; order Siphonaptera; family Pulicidae; genus Ctenocephalides; species Ctenocephalides felis. The sequence goes on from NW_020536999.1 coordinate 7,679,984, forward strand.
ACTCTTTCCGGCTTCGGAGACATCATCATCATCACTAGAAATATAATCACTCAAAGGACTACTCGGCCTAAGTTTTTCTAAAATGATTTTAGTCTCCTTTTTTTCTACTTTGTCATCATCATCGTCGCTGTCGCTGTCCAAATCCAAATTCGATATCGCAAATGCTTTATCGGCTAACCGAGTACAACGAATCTCTGAAAAATAAAGTTAATTATGAATATATATATATATATATATATATATATAAAGTAATTCCTTTACTACCTGCTTCATAATCGTCATCATGACACTGCACCAGCTTTTCCTCAACAAACATCTTCTCCGGTATAACAACTTTCTGTCCCAAAACACAACTTGATACATTTGATTTAGTCTTCAGGTGGCTTCCAAAGCCTATCACAGAATTCTCAACATTGCAATCGTCCTCGACAACGGTTCCATCGAATAAATATGAATGCATAATTTTAACACGTTTTCCAATCCTACAATTCTTTCCAATGATCGAATTCGTGATGTAAGCTTGTTCTTGTATTTGAGAGTTTTCTGAAATCACGACGTCTTCTTTGAGATTAACAGACCTAGGAAAAACAAATATAATAAATCTTATATATAAAACTGTTCTGTACGGGTGTATGATTTGATACTTCTCCTAAACGATTATTCGGATTTTGATAAATCTTTCTGAAGTTTGTTAAGGGATTTTTTAAAAATTTAATGAACTATAAAACTATAGTAATATTGTTTAAATAAATGGCCAAAATTACAAAAAACCACTTATCATTGTTTGACATTGAAAACATTTGAACTGTCATCTGCTAGAAATGTCGATTCATTTGAAATTTGAATTTAGCAGAAATTATGAGTCTAAACAATATTAGAATATAATATACAAGAAAAGTGTAATGTCTACATTATTATTGCCGAAAAGCAGCTGAGATGTGCCAGAAATTAAAATAAAATAAAATACAGTCAACAGTATATGTTTGGCAGATGAAATTATATAATTCAGTTTAATAAATAACGCAATTTTAAATTTATGCATGTCGCATTTTGGTTTACTTTACTAAATTATTTAACAATACAAAAAAATATTTCTACTTATAAAAAAAATTATTTAGAATTTTGTTTCATGTGACAAAAATTCATTCGTTTGTCATTGGATATGGAATATTTAGCAAGTTGATCTTAGGTGAATTAATTTGTAAAATCGAGTTCATATCAATCTAACATAAACAATCATGTTTATTAAATTATTAGTGAATTAGAGAAAAATATACTTTAGAAACTATAATTGCCAAAAAGCAACTAATATATCGTACGAGATTATGAAAATTATCAACTAAATTATTGAAGCAATTATGTTGTGTGGTAAAATCAAGTGTGATATTGTTCTCTTACCGCAGATACTCTATTATTGAAGTAAAACTTCTTTAGGCGCGACTAGGGTGTGAATCTGTGAAAATGCAACGGAAGTCCGTTACGTGATTGGTCGTCGTGTCGCGTGAGAGTGTTCTTTGATTGTATGCGTATACTTAGTGAAAATGATACAACAAATGAAAAATCTGTGCCGTGTAAGAAACGAATTGAAATAAATTGTATTATTCGCGGTTAATATATATTTTTAGAAATTATCTATATAGGCAAGACACATACTACAGCTGCTCAAAGAATGAGACTGTATCGCCAGCGAAATAGTCAAAAAAAAAACAAGCAGTCAATGGATGTATGTTAATTTTAATTACATGCCAAGTGAAACAAATTTTTTAGTTCAAATGTCAAAGCTTACAATTTCATTTTACTATAAATTTACTATAAATACTGAAGAATGAATTGACATTTATATTTATAACCTTAAACAAGAAATCAAGCACAACAATATTTTGTGTTTGCTGTGTATCATTTATATACAGATATACTTCATAATAGACATATATGCAGTTTATTTATTGATAGTGTTAATAAAATTACTCAAGATTGTTTATATAACGGCTGTCCACTGTGTGAAAGAATATTATAGAATTTAGTAATCAGCAATTGCTTCATTTCTCTAATAAAGGTTCAAGTCCCAAATGCTAATTACAATGACAAACCGATCATGTCATATTTGAAGTATGATTTTAATTACATTATTGTTTTCAAATATTATAAATATTTTTAATGCTATTATGAATATATAATTTATAATTTATTATTATATAAATATGTAAAATGTTTGGCATTAAAAAATGTGTGCATTGTGAGTGTTATCATATTACTAAGAAACATGAATCAAAATTGTTATATGATGTATTTATTTCAAACTTAAATGCCATCTCATAAAATAGCAAAACAGTTTTACTTCAATTGCATGTGAACCTTATGCGCACTATTCTTTTTTCTAAATTTCTTATACTGCTTATGCTAAGACCATAAATAAATCACAAAGGCAGGACATCGAATAGGATATTAAAAAGTATACGTTAAGATATTAAAATACTTGGATCTTTTGAATTGTAGACGTGGGCACAAGACAACGTCTGTTGGGTCATCTAGTATATATATATATATATATATATATATATATATATATTTATATATATATATATATGAAAGTACTCACCTGCCAAGAACTGATGTCGATGATTTGTATATATTATTCTTCAACGTCATATATACTTGTTTGAATAATGAAATTCCCATATTCGGTACTAAAGGATATGTCCATCTGTTTACAATATCATGGCTGAAAAAAAAAATTATGATTAGTCAAACTAATTAGACTCTGTGTTAAATTGCAATTTTGGACTCATTGTGTTTTTATTAAACTGAATTATATAATTTCATCAGCCAAACATATACTATTGACTGTATCTTATATTATTTTAATTTCTGACACATCTCAGCTGCTTTTCAGCAATAATAATGTAGACATTACATTTTTCTTGTATATTATATTCTAATATTACTTAGGATCATAATTTCACATAAATTTCAAGAGAATTGACATTTCTAGCAGATGGCAGTCAATGTTAAACAATTATTGTTTTTTTGTCATTTTTGTCATTTATTTCTACAATATTACTATAGTTTTATCGTTCATTAAATCTTAAAAAATTTCTTTGACAAACTCTAAAAAGATTTATCACGATCCGACCATGAAGATACAACCGTGCAGAAGAATTTTATATATAAGATTTATTATAATTGTTAAATTAAAAGCAATTACCTCACAAGTTGATACATTTGCCAATTATCAACCCTCGCAGCATAACTATTATGAGTCAATGGATAACAATACAAAGTGCTCCCTAAAATTTCTTCATTGATTAATAACCCTCTGATAAAATCATCTCGAGTTTGAAAATCAAAGTTGTCTGTAAACAATGATAAGAAAACAGGAGAACAGATGGCAATTCCTGGATCTTGTACATCATGGTGCATTTCTACTTCTGGGTGATCCAAGATCACTTCCTAAAACAAATTCAATTGATAATTTGCCTTGTACAAATGTAGTATTACTATTTATATTTACTAACCAGTGGCAACGTTATATTCCTCTGTTTCTTTTCAGGCCTTTGATGATATAAAATTCTATTATTAGAAGCATCCAGTGCTAAAATAACATCCTCAGAACACGACTGTCCATATCCGGTTGTTGTATAAACTAGAGTCATTGCAGCACCTTTATCCTTCTTACATTGTTGTCTAAAAAATAAAAAATAATTAAGATGCGATACATGATAATGTTAACTTAAATGAAGATATATACTTGTGAAATTCCATGACTTCTGATAAATTGACATTTGTGACTGTATTAGCTCCTAAAAGTACAAAATTTGATCTAAGTAATCCTTTGGCATCTAAATCTCTGATAGCATCTCCGAAGGAACGACAACCGTCAGAACTCACAATTTGTATGGAAAGTGTAAGAGACCAACTGTGACGTGATTCAATACTTGAACTATAAAAAACAAACAGCTAAATGTAGTTTATGTATTTTGTATATCAATATGGCTTTTACAATAACATACCTTATAAAGTCTTTAATTTTTTTAATATGTGTAGAACAAAATAAAAATACTTCTTGAATACCAGACAGAGATAGAGCCTCCAACGTGTAATCTAGTAGTGGTACATTTACTATTGGAACCAAAGCCTGGAAACAAAATTACAAATTGGTACTTGGTAAGTAATGAATTTTAAACAATATCTTTACAAAACCGCAGATTGTTCATATTACAATTCCACAACTTACTAAAGGCATTTCATCAGTCAAAGGAGCTAAATTTCTGCTGAAATTATCAGCCAAAACAACTGCCTGCAGTACATCTTCTTGTTGAACAGATTCTACTAAGTTTTTCTTTGCGTTTTTGTTACTCATTTTGCACAAATTTAATTTAAAAAATATATAAGTTTTGCACAACCTGCATTAACCTCAAAATGTTTGAACCAATTTGACGTTTAGATCAGTATTGCCAGATGAGAAAGATATTTATAACTAGAGACTTAATTTTGTATACCCAAAATTTTAATACTATTAATAAAACAATAATAATAAATAAATTATGATTTAAAGATTTCACGCTAATTTATTTGATAAATTCGAATAATTTGAATCGATAAAATGTATCTGACTTCTAGATTTTTCCTCTCTCGCTCGGTATAAATCATCTCCTCTGGCAACACTGCCAGTAATGACATTTGATAGCACACTTGGCATGTCAAATAATTTACAATTCCAACAATATTTATACATTTTCGTATAAATTTATTTATAATTTAAACAGTTTTGAAACGCCAGCATATGAATTAAACTCAATTCAGTCTTCCTAGAGATCGGGAATGTTTAACATATTAAATTCGAGGATCAATATTTCATTTAACCAGGACTTGTACTAGGATGGATTTTGGATCGTTATTACATGTAGCGAAAAAAAATGAAAATGTTAAAAAAGAGGTATTAATTTATTAGTGATAAATATAAGGAATCAGAATTTTAATGATTTATGAAAGGGCTTAGTCATAGTGTTATACCAGATTGAATTTTTGTTCGTTGAAAAATTTAGATTTTGTGGACAATGAGTGGATTTGAGTTGTTGAAAAAAATAATTTATACAATATTATATAATTAATTAATATGAGACTCTCTCTCTCTCTCTCTCTCTATATATATATATATATATATATATATATATAAATGAATGGTTTGTAATATAATTATTAAGTACTACTATACTATTTGTAATATTATGTACCAAGAAAATTTCACTTTTAAAGGACTATGTCATAAAGTTCTATTACCTTTTCGAACTCTTCTAATAGCATTAATACTAATGATCAGATCACATTCTTTTACATGATTCGTATTCAAATTCTTACATTTTTCAATGATTATTTAAAGAATTCTCTTTGTCTCTTCGACTTGGTTGATAGGATTTATACATATACGTGTATAGCCCAAGTGGTTTTGTATTCAATTTTAAAAATCACACATCAAATACTACTTCTCTATAAAACATATCAATATCAAATATTTCTATAACGTAAATTTACTCAAAATAATTTGGTTCCTCAGTCTTCACTCTGTTTATATTTCTATTTATAGAAGTGTTTTATTTCATTTCAATATTTCTTTATAGTCCATTCCACTTACAATTTTATTATACGACTTATTTGATTATTTATATTCTAACCTTTCATTTATAATTTTATTATATAACATTTTATATTACACTCACGATCATTTTATTATTTATATTAAATTTGATCATCATATATTTTACTATTAGATTTGTCATTATTAACTTCACGTAGTAGATCCCGTAGGATAAGTTATTGTAATCATCCAAAATCTTAAATGACCAATTTTTACATTTCTTCACGGTTCAAAGGTTTAAATTCAGTTTAATATTGTATATGAGTCATTTAATCGTAAGAAATATATCCTCAGATGGATTCATTAGTCATCTCTTGTTATTGTAAACATTTTCAAGTGTTTTGTGCGATAATATTGTGACTGTATATTTTATGAACGAATGCATATATAGTAATTATAATAATCTCTTTGAAATATTTTTAAAACAATTGTTATTAATCATTGATCAATATTTATTGATTATTGTTATTATTATGATTTTTTTACTCTTAAATATTTCTGGTACGAGAAGTTCTAGCAATTTGCCTAAGGCACGATGGCATGCAGCACTAGTTTTTTTTTAAATTAAAAAAAAAAAATTTTGAATATCGAAAATAATTCGAATTTTAATTGCAATTCTAGCTAAATTTCTAAAAATTCATTTATATACTTCAAATAAATAATTTTAACTTAGCAATTCAGTTTGTACAATACTTATAAATATTAGACAATGTTCTTTATTTTAAATTCGTTTTGTTTATTTGGTTCTCTGATATAAATATAAATTACAGTATTTATAATAATCTATTTGCAAACATTTAATATTCCTCGAACATTTCATTTCATTACGGTACGGAAAGTTCCAGCAGTTTGCCTTAAGGCACGATGCCATGCACCACTAGTTATATAATTAATAATTATAATTATTTTGAAAATTCATGTTGTTAAAAATTAAAACACACTTGTAAAAGTTCTTGAAAATGATCAAAATCTTGGATTTGTAACTTCAGTGTAGTATTGGTTGAAAAGAAAAACCTCTCGCTTTATATAATCCAAGGGCTGAAAAATTGGACAATTTCAATATAAATATTCAAAAATTTTTGTCATTCTTAAGACATTGCTTTTTAAATATTCTACAAGTTTTAAGACTCAAGATTTTTTTGCAAGCCTACATATCAAGACCTTCTTGTTAGGACACTCAGGACCAATATCACACTGAAGTTACAAATCCAAGATTTTGATCATTTTCAAGAACTTTTACAAGTGTTTTTTTTTTTTTAATTTTTAACAACATGAATTTTCAAATAATTATAATTTCACTGCTATATATGGAAACAGTGCTCTCCATACAAATAAGCACTGAAGATGGGTCAAATCAAGACCCGAAACGTAGAGTTTCCTGAATAAAAACATTTTCTTTCAATAAAACTGTTTTTAATTACTGGATGGATGCCCAAGAAGAATTTTATTATATTATTTCACCATCTGAAGAAAAACCTCTCCCTAGAATATATATAGATATATATATATATATATATATATATATATATAATATATATATATATATAACTTGTCTTTTCCTATTTTCAGGTCAAATACTACTCTACCAAATTCGAGCCTCCCAAAAAGGAGCAAAGGGACAAGACCCAACTATCTATTAACATCCAAAAGTTCCTCGCCAAGAAAGAGGAAGAAGAAAAACAAAAAGCCTTAGAAGCAAAACGCAAACGCGATGAACTCCTAGCTAAACGCGACCCCAAACTAAGAAAAAAGATCTTAAAACATCTCAAAGTATGCAAAGTGCAAACAAATCAGTCCTAGCTAGCCGATGCCATAGATAATGAAACACTGCTGTCACGATACAAGGCATGGAGCAACCAGACGAAGACGACTATGGATTCGTTTCTGAGGCTGCTTCTGCTTACCACAATAAAATTATGGAGAAATATTACAGCAAACCGGAGGAGAAGAAGTTTTCAGATCGTATAAAGAATGTTAACAACGATTTGACCGGGATAAAAGACAGAGTTCGTGCTGCAATAGAACGCGAAAAAGAAGAAGCTCTGTTGCCTCATAAGAGACACCGCAAGACCAAAGCTGAAATGGCTGCCTTAAACGGTGATGATAGTGGTTTGAATTTCGGCAGATCTGTTCTCGCAGATTGTTACAGCAATGAACCTGAAAAAAAGCTTGAAGTCGTCAAACCTAAACCCAAACGACCTCCGATGCCCCCGCCTTTGGATTACACACAATTACTTAAAATCGCGGAACAAAAGAAAGACGAACCTATCAAAATTGAACCTAAGATCGAGAAAAAAGAACCAGAGCGTTTGATGACCAGCAAAGAACGACGAGAGTTCGAAGAAATGCAGGCAAGGAAACAGGGACGTAAACAAAGAGACTTGGATCGCTTGCAAGCTATGAAAAACAAGTCAAAAGGTGCCAGCAGTAGTAAATCTAGTGAGGAACAAAAACCTAAACCGGTTGTAAACAATCCGAGTGGTAGAATTCCTAAACTTAACGGCTACAAACCGAAACCAGAAGCTGATCGGCAATCCAAACCTTTACCAAATGACCCTCAAATGCGACCAAAACCTAGCCAAATATCTAAAACCTAGTTTGAACAACTCAAATACGAAACCAATGATGAACGGTTCTGCAAAAAGTGCACCACAAAAGCAGATAGCAGATTCTAGAAGTTCTGTTAAAAGCTCAACACAAAAATTGAATGGAGATGTAAGAAGTAGTGATAAACTTCAAAGCAAACCAAGGACGGCGGATGGTTTAAATAAATCAAAGGAATTACCTCAAAAGTCTCGACCAGAAGTTGCATCCAGACCGGTGAACGGTGACTCAAAGCCTAAAATAGCCTCAAAAGGTACCATCACTTTCTTTCTCACTTTATCAATATAAGTTAATAATTAACTTCCCGTAGGGCAAGTTATAGTAATCGCAAAAAAATCGAAAATGAAAATTTTTGCATTTCTCGACGTTTCAAAACCTTCTGAACATTTTGGCATACTTTAGAAAAAATGTATGTATGTGTGTGTGTGCGTGCGTTTGTGTGTGTTTTTCTGTGCGTGTGTGCGGATAAAAATTTTCGTAGACGATTTCGGGAATGATTCAAAAAACATTTTACTTGTATTAACAAGATGAAGAACTGATCAAATTTTCAAGAAGGCAGGTCTAGCGGTTTCGGAGATCTAGTAAAAAAAAGTTAAAAAAAAATGCCATTTGGACATTTGACCTGAATGATTATTAGACAAATGCACATCAAATTATCAGATATTTTATATAGAGATTTTAACAATAAGTATGAATTTTGTTTGCATTCCTATGGGTTCCGTACCAATGCTTATCAATTAGAAAGCGACGCGGCGCCTATGCGCTTCGATATTTCGTCTCTATGCAGTTAAAGCAGTACGATTGCTTTGAAAAAAAGTTCAGAATTTCCAAAATTTTTCAAAATGAATTTTTCTTCCAAGTCTTTTTTTTTCAAAAAAAAGTAAATTTTAGTCAAAAATTTATAGTTTCTCAAAAATCTAATTTTTTCAGAGCAAATTTTTTTCAAAAATGTTAATCTTTTTAAAAAAAAAAAATTTTGGTACGAAAAGTTCCAGCAATTTGCCTTAAGGCACGATGCCATGCGCCCCACTAGTTAATATAATTAATTATTATTTCTTCTAGGTAATCCCAATCCAAGACAATTTCCTCCTGCCGATACAAAAGCACCAAGTCGACAATTTCCACCAAGTGACACAAAACCCAAAAGTCGTCCGTTTCCGCCCCCTGATACAAAACAAACAACACGCCAATTTCCACCGAATGACATCAAGGGCACCCGACAGTTTCCACCGAATGATCTCAAATCGAGCAGACAATTTCCACCAAAGGATGTTCGACCTGCTGGGTCGAAGAAGAAAATTGTCGCTAGCAAAAGTAAGGAGGAAATATATATATATATATATATTATATATATATATATATATATGTATATATACTAAGGTGGTCCTTAATATGGACATTTTCGAATTTTTTTGCTCACAAGGTCTCAAATGCTTGGCTCAAATGCCAAATTATTTTTGGCCAATGCGTCGAATAAAAATATAAACAATAAAATAATTTCTCTATTGAACTAGTTTCGACACTATGTTTGTGTCATCTTCAGCAAATTCTGTGAATATTTATATAAAATATTAAAGAGAATATTATATATGTAACATGAATACACTTTTTTTTTAAATATATATAGAAAAATAAATGCCTGTTAGAACTTTACAATTTTTTTTTCGATTAATAGCTTTAATTAAATTTAAGTTTAAATAAGAATAATTGGAAAGTTTTAACCTGATATGTTGTCTGTACTTTCTAATTATTCTTCTTTAAGTTTAAAATTAATTAAAGTTATTAATAGAAAAAAAAATTTTTAATTTGAGAAAATTCTAACTATAAATTATTTTTATTTTATTATATTTAAAAATTCTAATTGTTATTTATTAATAGAAAATATTATTTGTATACATTTCATATTTATTTATTTCTATCATATGTTATAATACTCTATAATTTCATATTCAAAATATTGCAGATTAGTTCAGTAATCATGTAGTAATGATTATTAAATAATGTTAATAAGTTAAATAACATATATAATAACTATTTACCTTACGCCACGATCTCTTCATTCCAAATTAAATGTTTTCTCCTCAAAATTTAACCAAAAAAGTAAAAACGATTATCTCCGTATTTACAAACATGTCAGTTAAACAAACATGGCGTCAACATGAAGTTAGTTACAATTAACCATAGCCTGAACAACGTTTAGATCCGCTGTGGCGCGAATATTCAAATTCAAATATACATATAAATAATTATATATTACTATTTCTTTTATCTCAGGGAGAATTTTGGACGACGACGACAGTGAATATGATTCGGAACTTGACGATTTTATTGACGACGGGCCAGAAGATGGAAATGACTATTCAAAATACATTAAAGATATATTCGGATATGACAAATCAAGGTAGGTTTTAATTATATAATTATATTATAATTATATTATTGATATTGTGTACAAATTTAAATGCTTTCTTTGTGTGTGTGCGCGGAAAAAAAATTATAGAAGGTAATAATATTATTAATGATGATACATAGTAGATTTTGTTTTTGGTAGATGATATTTATGAGTATTTTTTTGGTTAATGATGATGTAAATTATATTTGTAATTTGTTTTTGTAGATACCGGGACGAAGATGATGATGATATAAATATGGAATCAAACTTTGCTCAAGTTATGAGAGAAGAATATATTAGTAAAAAAATTGGTAAGTGTATATATATATATATATATATATTATGTTTATTATTATTATTATTACTATTTTATTTCTTTCCAGGAATAATGGAAGATCTAGAAGACATGAAAATGGAAGCGATGGAGAAAAAGATGAAAGCCAAGAAGAAAAGACTAAAATAGTGTTAACATTTTTCTTTATTTTATCACAGATTTATATTTTGTAATATATATTATCATTATGTTTGTTTATTTAAATTTAACACCGATATGCGTGTTATGCATGAAAAAGGACACGACATAGATAAATTGATCTATCTAAAATTAGTTATAGTAAAATATTTATTTTCATAACAAAGATTCACATGTATATAAACTAATAGAAAAAGGTTGTAGGTGAAAAATGATCTTTTGCGGGACCAAATTATGAATTAAAACATTCGGTACCAGTGCATTTAGTAATAGAACCCGCTCTTGAACATTAAAGTTATTATGTAATGAGTTGTTTAGAATTGTGTTTTTGTATGCTATTGCCAAATTTGAAATCACAATAAATATTTATAAAGGAAGTAGTATAATTATTTACATCAACATTAACATGTAACATGTATAAATATGAAATTTGTTTTATCACTTTATATAAATAAATTTATATAAACTCCAAAAACTTAATAGATTTAAAGATATATATATATATATATATATATATATATATATATATATATAAATGGTTCTGAATATTGACATTTTCGAATATCTTTGCTCCCAGGGCTTATGTGCTTCAAAATTAATATAAATAAATTCTCTAAAAGTTTTAGCTCTTAATATTAACATTTAGATAGTCCGCAATTCAATTAAAAGTTTTGTATATTTTTTTTTAACATATATCATCATGTAAATTCTGGTACCATCTGTGATAGCAGACTTGTAATTTTGATGGCAATTTATTACTGATAATATGAGTGTAAAAATCACCAATTAAATAAATATTTAACTGCAGAATTAATTTCGATGCCATAATGAATAGATTTAATTAGAGGTTAAGTGATTTAGAAATATTTTTAAGTGTTATAATATTTGGACAAGAATTTACTTAATGACATGTGTTAATAACAAATATAAGAAACTTTTAATTGAATTGCGGACTATCTGAAAATTAATATTAAGAGCTAAAACTTTTAGAGAATCCTTTTATTAATTTGAAAGTGTATGTCCATATTAAGAACCACACTAATGCATATATATATATGCATATATATATATATATATATATATATATATAAAGCATTATTATGCTATCTTTAAAAAAAACTTACCCAAAAGACAAAAATAATTATTCAACAGTATCCTGTGACAACGATAATAGAGCAGATTTTATTTCTTCGTTAATTTCATCAGCTTCTGGCATTTCTGATATAACCCAAGTGTCTTCTGTGCTTTGTAGTGTTTCACGACAAAGGGGACATGTTTTATTATTAACATTCCTACAAAACATTATATATTTATTAACATATCATTATTATAAATATTAAAAGCATTATTATTATTATTTTTATTTACCATTGCTCTATACAAGGCAGGCAGTAGCTGTGAGCACACGGTAGCATAACTTCTGATTTTCTTTCTAAACAAATACAGCATTCGTTTAAATTTTCTCCAAGTTTCTCGTAATCGTCGTGTACACAATTTATTTTATCATATAGCAAGGATGTGGTAATATCGTGGCTTGATTGTGAAGAACCAGCTTGCTGGAAAAAAATGCAATTTTAATACATCAATATTTAAGAAATGATTTTTATCATTTGTGTAATTCATTTACAATTTACCTGTGCAGCATTCTTCGATTGTATCATAACTTGCAAATTGGTTTGTAGCATGTTGAAAACTTTTCTGAACTGAAGCAAATTGAAAAGTTTGTATGATAAAACTTTTTTGGTCTCGATGTCAATCTTTGCACAAGCTATTCTGACAGTGCCTTTCCACAAAACGGTTGAGTCTGTACCTTTTTTCACGACAAAGACTAGTTGTGTATTGGAATCCAAGCATTTATTTGATCTAAGGTAAAAGATAGATGTATTAAACAAGTATAATGATGAAAATGTATCAAAAAGTAGTTGTATGTTTCTACTTACAGTGCGTTGAGTTCTCGAAGGGATTTTAGGAAATCGTCATACGACATTGAAGATATTTCATTGAAAAGTTTAGCGTTCCTTTTAATTTCATCTTTAACTGTTTCGACTGTGTCAGGAATTATATCAAAACTTTGATTTTGTCCCATTTTTTAAAACACATTATTCAATCGTCAAATACTTTTGTGGTTATGTTTACAATCGTTTGCTGATATGACGTATGAAGGGTGTGAAGTTGTCGCCGAAAAGGACATTTGTGTTGCAAACTTCACAGTAGATTTGACACTTTGACAGATACTGTTGTTGATGTATGTTTAGGTTATGTATTTTTATTAATTAATTATTATTTATATTAATTCTCACTGCTATCAAAATGAATCCTTTAACTAATATGAAAAATGTGAAGAAGCTAAGTGAACAAGAGCTGAATAGATCTCTGAAAACCTCCTGGCATGATCAATACAAAGACAGCGCTTGGATATTCATCGGAGGCCTACCTTATGATCTTACCGAAGGGGATGTTATATGTATATTTTCACAGTACGGAGAAATCGTAAACATAAATCTAATTCGCGATAAAATCACCGGAAAACAAAAAGGATTTTGCTTCCTATGCTACGAAGACCAACGTTCAACAATCCTAGCAGTCGACAATTTAAATGGCATAAAAATTCTAGGACGCACCATACGTGTGGATCATGTGAGTGATTACAAACCACCTAAAGACAGCAATAAATTGGAACCAGAAACAAAATTACTGTATACTGAAGGCTGCGCTCCTAAAACTGAAACGATAAAAGTTAAACCAGAGCGTGATACAGAGGACGGCTTGCAGAATCATGTCAAATATGATAATCAGGAAACTGAAAAGTATATTAAGAAAGAAAAGGTGGAGAAATCTGAGAAAAGTAAAAAATCTAAGAAAAAAAGAAAAAAGAAGAGGAGTCGGTCATCAAGTAGCAGTAGTAGTAGTAGTGACTGAATTTCTGTAAAACATTTATATAAATAATAAAAAATTGTATATTTTAATACTGGTTTTAATTTCAGTATTTTGCTTGATATTTTATAAAGAGCTTTATAGGTATTATAAAGACGATCTATTTGATTTACATGTGTAAAAGTTAAAAATATATTACTGTTTGTAAGAAATTCAAAATAGATTGATTCAAGAGAAATCACTTCACTTTTTTATACCAATATTTTTTATATTAATAGCTTAAATACCTAAATAAAGAAGATAAACATGTTGCATTTCAAAATTTATGTATAATGAAAATGCAATTAAAATATTTAACTTCCTTAAAATCAAAAATAAAAATTTGTATATATTTTTACGTTTCTTAACATTTTGGCATACCCTAGAAAAAATGGGGAATTAAAAAGTTCAAAATTTATAAAATATTTTAAATTATAGAAAAATCAACTTGTTCAAGAGGTCACTTTTTTCAAAAATTTGAAATATCTCAAAAATCAATTTTTTTCAAAGTTCTAAAAAACAAATTGAATCTTTTTTAAAAAATTGAATTTTTGGTACGGCAAGTTCCTGCAATTTGCCTTAAGGCACGATGCCATGCACCACTAGTTTCATTACATGTTGAAGCGTTATTTTTGTAACAATACATACATTTAATTCTTAATTCTTACCTTGACTTCTTTAAGGCTTCATATTTCTTTTCACAATTTCACTATATTTCTACATATATTAACTTTAATTGAAGTTTTATTATAGTAAGCACATTGTATTAACTGAAAAAGAAATAAGATTCATTAAAAAGCAAAGTTTTCATAAAAAAAATCCATTCTTAAACCTGTCATCTGTCTGCACAATTTAATATTCAATCTAACAAATAGTAATCAAGATACAATTTAAAAAAATCAAAATAAGGCTAAAATAACACTAACAAACAATGTTATGGCAAGGTCATATTATGAAGAACTTTCCATACTATACATTGATAAAAGCATGCGTTTGCTGTGCAGTCAGGCGTATTTCTCAGATTGTCAGTTAAAAAACATAACCTATAAACCACACAAATGTAAAAAAAAACGATGTTAGATAACAGGGTCTTTTTGACCCAGCTTCATAACACACGAGTGACTTTGCAGTTTATGTGTAAAACGCTTGAATCCACAGCAAATACTATACATTTTGACAGAATTCACTATGATTCAGTAGCATAATGTATGAAAATTGGAGTGTAACATGGTCCATTAATTCATAAATTGTTACAGTAAATATATAAATTTACTTTTATATTTGAATAAATTTTAATTTTTTATAATTTAATTTTATATTAATGAGATGAGTAAAAACAAGTAGATTACCAATACTGAAAAATATGTAAAATTTTTAAGGTAAGGTAAAAAAAAAAATTGTTTATCAATAAGATGTTTTATTGATATTTTATTATAAATTACTTTATATAAATTTATTGAGGTGCAGGTCTGCCACGTCCATATCCACCACGCTGCAAAAAAACAAGTCTTATTGAAGATTGAACACAAATTACACAATTAAATTTTTAATTAACTGAAATTAAATCTAAAATGTGTAAATAGTTTATATAAAATTAACCAGAAAAGTTATTTATAAAATGAATGGTACATCATAGAAAATATTTTGGCAAAAAACAGTTCAATAAAATACTAAATTAAAATAACCTAAATACTAAATTAAAAATTTAAAATTGAATGTCATTAATAAAACATTTTAATAAAATAAATACTTCATAAATGAAATGATTGCATCACTTGCATATATATATATATATATATATATATATATATATATATATATATATATTCTTCTGTAATGATGTATGATTTGATATTTCCTATAAACGGTTATTCAGATTTGATAAATCTTTTTAGAGTTTGTCAAAGGAAATTTTTAAGATTTAATGAACAATAAAACTATAGTAATATTGTAGAAATGAGTGACAAAAATTACAAAAAAACACTTATCATTGTTTGACATTGACTGTCATCTGCTAGAAATGTCAATTCACTTGAAATTTGAATTTAGGTCAAATGAGCCTAGATAATATTAGAATATAAGCTACAAGAAAAATGCTATGTCTACATTATTATTGCCGAAAAGCAGCCGAGATATGCCAGAAATTAAAATAGCATAAGATACAGCCAACAGTATATGGTTTGGCAGATGAAATTATATAATTCAGTTTAATAAATAACGCAACAAGTCCAAATTGCATATACATTATTTTTCTAACCTTATGCACACCACATTTTGGTTTACTTTACTAAATTATTTTAACACAAAAACATATTTCTCTTTTAAAAAAATAGATTTAGAATATTATTTCTATGTGACAAAAATTTAATTTCTATCAATTTCCTCTATCTACTTACGAATTCCAAGTCCCCAGTGCCAGCACCGACATCAGCCTTCTTATCAGCGCCACCAGGTGCACCTGGTGCCCTGCGGTAGGCAGATCTGTCTTCAGCTGGACGAGATCCTTCAGTCCTTGGGCCGGCAGCCGGTCTTGGCCTGGCCAATTCGGGCCTGGTTTGGCGTTTGAGGGTGGAGGGCACAATCTCTGGGGGCAAGTGCAAGTATGTCCTCAAGTATTCGATACCTTCATTTGTCAGATACCTGAGATAATAGAAATAAATGGTTAAAATATTTATAGTCAATGTGGGAGATGTAGATACAGTTGATGTAGGAGAGTGTGGTCAGTTATGAACGAATCTACAATGTGATAACATTTGTAAGATGTTTTCAGAACTGCCCGTTCAATAATCATCATAAATGACACTTTGGTAAAAAAAATTCTTGAGGAGGCTTTGAGGACTACAAAAATACTATTTTTTAAAGAAATAGTAAACAGAGTGAATAAAAAAAGCAAAAATTATGTAATAATGTAACATGTATACCCAAAATACTGAGAGAAACAAACACTAGACCATATATAATGATGTATAAATCAATATATACATTTATATATCCAATTTACATACAAACCACGCAGACTAGGCCATATATAATGATGTATAAATCAATATATACATTTATATATCCAATTTCCACACAAACCACACAGACTAGGCCATTTATAATGATGCATAAATCAATATATGCATTTATATATCCAATTTACATACAAACCACACAGACTAGGCCATATATAATGATGTATAAATCAATATATACATTTATATATTCTATTTCCATACAAACCACATACACTAGGCCATATATAATGATGTATTAATCAATATATACATTTATATATCCAATTTACATACAAACCACACAGACTAGGCCATATATAATCATATATACATTTATATATCCAATTTACATATAAACCACACAGACTAGGCCATATATAATGATGTTTGTTACGTTAAAATAAAATAAACTATTTTGATATAATTAAAATTAACGACTGCCTTATGAATACAACTGCCTGGAACACCTTAAAACACCTTTCACAGCTAAGATCTTTTTGAAAGTAAATCCTCCATAGATTTGTCACTTAAGACAAATATTTGGAGGTTAAGATTTGTTCCACATATTTTTTGTAATTCAAAGTCATTATCACCTACATTATTAACAACAAGCAATTACAGTAGCTATATTAACCTCACAAAGGGCTCATCAGACACTCAATAAGTTTAATTAATGAAGTTAACCCCCAAGTTTTAATTCAATATATCTTTTTCCTCTTACCAGTAGAAATGCCTCCATGCAAATTGTTCAGTAACATATCCTCTAGATTTCAACGACTGCAAAGCCTTAATAACTTGCAAGTTTGGAATTTGCTCTAATTCTGGGTGTTTTGGTGCATGGTAGTCCTTCTTGGCCACCATAACTCCCTCCTTAAAGAGGTGCTCGTAGATTGCGACACGGTTCTGTTTTGGCATCAACATCCTACAATGAAATAGATTTAAATAAATACACACACTTTGTAAAATAATTTTGCACTCAACACAAATCATAACCTGAAAATACACTATTGAGTAAAATTAAGACTAAAATACAAGGATCATCCGATATTTACAACAATCACTTAGATAATTATGTATGCAATGGTAATTAATATCGGATGATTGTGAAAATAATCGTTAAATATATAAATTAAAACACTCACGTAAAGCCTATATATTTCGACTTGGGAATCCAAAACCGGAAAGGAGCACGAGAGGTTAAAATTTCGTCAAGCTGACATTTACAAAAGTATTGCCACATGAGAAATATTTATTATGTGTATGAAGTTAGCGCGTAAAAATTTAAATTCAAATGTACATTATTAATATTAATTTATTACCAGACAATAGTTGATTAAATTTAACAGAATAAGTATTACTTTTAAATATAAGTTTCAAGCGTTATATTAAAAGCTAAATTTTATTGATTTATTCCGTATAAGGGTTTACAGAGTAGCAGTACTCAAAATTTAATTTCCCGTTTATGCTTTACGATGGCAACACTATTTATATGACGGTGTCATGTCACTTATGTTTATATGAGAAAAAGCATCTCGAAGATATAATAGCGATTTTGATAAATAATGATAAATCTAGTTACATAAACAAATATTTAGTCTTGTGTGTAAGTTTATATTAATATTGTACATATTATTTTGTCTTTATACAGATTATTATTTCGAATTTACATTATACACTAATGTTAGGTTAGGTGCTTAAAAAATGTAATATAACTCTTTTTTCCAGCTTGTGACAATTAAAAATGGATTTCCAAAATCGTCCAGGAGGAAAAACTGGCGGAGGTGGTGTAGCATCATGGTCTGAAAGCAATAGAGACCGGCGGGAACGTCTACGTCAATTGGCATTGGAAACTATAGATTTAAACAAAGATCCTTATTTTATGAAAAATCACTTAGGTATGAACTTTTAATCTGAACTTAAAACTCTATAATTATAAGTAATTATAATATTTTTGTTCTAGGTACATACGAGTGTAAACTTTGCCTAACACTTCACAACAACGAAGGCAGTTATCTAGCTCACACCCAAGGTAAGAAACATCAAGCCAATTTAGCACGCAGAGCTGCAAAAGATGCGAAAGATTCACCACAGCAGTTGGCCCCTGACAAACCAAGAGTTGAACCTAAAAAGTTTGTTAAAATAGGTCGACCAGGTTACAGAGTAACTAAACAAAGAGAACCCGACTCAGGACAACAAAGTCTACTATTCCAAATTGATTATCCAGAAATTATCGACACAGTAACCCCTCGCCACAGATTCATGTCAGCTTATGAGCAGAAAGTTGAACCCCCGGACCGTAAATGGCAGTACTTACTGTTTGCTGCAGAACCTTACGAGACAATAGCTTTCAAAGTGCCCAGCAGAGAAGTGGAAAAGTCTGATGGCAAATTCTGGACGCACTGGAACAAAGATACGAAACAGTTTTTTATGCAGTTTGCTTTTAAACAAGAGAATAAGATGCCAGGGATGCCTATGAAGGTTCCTCCGCCTCCTCAGCATTTGCGGATGTTGGCTAATATGGCACCGCCTCCACCGATGCCTAATGGAATGTTTAGCGCTGTGCCACCTCCGCCACCACTTGGTGGAATGTTGCCTGTGCCGCCTCCACCACCTAGAATGTAATAATAAAATAATAAAAATTGTAAGAGTAACTTTTAATTGAATGAAATAACAGTATGTTGTATGTTATTTGGTACAAGCTGTACTCAATCATATATAAATGTTCTGTAATAAAATGAACATGAAACTTTACCTTTAATTAAATATCTCTATTCTATATATTTCATACATAATGATGTTTAAATCAATATATACAATTATATATCCAATTTACATACAAACCACACAGACTAGGCCATGTATACTGATGTATAAATCAATATATATTTATATATCTATTTTACTTACAAACCACAAGCACTAGACCATATATAATGATGTACAAATCAATATATACATTTATATATCCAATTTACATACAAACCACGCAGACTAGGCATATATAATGATGTATAAATCAATATATACATTTATATATCCAATTTGCATACAAACCAAGTACACTAGGCCATGTATAATTATGTATAAATTAATATATACATTTATATTTACAATTTACGAACAAACCACACAGACTAGGCCATATATAATGATGTATAAATCAATATATACATTTATATATCCAATTTACATACAAACCACAAACACCAGGCCATATATAATGATGTATAAATCAATATATACATTTATATATCCAATTTCCATACAAACCACAAACACTAGGCCATATATAATGATGTATAAATCAATATATACATTTATATATCCAATATGCATACAAACCACAAACACTAAGCCATATATAATGATATATAAATCAATATATACATTTATATATCCAATTTCCATACAAACCACAAACACTAGGCCATATATAATGATGTATAAATCAATATATACATTTACATATCCAATTTACATACAAACCACAAACACCAGGCCATATATAATGATGTATAAATCAATATATACATTTATATATCCAATTTCCATACAAACCACAAACACTAGGCCATATATAATGATGTATAAATCAATATATGCATTTATATATCCAATTTACATACAAACCACACAGACTAGGCCATATATAATAATGTATAAATTAATATATACATTTATATATCCAATTTACATACAAACCACAAACACTAGGCCATATATAATGATGAACAAATCAATATATACATTTATATATGCAATTTACATACAAACCACAAACACTAGGCCATATATAATAATGTATAAATCAATATATACATTTATATATCTAATTTACATACAAACCACAAACACTAGGCCATATATAATGATGTATAAATCAATATATACATTTTTATATCCAATTTACATACAAACCACACAGACTAGGCCATATATAATAATGTATAAATCAATATATACATTTATATATTCAATTTACATACAAACCACGCAGACTAGGCCATATATAATGATGTATAAATCAATATATACATTTATATATCCAATTTACATACAAACCACAAACACTAGGCCATATATAATTATGTATAAATCAATATATACATTTATATATCCAATTTACATACAAACCACAAACACTAGGTCATATATACTGATGTAAAAATCAATATATGCATTTATATTTATATATCAAATTTGAATTTTGAAGATCTGTTAAATGTTTAGTTCGGTGGCGACATCTTGCACAGAACCATATGAACCCGGTAGTCACTACGTAGTACACTAAGAATTTGGAACGATTTAGTATAGAGGCGCTGCATGTACCGCACTTCAAGCAGTATGGCGGGAAATTTGAATATGAAATTTATATATTTAAATATGTACAAATTTGTATAATCGACAATATTTGTTAATGCCTTATAGATAAGGCACATCCGAAGGCTTTTTTTATTATTATATCAAAACAGTCGATTGCAATTGTTAGATTCTATTAAATAGAAATACATATTATATATATATATATATATTTATATATATATAATTATATATATTATATATAATTATATATATATATATATATATATATTTATATATATATATATATTTATATATAATATATACTCTCATCTCTTCTAAAAATGTTAAAATTGTTAATGAACCAGGACACTTTCAAATTTAAATGTAAAACGATTCAAAATGGCTTGAAACGTTCAGAAACAAAAATTTTGTAGCAAAAACATTACTGAAATACTTGAAAGTAAATTTTAAATTTAAAAGCTCTAAAACATCCTTACAATGAAAATATCAAAAATTGTTATTTAAATATTTATTTATAACAAAAGTGTTTTTTATATTTTATATATTACTTAAGCAGAAAGCACGCAAGCACCACCCACTGCTTTGATCTTATCTTCAGCACTCTTTGAGAAGTACTTGGCTTTGACAATCACTGGCTGTTGTGGCAGACGTCCTTTGCCTAATAATTTGTAGTAACCCTAAAATAAAAAAACATACATTATTAATCTAAAAAGTTAATAAACCATAATTTACAATTAAGTGTTTAGTTTACTATCAGTTATGAACGAATCTACAGTGTTTTAACATTTGTACGATGTTTTCAGACCGCCCGTTCAAAAATCATCATAAAAATAAATAAATACATATGTATTGTTGCACTTACAGCTTTGACAATGTCGATAACTGGGGCTTTGCCTTCTGCATTGTCTTTGTATTTCAACCTGGTCTGTTCGCTGACCAAGGTCCACAATTTGTCTAAATTCAAAGTTGGGCAGTATTTCTGGTTACGCCTCAAATGGTAATTCCTCATACCCAACTGGAAAGGAAATAGAAAATTAATAGGGAAAAAAAATGATATTTAAAGTATTATTTAGTAAAAGACTAAGAGCCTGATAGTACAATTGAAATAAAGAGGAAAGGCTTTTAAATTAGTTCATTTTAAAATGTGGACAAATATTTAAAAGTGATTAGTAATAATTTGTACTAGGTGTTAGTAAATGTTATCTAGTCTTTGCTAATGTAAATAAAACAAAGTGGCCGGAGCAAAATTTGTAAGGTACTCAAAGAAATGTAAAAAAAAATGTCTAATTGCTAAATATATTAACAAAAAATTTATGCTCCAACAAGATTTAGACCAAAATTCATTCTTTCACCTCTAGACAAGTCTTTTAACCTGCTCAGCTTAACAATATGTTAATGTAATTAAATCATTTACCTTTCCAAAGTAACCGGGATGGTATTTATCAAAGTTGATTCTGTGGTGGTGCATACCTCCAGCGTTACCACGACCACCAGGGTGCTTACGGTGCTTACCTAGAAACAAAAACAAAAAGCATGAATACCTCAATCTAAATTACAAACTAAATATGTTCTATATTTTCTATTATATCAGTTATGAACGAATCAACAGTTGTAATAACATTTGTACGATGTTTTCTGACCGCCCGTTCAAAAATCATCATTGGTAAATGATAAATTGATAATACTTAACATTGAATGAAATTGTTATTACATTAACCTAAAAATTATTATTACTATCTATTATTATTCTTACCGATACGTCCATGTCCGTGTGAGACATGTCCTCTCAACTTCCTAGTCTTCTTTTTGTGGGTAGACTGAAAATACAACAAAAATTATAACCCATATTCCGACTCCAAACACTATACACGTTTATTAAATATAAATAAATCTTTACAAAGTAAAATTTATATGGAAACACTACAGCACGTATTACGTATACATATTACATGAAACTGAGATGCGTATATATAAGGATTCTGGTGTAAAATTAAGATTAAATGTATTTATTACAAGAGAACACGAACTCACCATTTTGCGAACGAAATGAAAGAGACACGAAGGAAGTGAACTCGATCTGTCATCAACGCCAGAGGTAACTTTTTCTTATAGACTCGCTTCAACAGGCCGACAACGTGATAAATGGAAAATTGATGATTTGGCGAAGGCGGGATATTTTAAATTTGGTTTAAATTTGTTTATTAATATTAGTTGAAGACATGCACATATTTCTTTTTTTATTAAATATAAAAGTAGTTGCAAGTGGTATTTGGCCTTGGCAAGTTACATGGTGTGTGAATAATCGACATATTATATTATAAATATCGTAAGTATTTTAGTTTATTAGTGTTTATATGTACACCAAGTTGCTGTATGGTATTAAAAATCAATTTGTACGAATTTGACGGGACAGTTTACTGGTTTACTGGTTTACTAATTTTATTAACTCGCTTTTTGCTAAATTATTTATAACAATTAAAGTATTTATATATTATAACAAGTAAACTAGTGGTGCTTGACATCGTGCCTTAATAGATATGTATTAAATTTTTTTTCAAAGCTTTTAATTATGTTAAAAATTTGATTTGATTTTTTTTAAATATTGCTATTTATGAATGCAAGTCTCTAACGCTTAAACATTATATGTAAATCTTGGTACCACAATGTAAAAAAAATGTACTTACTATTAAAATCTCCATAATATATCTGATAATTTGATGTGCACATGTCTAATGAACATTTGTGACCGCGAAATATCACTTTTTTACATTTTTTTATTATATCTCCGAAAACACTAGATATGCCTTTTCAGTCAATTATTCATTACGTCAATATAAGTAAAATGTATTTTGAATCATCCAAATCAGATGCTCCTTTCACTCAAAAACTCGATTTTTATTTCCTGCACTCTGCTCCATATCTCCGAAACGGCTGGACCTGCCTTTGCCAAAAACTAATCAGCACGTCACCTTATCAATACGATTCGAATGTTTTTTGAATTATTCAAATCGGTCGATCCTTACTCTCAAAATCGTAATTTGTATCCGCACATACATACATACGCACACACATTAATTTTCAAAACAAGGTATTATAAGATAAGCCAAAATATGTAGAAATTCCTGAAATATAAAAATAAGCAAAAAAAATTTTTCTCCCTACACATTGATTTGTAATTATACAAATTATTTATATTTATTATAATTATAATTATATTTATATTTATTATTATTTATATAATTATAATTATACTAACACACACATACACTATTTATTGTTACTATACACTTGTTTATCTATGCATACACACATACGAAAGATGAGTTAATAAAATCTGTGCAAGAATGATAACATTCTAGATCCTCCCCCCAAAGTAATGCCTAACGATGGTTTCCGTGAAGACCAGAGGCAAGAGCAGAGTGGAGGTGTTATTCGGTATTATGCCCAGGCGGTATTGAGTCCGACATACCCAGACAAAAGACCTAGTCTGGGATGCTTAAAGGCAATCCCATCGCTATATAAAAAAAACAGACTCTTTCTCTCATACAGATATATATATATATATATATATATATATATATATATAACCATTTCTTCAATCATATACTATCGACGTTTCGGAACTAGGTACGTTCCATCATCAGGACATCTGTCAAGAAACAATTTCTTGATAAGATTTAAGCAAACAATATATTTAAGAAAAGCAGAAGATGGTGGATTTTTTATATATAAAATGAGTAAAATTGTGGAAAAAATAATGTACAGAAATATGATAATATAATCAAAATGAAAATGACAAAACTAAATGAGTGGATTATATAACAAAATATTAAAAATGTTAAAAAATTAGAAAGTTTTGCAAAGTTTCAAGAAAAGGTTACTGAAAAAAACAGAATTTATTACCTTTATGATTTCACTAAAAAAGATTTTATCAAAAAAGTGATTTTATAATTTTTTTTTTCAGACTAGGAAACAAATTTTGTAATTCAAAATTTCTTTAAATTATGTTTTTTTTTTTTTGAATTCGTTATGTGAGACAAAAAGTATTATTACCTCGATGTTATGAGACGAACTATTTGGTAACAAACTGATTATTGAACGAAAGGATTTTTAAGAAGAATACACTTGACACTTGAAATCCTTTAAATATATATGTGGGTGTTGTTTTTATATATCAGAATGTGATCGTTTAAATTATTGATCTTAGATGGATGTCGATATTAATTATTTGTCAAAAAGTGTGAAAAATTTAAATAAGAATCATGTAACAGGTTGTGATCTGATCTAATGTTAACACCATAGATAAGGATATTAACACCATAGAATAGGATAACCAATAGATATGGATAATGGCTAACACTATTAAAAGCGTTAATAACTATAAGACAACTTTCCGCAAATAACCTCTTAAAGATGCAATTTTCATTATATAAAAAATGCCCACTCGTTTAAGTGGGTATTCTAGTGTAGAGCGATGAATTTTAGGCCATTTTAAAGTGTGGTAAAAGAGAGCAATGAATGTTTTAACTAACCATTTTTACCACTTGTTTATTAATATTTAACTTCCCGAAGGAGAAGTTTATGTTTTCATAAAAAAATCCGATTCGCTAATTTTATGTTTTCTCGACGTTTCAAGCCATTCTGAATCGAATGAGACCATATTAGGGAAAAGTATGTGTTTGTATGTGTGTGTGTGTGTGCGTGTATGTGAACAGATTTTTTGCCGTAAATCGACGTTTTCTCAAAAACGGTTGGGCCGATTTCAAAAATTTAAAAGCCATTCGATGTATTTCGATGAGGACTAGCGTTTATCAGTTTTGTGTGACGATCGGCCGAGCCGTTTCTTTGTAAATCGCAGAAAAGTGAAAAAAATTTCGTCCACATTTAGCCCGCAATTATTAATCGATTTTGAAAATTCAAAAACCGTTCGAAAGATATTGGTTGGGAATCGTGCTGATTAGTTTTTGGTAAAGATCGGCCGGACCGTTTTCTTGTGAAGTTTTTTAAAAAAAAAATTCAACGATTTTTATGGAACTTTTTTTTGGCGATATATATCACGGTCTTATACAACTTATTGAAATATTATGCCCTTACAAGTAGTTTAATTTAAAAAACTCACCAAATTTTAAGAAAATGAGTAGTTTTTTTGACGTTTGTTAAAATTAAAATTAGACGAATTACTCGGTGTAACGATAGAGTACTTGGTCTTAATGAACATACTAAACCATTAAAGTCCTATGGAAACTGGTTCAATTATAAAAAATGTTGATTTGTGAAAATTTTCTCTTAGAAAATACTCCGAGTTAACGTGTTCGTTCGTTTTCAATGATGTGTAATAAATCCACTCGGAGTACTTTTAATGGCTCATAAATTAATTTATTTTTTATTGATTAAGTCGATTATTTAATCTTATCGGGAAGTTCATGTAACTTGCCTCAAGGCAAAATACCAAACCAACTAGTTAGATTTTATATAAAATGCCATCCTGTATTTGCGGTTTATTTATTTGAGGATTTTTTACGAAAATTATTGGCGGTGGCAGAAAGTTAATTTGGCGGGACGCGGGCTGTTCCTCCATCTTGTTCTATTTTGTTCGCCACTTCAATACGAACTTAGTCATTGGTTGTGCATAGAAAAAATTGCCGAGCGACTTAACGGAAACATCCGAATAATTAAATTGACTTAAGTTATCCAATCAGCAGAATAACCGAGTGGAAAAGGTTAATTTTACATTCAGGACGAATTTACACAGGAAAGCCAGAAAACCGATTTGAAGGTTAGTACCATTATTATATTGTCTTAAGGTTAGTACTTCATATGAAAAACTCTTGAATGCAGGTTAGGAACAGTTAAGAACGTTGATTTGATTTGAAAGTTCTAAAAATTGCACAACAGAATTAGTTGTGTATATTACACTAGACACGGTGAGTGCAGTATAGATATAATCAAGAAGATAATATCCGAGACGAAAATATTTTATAACCTAACCATGTCTAAGGAAAAAAGCAAAGTTATGATTATAACTGGTGCAGGTTTCGGTGTAGGCGCTGAATTAGCTAAACACTTATCCAAAAGCGGTGTGAGCTTAACTTTAACCTGCAAAAACATGGATAACCTCAAAAGAGTGGCCGCAAAATGCAAAAACCCCACCCTCTTGTTGGCCCTAGACGGAGACATAGAGTTGGTAACCAAAAAACTAATAAACGAAACCATCAAAAGATTTAACAGACTCGACGGAGTCATCGTCAACGCTGGTTTAATACAAACAGAGAAATTCGAGACCTCCAGAACCGCTGAACCAAATCCAACAAACGCCATGGATCACATCAAGAAATTTTTATGCCATTTAACAAAAACAGCAGCGCCATATTTAATCCAGACAAACGGCAAAATTTTAAATAAATTCAGTTTCAAAGGTAGGCAAGATGGTTTAGCACTATCTGTATGCGATACGTTGAAAGAAAAACTGGATCAGTGCACATCTAGGCACCTTGTGCAGTTCATGAAGGAACTTAAAAGTATGAAAATAAAGAAAATTGCAAACACAGACATGTCTTATTATGATTTTTATATGAAAAGCATTCTATCCTTGGCGGCTTTGCTGAGGAACAAAAATTTGGAGGACACATTGCAGTTTGGAGGGCATGAACTTATGTTTCCTTTGTATTCAAGCGACATCGAAAGTAAGTTCAGGATGGCTTTGATGAGAAAAGATTTGATTCAACAGTGCCATGACGTATCAAGCCTTTATTTACCTCAATTGCCATATAATTGTTTAGAGAACATATTCAGTTATTTGGGAAATTGGGAAATGAGGGTCCTAATTGCTGCTTGCGCAACACCTGAGAACCATATTGTAAATGAATAATGTTTGAATAGTCAAATATATATATATATATATATATATATATTATATATATATATTAAACATATATATATATATATATATATATATATATATTGAATAGTCTTGAATGTGATGTTGATATATATGTTTAATTTAAGTTTAATATTTAGGCGTAACATCAATAAAAATAGTATGAGAGTTTTCTTAAAAGTTTATTTATTTAAAATCCATACGTTTCGGCTAGCATCTTAGCCATCATTCAGTGGTAATCAAATTAACTATAAAAAATGAAACTAAATAAATTATATGAAAGAAAATTTCATGGAAAAACAATAATAATAATAATAGTAATAAAACACCCACAATTTTGTATCCTAATATAGCATATAAAACCATTATTAATCATAGCATTATTCGTATGTCTTATTAGCATTATTCATATGCTATATTAGGATACAAAATTGTAAGTGTTTTATTACTATTATTATTATTATTGTTTTTCCATGAAATTTCCGTTCATACTATTTATTTAGTTTCAATTTTTTATAGTTAATTTGACTACCACTGAATGATGGCTAAGATGCTAGCCAAAACGTATGGATTTTAAATAAATAAACTTTTAAAAAAACTCTCATACTATTTTTATTGATGTTACGCCCAAATATTAAACTCAAATTAAAATATATATATATATATATATATATATATATATATATATATATATATATATATATGATTTAGTTGTTAATTTTGATGTTGAGCTATATGAGTAAGTTCTTGTGGGGCGATACATCAAAAAATAAAAAGCTTTCGACATTCAATTTAATGTCATCATCAGTGGATCTAAAAACAGTATAAAAAATTAGTATAACTAGGTTTTTATAATATATGTGGATTGGTATTCATATATTCGTTTTCTTTTTTTCTTTTTTATCTATTTAATATCTAGTTTCTATTACTTTTCCTATCATTTATAATTTGTTTGTTGTTAAGTGTTGCTGTTTTGTTAATTTTTTTTCTTATATTTATAGTTTCTCTACCAATCCACATATATTATAATTACCTAGTTATATTAATTTTTTATACTGTTTTTAGATCCACTGATGATGACAATAAATTGAATGTCGAAACGTTTGGAATTAAAAATTAATTTATAAATCTTTGCTTTTTATTTTTTGATGTATTGCCCCTCAAGAACTTATATATATATATATATATATATATATATACATATATATGTATATATATATGTATGTATATATATATATATATATATATATTATATATATATATATATATATATATATTTATATATATGTATATATATATACATATTTTTATATCTATTAATTCTTATAACTAATTTTTGTTGAAAACACTTATAAAGTGTTATACCAATTAAATAAAATTTTAGATTAAGTTTGATTGTTGAATAATATTGTTTATTTTGAAGCTACCAAAGAAATAACTTAAAATGAACACATTTATAGAAACTAAAATCTAATTTGTAAGCACATCAAGTGAAAAGTTCTAAATGTGCAATAGATATTATATAACTTTAGATATAGATATAGAACTTTCTTATATGCATTAAAATATTGTTTTTAAATAAATGCAATTCTCTAAAAATAAACATTTCTCTTTTATATTCTAACTTTGCATTAAATATTTATATTAATAAAAGCATGAGAAAGAGCTTGAAGCAATAATTTATGTATGTAATACTTTCTATAGAGATATATAAATTACTTCGCTTTATATCTTGAATTAATTCTGGAACAGAGTTCTTGTAAAGTCGATGTAATCTAGGGCCCCCTTGATGGGTTGCTCGGTTCTTGGATCCTTGTAAGGTTTCATACGAGCCACACAGTAGTCTGCCATTTCCTTTGTAAGGTTCTAAAATAGAAAAGAATAATTAAAAAATGTTTTGATTGATATTTAACTAGTAGGGTTTATACAAAAATCGATATTTCAGAAAATCGGTTTTCGAATTTTAATTTTACTAAAAAAAACCGGTTTTAACCGGTTTTCAAATTTTATATAGAAAATAAATTTTTGCTCTAATATTCTGTAATTTATCCGCAAATTTAGTGTAATTTAGAGCAGTATTTGACTGAATTTATTTATGTTTCAATTTTATAGATAGTAAAGAAAATTATTTTAATTTTAATTAGTACAACTTAAAAATAATAGTTTATCATGATTAAATAACTTTGAAAATAATTATTTGTTATTTATGCATCATTTTCACATATAAGAATGAAAATATTGTTATGATAGAGAAAGGAAAGTTTTCGAATAAATAAAAATAATACATTTTTAAATAAAAAACATTCATTGAATTAAAAAATAAATAAAAAAATATTAGATATATGTTGATACATACTTGTTAATATCAATTTTAGTTTTAAAAACAATTAAGCTAAACTCGCGTATTGTCTGTTTCAAGCAAATTTAATTAATTAATTTTAAACATTCTAATTATTTTTTTGTTTAATAAAATATGAATTAAAAAACAGAACGTCTCTCGAATTGCTACTTAGATGTGTTCTTTATTGTTTACTCACAAAATTTTCTGAAATAGAAAATACATACTCTCATACTTGCAACCAAATTATGCTTAATTATTTTTAAAGCCTGATATAATAATTCTAAGTTTTTTGTTCTTTAATTTGTGACTTCAAGGGTCAAAAACTCTTTTTTTTAAGTTTGAGTAGAGGAAGTTACTTCTTCAAGAAGAAGTCACACTGATTGAAATTAATATATACACTGGTATAAAAATCTTAATATAAACAAATCCTTTCTGGGAACCATTGCAGACTGATAAGATAGCAAATGCTATTGAACCGATATGATTTCAAGAATCAAAACGCTTTCATCTATCTTTTATATTTGGCTATATTTGTCATTTTCCATTTATACAGTGAAAACCGACTTTTTTCACTAAAAAACCGGTTTTCGAATTCCACAATTTTCGCCAAAAATATGTTGCATAAAGTACACTTACAATTAATCAATAACAAATGAGATTCTAATATTTAGATAAAATATTTAACTGTTTATTAACTAATAATGATATGATATCCTTCATCCTGATACTTACAGCATATAATTCATCGCTGGTGACATAGGGTCTATCACCAGCCGTGATGGCCCTGAAAGCATTTTCAATTTCTTCAGAGCTCTGGACGTTTTCTGTTTCCTTAGATATCATGAATGCCATGTATTCTTGTAAGGACACATATCCATCACGATTTGGATCCACAACATCTGAGGAAAAAGAAATTTAGATAAGTAAAGTAAAATATCAAATACTTTTTCCTTGAAGCAAGTTGCATAAAACTAATATTAGGTTGTCAAATATCTCCCTTCCGCCTTTTTGTATTATAAACCAATAGCAAAAAAGCGGAAGGGAGATATTTGACAACCTATTTTGTGTAAATTATGGTCAAAATGATAATTGGCGTTTATTAAATTGTATAAGGTTGCTCTTAAGATTATTTTTATTACCTAATATTGCATTAAACTCAGGATCCGGTTCTCCTTCCTCCACCATAGGCAGATCATAACCCAAAGCTCGTAGACAAGATTTGAACTCTTGTAAGTTCAAACGTCCACTCTTGTCTTTGTCGAAGTGCTTGAACATCATTGAGAATTCTTTCAGAGCATCTTCACTGACACCTGGTAAAAAGGAAAAAGAAATTAATTCATGTATATATATATATACATCTTATATATAAAATTCTTCCGTACGGGCGTATGATTTGATACTTCTTCTAAACGATTATTCGGATTTTGATAAATCTTTTTAGAGTTTGTCAAAGGAAATTATTAATATTTAATGAACTGATTGATAAAGCTATAGTAATATTGTAGATATAAATGGCAAAAATTACAAAAAATTACTTATTATTGTTTGACATTGAAAACATTTGAACTGAGAAATGCCCAATTCACTTGAAATTTGAATTTGGGTGAAATTATGAGTATAGATAATATTAGAATATAATATCATATTCGAGATAAATGTAATGTCTACATTATTATTGCCAAAAAGCAGCTGATATGTGCCAAAAATTAAAATAGTATAAGATACAGCCAACAGCATATGGTTTGGCAGATGAAATTATATAATTCAGTTTAATAAATAATGCAACAACTGCAAAATTGCAAAGACATTATTTTTTTTAACTAATGCATGTCGCATTTTGGTTTACTTTACTAAATTATTTAACAATACGAAAAAATATTTCTACATATTAAAAATATGATTTAGAATTTTGTTTCGTGTGTCAAAAATTCATTTTATGTCATTAGATACCTGTGGAATATTTAGCAAATTGATCGTAGATTGAATAGTGCTCATATAAACTAGATTTTACAAATTAATTCACCTAAAATTTGAACATAAACAATAATGTTTATTAAATTATTAGTAAGAAAAATGTACTTTAGAAATTATAATTGCCAAAAAGCAACTAATGCATCGTAGGAGATTATAGACTAAATTATTGAAGCAATTATGTTGTGTGGTAAAATCAAGTGTGATATTGTTGTTTTACCGCAGATACTATATTATTTTTTTCTGAATTTATATTTGTACCTGATTGGTTTCTGGCTTGTATCTGTTGTTCCAAATTGTGTTGCATTCTCATGCTGAGCTGATCGAGTTGATCCCATTGCTGAGCCAAACCCACTGTTGAATGCTCTGTATATCTGTAAATATTTTTTATT
This sequence comes from Ctenocephalides felis, assembly GCF_003426905.1. NCBI lineage: Eukaryota > Metazoa > Arthropoda > Insecta > Siphonaptera > Pulicidae > Ctenocephalides > Ctenocephalides felis. Next base: position 7,712,903 of record NW_020536999.1, read on the forward strand.
TATAAATAGTATATATATATATATATATATATACACACATATATACATATATATTAACAAAGTCTAGTAATCGAGCATAACATCACCAAAAACATGAATTTTTTTCAAAAAATTATTTGGAAATGCTATTTAAATAAAAGAGATTGTCTTATTGTTATAGATAGTTAAAAAAGAACCTTCTATACTTCTTGGTTTAAATAAATTTTGTTCAAATTGTAGTACAGTCAGGTTAGAAAAGTCTATATTGTGTTTTGAAGTATAAATGTGGTCCGCAAGCATAGTTTTAAACTGTCTTGGATTTTTTGAATTACTTTTATGTTGTTGTAAACGTTGAATTAAGTTCTGGTTTGTTTCTCCTATATAAATTAAGTTACAATCTAGACAATTAATTTGATAGACGAGATTTCTAAGTCGTTCAATACTAAAAGGGGTTTTTGTTTTGGTAAAAATAGTACTGGTCATTGTGCTAAAATTGTTTGCATATTTTCCCGACCTTATGACAAAGCATTAATTTTACTTTTAAAAAAATCATTTTATCAGGGATTGTGTGCCCCTTCCATTTTCCAATTGTACAAATATTTCCCGATGCACACAAACAGTACAAAGTTGATAAATGGTTTGTATAAAGAGCAATGTTTGCAAAGAAATAGAAATTCAATATTAAAATCTGAAGATACAACTATTTTGATAGGGAACGATAGGTACCATACAAATCTATGGCAAAGCTGTAAAATTTTTCACTATCTCATTTTTTTTTTCAATCTCAGTCAAATCGTTTAGGCATGCTACATAACAATATAATTTAAAAATGAATTATCGGATTTTGATTCAAAATTTACTGAATTGATAAAAAGCGCAGTAATAATATATCAAAATCTTGAAACATTAAACGTGCCAATTCAATTTAAATAAAATCAGTTTCAGATTAGGTTGGCACTTGCAAACACTATTAAGGGACATTTATATGTGGCATGCTTTGCAGTGGGTAAACTATTCATATACTTTTTGTTAGTTGCTCTTTTCACTTATGCACCACATTTGCAATCAGTTAGTTATTTTCGTACTAAACATTTTATACTAGAAATATTATTGATGAAAAAACAACGTTTGCCGGGTCTGCTAGTATATATATATATATATATATATATATATATATATATTGTATGATTCTGAATTTGATGCTGACATATGTCTTGGCAAAGTCTAGTGAACATCAATAAAAAACATGAATTTCTTTCAAAATTTATTTTAAATCCATACGTTTCGGCTATAATCCTAGCCTTCATTCAGTGGAAAAATTGGTTAATCTTAGTGTTAAATTGGAAAATTTTAATAATCCATGGTATCAGGATTTGGTAATGCACTACACTATGTTTATAATATGAATGAAGGCTTGGATTATAGCCGAAACGTATGGATTTAAAATAAATTTTTGAAAGAAATTCATGTTTTTTTATTGATGTTATGCCCGATCACTAGACTTTGTTAATATATATATATATATATATATATATATATATATATATATATTATAGTTTTGTCGACGTTGATACATATTTGTAATATTTTTGCAGCCCAATCGTCGAATTAAAAAAACATTAAATAACAAATTTATTCCATTAAACGTTTCAACACTTGATGTGTGTCATCATTCAGTAATCTAAAAAACATAACAAATACAAAGTTGATGATAAATATAAATAATATATAAAAAAAAGAAAATTATACATACCAAACCAGGAAAAACAACAGAAAAAATTAATTATGATGTAAAATTTGATTGAACACTAAATTTGTGTAAAATAATAATAACTATTATATTAACAAACGAGAAATAGAAGGAGCACATATTGCCCTCCTATATTTAATGTTATTGATAGCGGTGCATTATGGACACTGATCAAGGTTACAAAGCAAGTGTAGTGAAGGAGTGGGAGCGGGTTGTGAGAAACAAAAGGGAAAAAAAACAGAGAAGAAATATAACGAACAACAGATTCTAAAACTGTATTGAATTATTTTTCATGAAATTAATGATAACTTTGTAACTGTCATGTAAGAGATGAGAGGAATTACGTTTGTTTACACAAGAAGTATTAAGGGATATAAGTAAAGACTCAACTATCTTTCTAAGGTCACAACTTTTTCCAATGTATATATATATATATATATATATATATATATATATATATATATCCATTACCTGTTGTCCAAAATGAGATGTTCCTCCAAGGTAGCACCCAATTCTTCAATTCGCTTCAAATCACCTCTTCTGGCCCGAACTTCTGTAGCCTTTCTACGAAGTGCCTCCAATTGCTGTTCGAGAGAACCGGAACCTTCCATCATTGAAGTTCTAACAGAAAAAAGAGGAATTAATTAAAAAAAATATAAATGACAAAATTAATTATTTCATTGTTAGTTTGAAAGCACTAACTAACTAGTATTTGTAAAAAATAAGATGATGGATACTAAAACATATTTAGCTTCGTATATAAAGGGACCGATTCTGCCGCAAAAGAGGTAAATGTTATGGCAAGGCCATGTTACGCTCCTACTACATACATTATACTACTGAATCATACTGAATGCTGTCAAAAAGTCATGTATTTGCTGTCCATTCAGGCGTTTTACACATAAACTGCAACGTCACTCGTATGTTATGAAGCTGAGTCAGAAACGCCCTGTCATCTAACATCGTTTTTTTGATACTTGTGCGATTTCTAGGTTAGGTTTTCTATCCGACAACCTATGAAATACGCCTGACTGCACAGCAACCGCATGACTTTTGTCAATCTTCAGTATGGAAAGTTCTCCACAACATAGCCTTGCCATAACATTGGCCTGTTAAGCGGCAGAATCGGTCCAAAAAATTTGTAATGCTAATCTTTTATTGTATGTACTGATTTTTTTTTCAAATTTACTTATGTTGTAAGTTTTTTCATATGTTTTATGATTTGTTATGTGCAACACATATTTTAGTACATAAGTAACAAAATAAATTGTGTTCTCATTTATAACTTTTATAATTAAATTAAAATAAAAAATTAGTTTTATTATATATAAGCTAGTATTTTAAAATTTCATTAAAAACACACACAAGCAAACAACAGCTTGAATTATTTGTGTTATTGAATTAATTTCGTTTTCAAAGCTTATATATTTAAAAATATTAAATTACCCGTCCCAGCCTAATATTCTGTACCTAAACAAAAAAATTAAATAGGTAATAAATTACAGTTTAATAAAACAATTATTATAAAGATAAAATTGGGATAAACATTAGTAAAACCAGTTGTAAGAAAATTTGTATCCGCACACGCACACACACATGTTATGCCAACTTGTTCAGAAACTTTTAAAACTTAAAAATATATAACTAGCTGTAAGTGGAATTCTGTCTTAAGGCAATTAGGGCAGCGTGCCTTAAGGCAAATTGCTGGAACTTCCCGTACCAAAATTTTTTTTTTTTTTTAAACGATTAAAATAAGATTTTTGAGAAACTATAAATTGGACCGAAAATGACTTTTTTTTTTGAAAAAAAAGGTTTTCTTTATTTTGACATATTTTGGAAGGTCTAAACTTTTTTTCAAAGCAATCGTACTGCTTTAACTGCATAAAGAGGAAATATCAAAGCGCGTAAGCGCCGCGTCGCCGTCTAACGCGTAAACATTGGTACGGAACCCATAGGACTGTAAACCAAATTCATACTTATTGTTAAAATCTCTATAAAATATCTGATAATTTGATGTGCATAAGTCTAATGATCATTTTTGACCGCCAAATGGCATTTTTTTTTACTTTTTTCATTAGATCTACGAAACCGCTAGACCTGCCTTTATGAAAATTTGATCGGTTCTTCACCTTGTCAATATAAGTAAAATGTTTTTTGAATTATTAAAATCGGACGCTCCGTTCTCTTAAAAATGGACGTACCGTTTTTGGCACTTTTTGCCCCGTATCTTCGGAACGGCTAGACCTGCCTTCGCCAAAAACTAATCAGCACGTCTCCTTATCAATACGAATCGAATGTTTTTTGAATTATTCAAATCGGTTGATCCGTGTTCCCGAAATCGTCGACGAAAATTTGTATCCGCACATACAAACACACACGTACATACATACACACACACACACACACACACACACACATACATCCATTTTTTCTAAGGTATGCCAAAATGTTCAGAAACCTCTGAAACGTAAAGATATATAAAAATTTTCATTTTCGATTTTTTTGCGATTACTATAACTTGCCCTACGAGAAGTTAAAAATTATTTTCGATTTTTTGTGATTACTATTACGGAAATAGAAAAGGATGAGCTAACTGAAGTTAAAACAATAAATAGTAAAAGGACTCTACTGACGAATAAGGTGATATAGAAAAAACAATAAATAGAAAAGGGACTCTACTGACGAGCAAACTGATCAAACTTTCATTAATTTTTATAATTAATTTACTTTTCGTAGGCCTCTTCTAATATTTTAATATGTTCATTAAGACCAGTTCATTTAAACCACTTAGAATGGTTTAAAACGAAAACAAATTTCTCCTTCGAGAAGTTAATAAATTCATTGACATTTCTCTTACCTAGTCTCGGTCAACCATTGATGGAAAGCATTGGCGTGCCTTGCAAACTCTTTCCTCAATTTATCATTTTCGTCTTGTCGTTGAGCTTCTTTAGCAAGTTCAGTATCACGTTCAGCAATTATCTTCTGCAAGTTCCTCCAGGTGTCTTCGAGGGCCTCCATGGTGAACCAGGTGTAAGGATTCGGGCCAACATTGAACGTCTTGATTTGGCGATCGAGGGCAGCCAGGGCTTCAAAATCAGCCTGATGATAAAAGAAATAAGAATAAATAAACCAAACTTATTATGTAATAAATAGTTCGTATAGAAGGAGGAGTTATATCCACTCAACAACTCCACAACTCCGATGACTTGAAACATAATACTTGACACAAATGTGTTCTCTAGTGTGTTGTTAACATATCTAAGGGTTTATCAAGACTTTGGAAATAGTTTACAAATATTTCAAACATTTTTGTTATTAACTTCCCGTAGGGTAAGTTATAGTAATCGCAAAAAAATCGAAAATGAAAATTTTTATATATCTTTACGTTTCAGAGGTTTCTGAATATTTTGGCATATCTTAGAAAAAATGGATGTATGTGTGTGTGTGTGTGTGTGTATGTGTGTGCGTAGTATGTATGTGTGTGCGGATACAAATTTTCGTCGACGATTTCGGGAACATGGATGAAGCAATTTGAATAATTTAAAAAACATTCGATCCGTATTGATAAGGAGACGTGCTGATTAGTTTTTGGCGGAGGTAGATCTAGCCGTTCCGAAGATATGGGGCAAAAAGTGCCAAAAACGGTACCTCAGTTTTTAATAGAACGGAGCGTCCGATTTTCATAATTCAAAAAACATTTTACTTGTATTGACAAGATGAAGATTTGATTAAATTTTTATAAGGGCAGGTTTAGCGGTTTCGGAGATCTAACAAAAAAAGTAAAAAAAAATGCCATTTGGCGGTCAAAAATGATCATTAGACATATGCACATCAAATTATCAGATATTTCATAGAGATTTTAACAATAAGTATAAATTTTGTTTATATTCCTATGGGTTCCGTACCAATGTTTACCCGTTAGACAGCGACGCGGCGCTTACGCGCTTCATATTTTATCTCTATGCATTTAAAGCAGTACGATTGCTTTAAAAAAAAGTTCAGATCTTCCAACATATGTCAAAATAAAGAAAACTTTTTTTTTTCAAAAAAAAAAGATTTAAAAAAAAAAAATTTAAATAGTTTTTTTTTCAATTTTTTTTTTCAAAAAAAAGTATTTTTTTGTCAAATTTATAGTTTCTCAAAAATCTTATTTTTTCGAAGTAATTTTTTTTCTTAAGACAGAATTCCACTTACAGCTAGTTTTATTATAATAATTACTATTTTATGCATTTCAATATGCATACAAATCCCAAATTGGCAAAAAACTTGGGAATCAAAATCAATTTTGTAATTATTTTTGAAGAGAATATATAGAAATTTTAAATATGTTTATTTTTATATTAAAGAATTTATTTAGTTCTTTATTTATTATTTAACGCTTATATTTAGAACATTTTGAAGTAAAACTTCTCCATACGCCACTCCGGGGTAACTCGGAGAAAATGCAACGGAAATGCGTTACGCCACAAATACTGAACATTTTGAAGTAAAACTTCTTCATGCGCCACTCCGGGGTAACTTGGAGAAAATGCAACGGAAATGCGTTACGCCACAAATACTGATTCATCATTGGCCATCGACGTGATCATTCGAAGCGAATGGATGTGATCAACAGAATTTTTTTTGATGATATTTGTCTTTCAAACTACTCAAAAATTTTGTTCCAAAGTGTAAAAAACGGTTTATACAGGATTTTAGTAAATTTTATCTAGTTTTTGCTAAGCTAACAAAAAAAGAGTGCCCGGAACTAAATTTTTGACTTATTTGAATAAACGAAAAAAGGTTTCCAGAATCCTATTGTGAATGTGCAAAATATATTAGCGCGAGTTCAAAATATTCAAAATTTTGTTCCAAAATGTATAAGACAGTTTATACGGTATTTTAGTAAATTTTATCTACTTTCTGCTAAGCTAACTAAACAAGAGTACCCGGAACAAAATTATTGAGTTATTTAAATAAACGTAAAAAGTGTCCCGAATTCATATATTTTGAATGTGCAAAATATATTAGCGCGAGTACAAAATATTCAAAATTTTGTTCCAAAGTGTATAAAACAGTTTATACAGGAGTTCAGTAAATTTTATCTACTTTCTGCTAAGCTAACTAAAAAAGAGTGTCCGGAACTATATTTTTGAATTATTTAAATAAATGTAAAAAAAGTGTACCGAATCCATATATTGTGAATGTGCAAAATATATTAGCGCGAGTTCAAAATATTCAAAATTTTGTTCCAAAGTGTAAAAACGGTTTATACAGTATTTTAGTAATTTTATCTAGTTTCTGCTAAGCTAACTAAAAAGAGTGCCCGGACTAAATTTTTGAGTTATTTGAATAAACGTAAAAAAGTGTCCCGAATCCATATATTGCGAATGTGCAAATATATTCGGGCGAGTTCAAAATATTCAAAATTTTGTTTCAAAATGTATAAAACGGTTTATACGGTATTTTAGTAAATTTTATCTAGTTTCTGCTAAGCCAACTAAAAAAGAGTGCACGGAACAAAATTATTGAGTTATTTAAATAAACGTAAAAAAGTGTCCCGAATCCATATATTTTGAATGTTCAAAATATATTCGGGCGAGTTAAAAATATTCAAAATTTTGTACCGAAGTGTATAAAACGGTTTATACAGTATTTTAGTAAATTTTATCTACTTTCTGCTAAGCTAACTAAAAAAGAGTGCCCGGAACTAAATTTTTGAGTTATTTGAATAAACGTAAAAAAGTGTCCCGAATCCATATATTGTGAATGTGCAAAATATATTAGCGCGGTTCAAAATATTCAAAATTGTGTTCCAAAGTGTATAAAACAGTTCATACAGTATTTTAGTAAATTTTATCTAGTTTTTGCTAAGCTAACTAAACAAGAGTGCCCGGAACTAAATTTTTGACTGATTTGAAAAAACGTAAAAAAGTGTCCCGAATCCATATATTGTGAATGTGCAAAATATATTCGGGCGAGTTCAAAATATTCAAAATTTTGTTCCAAAGTGTATAAGACAGTTTATACGGTATTTTAGTAAATTTTATCTACTTTCTGCTAAACTAACTAAAAAAAGTGGCCGAAACTAAATTTTTGAGTTATTTAAATAAACGTAAAAAGTGTCCCGAATTCATATATTTTGAATGTGCAAAATATATTAGTGCGAGTACAAAATATTCAAAATTTTATACCAAAATGTATAAAACAGTTTATACGGTAATTTAGTAAATTTTAACTATTTTCTGCTAAGCTAACTAAAAAAGAGTGCCCGGAACTAAATTTTTGAGTTATTTAAATAAACGTAAAAAAGTGTCTCGAATCCATATATTGTGAATGTGCAAAATATATTCGGGCGAGTTCAAAATATTCAAAATTTTATACCAAAGTGTATAAAACGGTTTATACAGGATTTTAGTAAATTTTATCTAGTTCAAATAATGCAGTGAACCTTATATACGAAATAAGAACAAATCTTTGTGTGTAATATTTTTCACAAAATAATAATACCTGACATTCTTTTATTATTTCCTTTTCAAGAATTAATTATACATCAAGTGGTTTGATAAGCATACTATTACTTTTATACATTTATAAAATCATAATTGTGTAAAAGTTATAATATAATACTAAATATTTTTTAGTTGGTTGTATACCATTGAAGGAGCTCATTTACGGACAAACATTATCGTATACAGAATATAGAATACAAAAGAGCATTATTTTGAGACATTATATACCTGGAAAGTCCTAAAACTGGCTGTTAGACGAGAAAAAACCACTTCTTTCGACCAAAATCTTTGTATTAGTAAAAATTCTCAAGCAAATGTTAACAGATTTAGTACCAGTTTAGGGAAGTCGGATATGACAAATCCTGTGATACAACTCCACTCGGATTCACTCCGAGGAAGGAGTTGTATCGTAGTGATATTTCCGGAGTAAGTTACCCATATCTAGTTCATATCTATTATTACCTGTGCAGACGACAAAGAAGCCTGGAACTGTGCATGAGCCTCCCTCAGGGCACGGATTTCCTCAATCGAGTTGCACCTGACAGGATCTGTGAGATCTTCTTCGGCATTCTCGAACCAGGAATTGAAGCTGATGCCTTCTTTGCGAATGTCAAATATAATTCCTCGATCTGTCTGAACTGTTCTTGCATGTCCAGCAAACGGGTCTTGCGAGCACGGGAGTCTCCCAGGAGACGTTGCCATCTGGGATTGAAGTAAGAAACAAATGTTATGAAAAAAGTAGATACTAAAAATAAAAAATATGATAGTTCAATAATTACCTGGCTAAAACATCCTTATGTCTGTTGAGAATAGCTTGAGATTGATCGTGTTTGGCCGAAATTAGTTGATCCTTCAATGCGGTAATGTTTTGTATACCTTCTTGTTCGAAAGCCAAAAGACCTGAAACAGAATATACATTTATGACATTTTATTATTTATAAATATATATTTAAAAATTTTATATATAAGATATATATATATATATATATATATATATATTTATTTATTTTATATATAAAATTCTTCTGTACGAAATGTTGATTTGATACTTCTCCTAAAAGGTTTTTCGGATTTGGATAAATCTTTTGGAGTTATTAAGGATTTTTGTAGGATGTAATGATTTTAAAAATATAGTAATATTATGCAAATAAATAGAAAAAATTGCACAAAAACAACATATTGTTTGACATTGAAAACATTTTCACACTAAGAAATCTAGACCCTTGATGTAATTCTAGATAATCTTACATATATAATTTTTCTTTGTGGATGTATAAATTCAAACTCCTCCTAAACAATTATTCAAATTTTGATAAATCTTTTTGAAGTTTATTAAAGGTAATTTTTAAGATGTCATGAATTATAAAACTATAGTAATAAGTAAGTATAGACCCCTATATTTAATTCTAGAAAATCTTATATATAATTTTTTTTTTTGTACAGATGTATGAATGCAAACTCCTCCTAGACGGTTAATCGAATTTTAATAAATCTTTTGGCAGTTTGTCAAAGGATATTTTCAAGATGCCATGAATTATAAAACTATAGTAATATTGTGGAAGTAAATAGAAAAAAATGCAAAAACAACATATTATTGTTTGACATTGAAAACATTTTGACATTTGACAATCTAGACTCCTAGATTTAATTTTAGATAATCTTATATATAAAATTCTTCTCTGTATGAATACAAACTCCTCCTGCACGGTTATTCGAATTTTGATCAAACTTTTTAGAGTTTGTCAAGGAACATTTCAAGGAAGATCATATAACATTTTTAAGATATCATGAATATTAGGATAATAAAAAAATTGGAACAACGGAGGACAACGTCTGCCGGGTCAGCTAGTATACACACATATATATATATATATATATATATATATATATATATATATTGATTGTTTCTTTTCCGAACAGTAAATCCAATAATAAAAAACAATTTGTTTTTTGAAGATGTTTAATACGACGTTTCGGAACTAGGTACGTTCCATCATCAGGTTTATTCTGTCAAATACAATGTTTTTTAAAATACTGATTAACATTAATTAACAATGGTCAATACAGATTAATTAGAAAAAAATTTTGTTATAAAGGAATGGATTATGTACCGGATAGATAGTAATAAGACTTAACTAAAAAGGTTTTATATAAAATTGAGAAGCGAAAATTATTTACCTGTAATAATTTATATATCCATATCACTAATATTTTTTGTTAAAAACACTCGATTTTTTGGAAGATATTTGTAGATGTTACGACTACACAAGACTTAAACACACTGATATGGATTTCTGTCTGCCAGATGTAAAGGACAAAGCACGGAACTCTTGGCAAAAATGATTTTTTATGGTTCTTGTTTGGTAATTTACGAAAAAAGGAAAAATATTGCTTTAGTAAATGTTGAGAAATATTATGTATATATATATAT
>NW_020536999.1:7724553-7742596 GCF_003426905.1 Ctenocephalides felis
TGAAAGCACTAACTAACTAGTATTTGTAAAAAATAAGATGATGGATACTAAAACATATTTAGCTTCGTATATAAAGGGACCGATTCTGCCGCAAAAGAGGTAAATGTTTATGGCAAGGCCATGTTACGCTCCTACTACATACATTATACTACTGAATCATACTGAATGCTGTCAAAAAGTCATGTATTGCTGTCCATTCAGGCGTTTTACACATAAACTGCAACGTCACTCGTATGTTATGAAGCTGAGTCAAAACGCCCTGTCATCTAACATCGTTTTTTTGATACTTGTGCGATTTCTAGGTAGGTTTTCTATCCGACAACCTATGAAATACGCCTGACTGCACAGCAACCCATGACTTTTGTCAATCTTCAGTATGGAAAGTTCTCCACAACATAGCCTTGCCATAACATTGGCCTGTTAAGCGGCAGAATCGGTCCAAAAATTTGTAATGCTAATCTTTTATTGTATGTACTGATTTTTTTTTCAAATTTACTTATGTTGTAAGTTTTTTTCATATGTTTTATGATTTGTTATGTGCAACACATTTTTAGTACATAAGTAACAAAATAAATTGTTTTCTCATTTATAACTTTTATAATAAATTAAAATAAAAAATTAGTTTTTTATATAATAGCTAGTATTTTAAAATTCATTAAAAAACACACACAAGCAAAACAACAGCTTGAATTATTTGGTTATTGAATTAATTTCGTTTTCAAAGCTTATATATATTTAAAATATTAAATTAACCCGTCCCAGCCTAATATTCTGTACCTAAACAAAAAAATTAAATAGGTAATAAATACAAGTTTAATAAAACATTATTATAAAGATAAAATTGGGATAAACATTAGTAAAACCAGTTGTAAGAAAATTTGTATCCGCACACGCACACACATGTTATGCCAACTTGTTCAGAAACTTTTAAAACTTAAAAATATATAACTAGCCTTTAAGTTTAATTCTGTCTTAAGGCAATTGGGCAGCGTGCCTTAAGGCAAATTGCTGGAACTTTCCCGTACCAAATTTTTTTTTTTTTTTAAACGATTAAAATAAGATTTTTGAGAAACTATAAATTGGACCGAAAATGACTTTTTTTTGAAAAAAAAGGTTTTCTTTATTTGACATATTTTGAAGGTCTAAACTTTTTTCAAAGCATCGTACTGCTTTAACTGCATAAAGAGGAAATATCAAAGCGCGTAAGCGCCGCGTCGCCGTCTAACGCGTAAACATTGGTACGGAACCCATAGACTGTAACCAAATTCATACTTATTGTTAAAATCTCTATAAAATATCTGATAATTTGATGTGCATAAGTCTAATGATCATTTTTGACCGCCAAATGGCATTTTTTTTTACTTTTTTCATTAGATCTACGAAACCGCTAGACCCTGCCTTTATGAAAATTTGATCGGTTTCTTCACCTTGTCAATATAAGTAAATGTTTTTTTGAATTATTAAAATCGGACGCTCCGTTCTCTTAAAAATGGACGTACCGTTTTTGGCACTTTTTTGCCCCGTATCTTCGGAACGGCTAGACCTGCCTTCGCCAAAAACTAATCAGCACGTCTCCTTAGCAATACGAATCGAATGTTTTTTGAATTATTCAAATCGGTTGATCCGTGTTCCCGAAATCGGTCGACGAAAATTTGTATCCGCACATACAACACACACGTACATACATACACACACACACACACACACCACACACATACATCCATTTTTTCTAAGGTATGCCAAAATGTTCAGAAACCTCTGAAACGTAAAGATATATAAAATTTTTCATTTTCGATTTTTTTGCGATTACTACTATAACTTGCCCTACGAGAAGTTAAAAATTATTTTCCGATTTTTTGTGATTACTATTACGGAAATAGAAAAGGATGAGCTAACTGAGTTAAAACAATAAATAGTAAAAGGACTCTAACTGACAATAAGGTGATATAGAAAAACAATAAATAGAAAAGGGACTCTACTGACGAGCAAACTGATCAAACTTTCATTAATTTTTATAATTAATTTACTTTTCGTAGGCCTCTTCTAATATTTTAATATGTTCATTAAGACCAGTTCATTTAAACCACTTAGAATGGTTTAAAAAAAACGAAAACAAATTTCTCTCTTCGAGAAGTTAATAAATTCATTGACATTTCTCTTACCTAGTCTCGGTCAAACCATTGATGGAAAGCATTGGCGTGCCTTGCAAACTCTTTCCTCAATTTATCATTTTCGTCTTGTCGTTGAGCTTCTTTAGCAAGTTCAGTATCACGTTCAGCAATTATCTTCTGCAAGTTCCTCCAGGTGTCTTCGAGGCCTCCATGGTGAACCAGTGTTAGGATTCGGGCCAACATTGAACGTCTGATTTGGCGATCGAGGGCAGCCAGGGCTTCAAAATCAGCCTGATGATAAAGAAATAAGAATAAATAAACCAACTTATTATGTATAAATAGTTCGTATAGAAGGAGGAGTTATATCCACTCAAACCTCCACCACTCCGATGACTTGAAAATAATACTTGACACAAATGTGTTCTCTAGTGTGTTGTTAACATATCTAAGGGTTTATCAAGACTTTGGAAATAGTTTACAAATATTTCAAACATTTTTGTTATTAACTTCCCGTAGGGTAAGTTATAGTAATCGCAAAAAAATCGAAAATGAAAATTTTTATATATCTTTACGTTTCAGAGGTTTCTGAATATTTTGGCATATTCTTAGAAAAAATGGATGTATGTGTGTGTGTGTGTGTGTTGTATGTGTGTGCGTAGTATGTATGTGTGTGCGGATACAAATTTTCGTCGACGATTTCGGGAACATGGATGAAGCATTTGAATAATTTAAAAAACATTCGATCCGTATTGATAAGGGACGTGCTGATTAGTTTTTGGCGGAGGTAAATCTAGCCCGTTCCGAAGATATGGGGCAAAAAGTGCCAAAAACGGTACCTCAGTTTTTAATAGAACGGAGCGTCCGATTTTCATAATTCAAAAAACATTTTACTTGTATTGACAAGATGAAGATTTGATTAATTTTTATAAGGGCAGTTTAGCGGTTTCGGAGATCTAACAAAAAAAGTAAAAAAAAATGCCATTTGGCGGTCAAAATGATCATTAGACATATGCACATCAAATTATCAGATATTTCATAGAGATTTTAACAATAAGTATAAATTTTGTTTATATTCCTATGGGGTTCCGTACCAATGTTTACCCGTTAGACAGCGACGCGGCGCTTACGCGCTTCATATTTTATCTCTATGCATTTAAAGCAGTACGATTGCTTTAAAAAAACAAATTCAGATCTTCCAACATATGTCAAATAAAGAAAACTTTTTTTTTTCAAAAAAAAAGATTTAAAAAAAAAAAAAATTAAATAGTTTTTTTTTCAATTTTTTTTTTCAAAAAAAGTATTTTTTTGTCAAATTTATAGTTTCTCAAAATCTTATTTTTTCGAAGTAATTTTTTTTTCTTAAGAACAGAATTCCACTTACACTAGTTTTATTATAATAATTACTATTTTATAATATGCATTTTCAATATGCATACAAATCCCAAATTGGCAAAAAACTTGGGAATCAAAATCAATTTTGTAATTATTTTTGAAGAGAATTATATAAATTTTAAATATGTTTTATTTTATATTAAAGAATTTATTTAGTTCTTTATTTATTATTTAACGCTTATTTTAGAACATTTTGAAGTAAAACTTCTCCATACGCCACCCCGGGTAACATGGAGAAAATGCAACGGAAATGCGTTACGCGCCACAAATACTGAACATTTTGAAGTAAAACTTCTTCATGCGCCACTCCGGGGTAACTTGGAGAAAATGCAACGGAATGCGTTACGACGCCACAATACTGATTCATCATTGGCCATCGACGTGATCATTCGAAGCGAATGGATGTGATCAACAGAATTTTTTTTGATGATATTTGTCTTTCAAACTACTCAAAAATTTTGTTCCCAGTGTAAAAAACGGTTTATATACAGGATTTTAGTAAATTTTATCTAGTTTGTGCTAAGCTAACAAAAAAAGAGTGCCCGGAACTAAATTTTTGACTTATTTGAATAAACGAAAAAAGGTTTCCAGAATCCTATTGTGAATGTGCAAAATATATTAGCGCGAGTTCAGAATATTCAAAATTTTGTTCCAAAATGTATAAGACAGTTTATACGGTATTTTAGTAAATTTTATCTACTTTCTGCTAAGCTAACTAAACAAGAGTACCCGGAACAAAATTATTGAGTTATTTAAATAAACGTAAAAAGTGTCCCGAATTCATATATTTTGAATGTGCAAAATATATTAGCGCGAGTACAAAATATTCAAAATTTTGTTCCAAAGTGTATAAAACAGTTTATACAGGAGTTCAGTAAATTTTATCTAGTTTTTGCTAAGCTAACTAAAAAAGAGTGCCCGGAACTAAATTTTTGACTTATTTGAATAAACGTAAAAAAAGTGTCCCGAATCCATATATTGTGAATGTGCAAAATATATTAGCGCGAGTTCAAAATATTCAAAATTTTGTTCCAAAGTGTATAAAACGGTTTATACAGTATTTTAGTAAATTTTATCTAGTTTCTGCTAAGCTAACTAAAAAAGAGTGCCCGGACTAAATTTTTGAGTTATTTGAATAAACGTAAAAAAGTGTCCCGAATCCATATATTGCGAATGTGCAAAATATATTCGGGCGAGTTCAAAATATTCAAAATTTTGTTTCAAAATGTATAAAACGGTTTATACGGTATTTTAGTAAATTTTATCTAGTTTCTGCTAAGCCAACTAAAAAAGAGTGCACGGAACAAAATTATTGAGTTATTTAAATAAACGTAAAAAAGTGTCCCGAATCCATATATTTTGAATGTTCAAAATATATTCGGGCGAGTTAAAAATATTCAAAATTTTGTACCGAAGTGTATAAAACGGTTTATACAGTATTTTAGTAAATTTTATCTACTTTCTGCTAAGCTAACTAAAAAAGAGTGCCCGGAACTAAATTTTTGAGTTATTTGAATAAACGTAAAAAAGTGTCCCGAATCCATATATTGTGAATGTGCAAAATATATTAGCGCGGTTCAAAATATTCAAAATTGTGTTCCAAAGTGTATAAAACAGTTCATACAGTATTTTAGTAAATTTTATCTAGTTTTTGCTAAGCTAACTAAACAAGAGTGCCCGGAACTAAATTTTTGACTGATTTGAAAAAACGTAAAAAAGTGTCCCGAATCCATATATTGTGAATGTGCAAAATATATTCGGGCGAGTTCAAAATATTCAAAATTTTGTTCCAAAGTGTATAAGACAGTTTATACGGTATTTTAGTAAATTTTATCTACTTTCTGCTAAACTAACTAAAAAAAGTGGCCGAAACTAAATTTTTGAGTTATTTAAATAAACGTAAAAAGTGTCCCGAATTCATATATTTTGAATGTGCAAAATATATTAGTGCGAGTACAAAATATTCAAAATTTTATACCAAAATGTATAAAACAGTTTATACGGTAATTTAGTAAATTTTAACTATTTTCTGCTAAGCTAACTAAAAAAGAGTGCCCGGAACTAAATTTTGAGTTATTTAAATAAACGTAAAAAAGTGTCTCGAATCCATATATTGTGAATGTGCAAAATATATTCGGGCGAGTTCAAAATATTCAAAATTTTGTTCCAAAGTGTATAAAACGGTTTATACAGAATTTTAGTAAATTTTATCTAGTTCAAATAATGCAGTGAACCTTATATACGAAATAAGAACAAATCTTTGTGTGTAATATTTTTCACAAAATAATAATACCTGACATTCTTTTATTATTTCCTTTTCAAGAATTAATTATACATCAAGTGGTTTGATAAGCATACTATTACTTTTATACATTTATAAAATCATAATTGTGTAAAAGTTATAATATAATACTAAATATTTTTTAGTTGGTTGTATACCATTGAAGGAGCTCATTTACGGACAAACATTATCGTATACAGAATATAGAATACAAAAGAGCATTATTTTGAGACATACCTGGAAAGTCCTAAAACTGGCTGTTAGACGAGAAAAAACCACTTCTTTCGACCAAAATCTTTGTATTAGTAAAAATTCTCAAGCAAATGTTAACAGATTTAGTACCAGTTTAGGGAAGTCGGATATGACAAATCCTGTGATACAACTCCACTCGGATTCACTCCGAGGAAGGAGTTGTATCGTAGTGATATTTCCGGAGTAAGTTACCCATATCTAGTTCATATCTATTATTACCTGTGCAGACGACAAAGAAGCCTGGAACTGTGCATGAGCCTCCCTCAGGGCACGGATTTCCTCAATCGAGTTGCACCTGACAGGATCTGTGAGATCTTCTTCGGCATTCTCGAACCAGGAATTGAAAGCTGATGCCTTCTTTGCGAATGTCAAATATAATTCCTCGATCTGTCTGAACTGTTCTTGCATGTCCAGCAAACGGGTCTTGCGAGCACGGGAGTCTCCCAGGAGACGCTGCCATCTGGGATTGAAGTAAAAAACAAATGTTATGAAAAAAGTAGATACTAAAAATAAAAAATATGATAGTTCAATAATTACCTGGCTAAAACATCCTTGTGTCTGTTAAGAATAGCTTGAGATTGATCGTGTTTGGCCGAAATTAGTTGATCCTTCAATGCGGTAATGTTTTGTATACCTTCTTGTTCGAAAGCCAAAAGACCTGAAACAGAATATACATATATTACATTTTATTATTTATAAATATATATTTAAAATTTTATATATAAGATATATATATATATATATATATATATATATTTATTTTATATATAAAATTCTTCTGTACGAATGTATGATTTGATACTTCTCCTAAAAGGTTTTTCGGATTTGGATAAATCTTTTTGGAGTTTATTAAGGATTTTTTGTAGGATGTAAATGATTTTAAAAATATAGTAATATTATGCAAATAAATAGAAAAAATTGCACAAAACAACATATTGTTTGACATTGAAAACATTTTCACACTAAGAAATCTAGACCCTTGATGTAATTCTAGATAATCTTACATATATAATTTTTCTTTGTGGATGTATAAATTCAAACGCCTCCTAAACGATTATTCAAATTTTGATAAATCTTTTTGGAGTTTATTAAAGGTAATTTTTAAGATGTCATGAATTATAAAACTATAGTAATAAGTAAGTATAGACCCCTATATTTAATTCTAGATAATCTTATATATAATTTTTTTTTTGTACAGATGTATGAATGCAAATTCCTCCTAGACGGTTAATCGAACTTTAATAAATCTTTTGGCAGTTTGTCAAGGGATATTTTCAAGATGCCATGAATTATAAAACTATAGTAATATTGTGGAATTAAATAGAAAAAAATGCAAAAAACAACATATTATTGTTTGACATTGAAAACATTTTGACATTTGACAATCTAGACTCCTAGATTTAATTTTAGATAATCTTATATATAAAATTCTTCTCTGCATGAATACAAACTCCTCCTGCACGGTTATTCGAATTTTGATCAAACTTTTTAGAGTTTGTCAAGGAACATTTTTAAGATATCATGAATATTAGGATAATAAAAAAATTGGAACAACGGAGGACAACGTCTGCCGGGTCAGCTAGTATATATATATATATATATATATATAAATACTCTCTAAAGCAACTCGGTATACTGCAAAATTACGATTGAAAATAGATTACTATTCTAAGCGCGTTGAATTTATTAGATCTATGCGTTTATTTATAAAATCTGTTGTATCTTTTAAAATACTTGTCCGATTTAAAAGAAATATTCGACAAAATTATACAAAATTAAATTATATACAACATTTTCTAATATTGTAAAACTCTACAGCAACTCGGTATACTTTAAAATTTCTATAAAATATAGTCTACCCGCAATTGCGTGTCGTCAACTATACTACAACAAGTTTATTGCATCTGTGCATATATTTATTAAAACAATTGTAACTTTTAAACGACTCGTTCGATTTAATTGAAATATTTGACAAAAGTATTTAAAATTAAATTATATACAACATTTTCTAATATTGTAAAACTCTACAGCAACTCGGTATACTTTAAAATTACGATTGAAAATAGTCAACTCGCAATTACGTGTCTTCAACTATAATACCATAAAGTTTATTATTGCACCTGTGCATATATTTATAAAAGTAATTGTAACTTTTAAAATACTTGTCCGATTTAAGAGAAATATTCGACAAAATTATACAAAATTAATTTATAAACAACTTTTTCTAATATTGAAATACTCTAAAGCGACTCGGTATACTTTAAAATTACGATTGAAAATATATTGTTAATCTGAGCGTGTTGAATAAATTGCCTATGGGCATTTATTTATAAAATTAACTGTAGCTCTTAAACCAGTAGTCCGATTTAAATGACATGTTACATGAATTTATACAAAATTAAATTGTAAACAACATTTTCTGTTATCATAATCCACTCAGCAACTCTGTTTACTTTAAAATTGCATTTGAATTAACCCAAATTGTTATAGTATCGCGCTTAAATTATCGATGCTGATAATTCGTATGGAAAAACTCGTATGGACTCGAAAAATTCGTATAGAAAAAAACTTGGGTCAATCTCCAGCGTATAAATCGACAAATATAAGCTACGACAAAAAAGTCTTTTAGATGTATTTATTTAGCATGTGATGAAAATTTATTACAAAAATTGTAGAGGTTGTCCAATAATTCCTATCTAATGTATTTAAAATTATCTTACCGGCATCAAAGGTCTCCTGTTTAGTAAGAAGAGTCTGAACAGTAGACAAGTCCCGTCCAAATTCTTCACTCTTGACATGAGTCTCTTTATCAGCAATCCAACTTTCGACGACATCAGCCTTCCACATGAATTGCAAATAGGCCGAGTTGTCTAATAGCAATCCCTTGCGACGTTTGGCCAGATTTGAAAGGCCATCCAGTTTTCCCTAGAAAAAAAAAGAAAAAATAGTAGTAGGTAAACTAGTGAGGTGTATGGCATCGTTCCTTAAGGCAAATTGCTGAAACTTCCGGTACCGAAAATTAAATTTTAACTAGTTGGTATTGGTATTTAGCCTTGAGGCAAGTTACATGAACTTCCCGATATATGTAAATAGTCGACTTAATAAATAAAAAATAAATTAATTTATGAGTGATTAAAAGTATTCCGAGTGGATTTATTACACATAATTGAAAACAAACACATTAATCGGAGTATTTTCTACTTGTCGTAAAGCCGTAATAATTCAGTAAGTTCTATAAGACCATGGTATATATCGCCAAAAAAAGTTCCATAAACATCGTCTTATTTTTTTTTCAACAGTTAATTACAAGAAAACGGCTCGGTAGATTTTCACCTAAAACTAATCAGTATCATTTCCAACTAATATCTTTCGAACAGTTTTTGATTTTTTAAAATCGATTCGGTAGAATGAGCTCAAATGTGGACGAAATGTTTAACACTTTTTTCCAAATTTAAAAGAAACGGCTCGACCGATCGTCGCATAAAAGTGACAAGCGATAGTCCTCATTGAGACACATCAAATGGTTTTTAAATTTCTGAAATCGGTGCAGGCGTTTTTGAGCAATCGTCGATGAAAGGTCTAATTTTGACAAATGCCAAAAAAAAACGATACTAATTTTTGCAAACTCTAACGAATGTTTAAAGCTAAACGAGTTGTCGTATGGCCGTCATATTTTAGTATGATCTAGAAGACTATAGTATCTACCGTCAAAAAAAAAATAATAATAATCGTCGAAAAAAAAAAATTTTAACACTTTAGTACAAGAAAACGGCCCGGCCATCTCTACCAACAACTCATCAGCACGATTCCCAATCAATATCTTTCGAACGGTTTTTGAATTTTCAAGATCGATTCAGAACTGCGGGCTAAAACGTAGACGAAAAATTTTTCACTTTTCTGCTATTTACAAAGAAACGGCTTGGCTGATCGTCGCGCAAAATTGATAAACGCTAGTTCTCATCGAGATACATCGAATGGCTCTTAAATTTTTAAAATCGGTCCAGCCATTTTTGAGAAAACGTCGATTTACGGCAAAAAATCTGTTCACACACACACACACACACACACACACATACACACATACTTTTTCCAAATTTGGTCTCATTCGATTCAGAATGGCTTGAAACGTCGAAAAAACATAAAATTAGCGAATCGGATTTTTTGATGAAAACATAAACTTCTCCTTCGGGAAGTTAAAAAAAACTTTGCCAAACTTTGAACAAATTCGATTTTTGAGAAAATTTAAATTCTTGAAAAAAAAATTGACTTTTTTGAAATATGAAACTAATTAAAATTTAAACGAGATCGTTCTAAAATAATATTAAACCTAAATCTATTTCTTTTTCTTAAAACTACATAATTTCTGATTTTATATTTTGCCGCCGAAAAACTCGCAGCTGAATTGTTTTTAACTTCAACTTGATCTGTTGTTTATAAAAGAAAAATGGAGGAAAAATGTCAAAGTGGTTTATGGAATTATACGTCAAATTCGAAGATAAATTCATAGTAAAAAGGTCAGTTTTAGTATTATTTAATATTTAAAAAAACGAATTAGTAAATATCTAAACATATTTATTATTATACACTTAGACTTCTCATTTTTTAAGATTTCATCACCAATTAGTCTATTGTAACCAAACTAACCTCAAAAATGTCTGAAGAAACAAATTCAAACAAAACAATTAAAATCGAACCGATCGATGATTATCCTCAAGTAAAACAGGAATTTGATGATTATGAAAATACATCAGACTTGTGTATGTACAATGATGATATATGTCTACAGCAATTTCTTAAATCTGAAGTTACAATTGATGAGGAAATAAAACAAGAAACGTTTGATGAGCAAGATGCTTCGGCTAATACAAACCAAAGGGTTTTAGATGAAAAACATTACAAATGTAACGAAGAGATCACTAATTCAAGTAATTTAATGGATAGCACGAACAAATCAATTGAAAGAGTTTCAGAAAAACGTAAGACAACTAGTAAGTTGAAGCGCTATGAATGTGAAATATGCCATAAATCATTCGTAACAAAACAAAACTTAAAACAACACGGAATAATCCATACTGGGGAACGGCCTCATGAGTGCAAAATATGCAATAAAAGATTTACACAGTCAAATAATTTAAGAAAGCATTCATCAGTGCATAATGAAGAACGACCTTATTTTTGTAAAATATGCCATGAGGAATTCAAAGGAAAACAAAACTTAAACCAACACAAAATGATCCATATTAAAAAACGACCTTATAATTGTGTAACATGCAATAAAATATTCACAAGAAAATACATCTTAACCCGACATGAAATGATCCATACTGGACAACGGCCTTATGAATGCATAATATGCAATAAGAGATTTTCAGAGTCAGGTAATTTAAGACAGCATTTATCTGTGCATATTGGTGAACGACCTTATAATTGTGAAATATGTAATAAAACATTCAAAACGAAAAGCATTTTAAATCAACATAAACTGGTCCATACTGGGAAATAGTCTGATGAATGCATAATATGCAATAAGAGGTTTCACAGTCAGGTGGTTTAAGTCGGCATTTATCAATGCATACAGACGAATGACCTTATAGTTGTAATTGTGAATTATGCAATAAAACATTAGCAAGAAAACGAGCATTAATCGTACATGAAAGAGTACACACTGAAAAAAACAAAAAACCCAATCAACAAGACTTTTGAATTGACCATTAAACTCATCACTGAATTTATATTTATCAGGGTACTAATTGCAATTTATGTATTATATAATCAGAGCTTTGTACTTTGTTGTTTAATAATATAAATATAAATGTTTAAATAATTATAATTTTTGTTTAATTTTTTCTTTGGGAAAATAGAAAAGGCAACTTTTAATTTACATAAAATTTGAAACGTTCAGTCTATATGGAGCAAACTTTCAATTGTTTGTAACTTTTTATCAAACTTACCTGTAACTGCTGGCAACGTTGAGCAATGCTATCACCGTGATGATTTTTGTCATCTACCAAATTGGCACCGGTATCACAAATATCTTTGCACCTGCAGAAAAATAAAAAAGGATAATAATTATAAGTTTAAAAATGCTATATATTATTGAATTTACTATTTCAATAAATATTCATTTAAAATATTTTATATATTATTAGAAAGTTGGTTATTAAAAAAAATTGGAACTTTTGAATTGTAGACATGGGTACAGGACGTCTGTCGGGTCATCTAGTAATATATATATATATATATATATATATATATTTAAACCAATTTGGCCAATTATTTTTTTAAAATGTTCGTTAATGTCCAAGGATGGTTCTTACGGCGAGAAAAAATCGAAAAATTGCCGGAAACCCCCTAAAAACAGCCCTTTTCTTTTTCTCATACAAACGTTTTCTAACTAAAACGTAGAATCAATTTGAGCTTTATTACTATTATAAAAAGTTCATATTAAATTACAATCACTCACTGTATACTTCTTTTCAACGATTATTTGGATTTTGATTAATGTTTCTGAAGTTTGTTAAGGAAAATTTCTAGAGTGTATGTGATTGCATAGTACTGGGATGTATGTGCAATATTGTAGAAATAAATGGAAAAAATGGCAATAAACGACATGTTATTGTTTGCATTGAAAATAAATAAAAACTATCATCTGCCAAAAATTTCAATTTACTTATGAGCCATAGAATATGTATAATAAGTTTATGATTATGAATAAGAAAAATGAAATGTCTACATTATCATTGCCAAAAAACAGCTGAGATGTGCCAGAAATTAAAATAATGTAAAATACAGTGTATGGCATGTATGGCAGATTGAATGATACACATATGAACAAATATGACAAATTAATTCACTTAAAATATGAAATTAAGTATTAATCAGGGCCGGTCTTACCTTTAATGCAATGCATGCGAAAAATACGAGCGCACGCCTTAGGGGGCGCCAACACAAGAGTCGGACACAATATTGTTTTTTTTTTTTTCAATATATAATTCCTTTGCATCTTTTACTAATCTTTTTACAATATGTTTAAAATCCGTAAAACTTTCACTTTATAACAACAAATGGGAAAGTAAAGATGAATTAATACAATTCGGCCCTGTCAATAGGAAAAGTTGATATATTCGGATATCAATTAGGAGAAGTTTAAGATGCAATTTTGGATATCTTAAATAATAAAAAATTAAATTAATTTAATCCAACATGAAGTACCAGTGTTATGTTATGGTTATGGTTATTTTATACCGTTCAAAAGACTTCAATTTGCAAGATAGTGTGGGCATTGAGACTCATCATTTTATTTAAAGCAGATCTACATTTAACATCGCTCTTATTATAAACGTATATGCATTTTGGCGTAAAGAGTAATTTAAAAAACAATAATTAATTCAGACATGTGTACAGGACAACGTCTGTCGGGTCAGCTAGTATATATATATATATATATATATATATATATATATATATATATATATATATACTTTTACTACTATAATTTCCTTACCTGTCTCTATGTGCTGCAAAGTCGCTTTCGAAAGCATCATGCTTCTTCAAGAGCCCTTGCACGGCTGCCATGCTGTCACCATAATCCTCGACTCCCAACAGCTGTTGCTTCTCACTGATCCAAGCCTCTTCCTCTTCAACCTGGGCCAAGAATTGCTGATATGTCAAACTCTCACCCAACTTCTGTCCCCTGTTGGCTGCCAAAGACTTCAGCTCGGCCCACGCTTGGTTCAAGGCTTTGAGGCGTTGTTCAATTTCTGGGACACCGAGGTTGGAGACGTCCATCAGTTTTTCACCAGCCTCCTGTAAAAGGATAAATGATAAATGATTAAATTAAAAACCAAGTGAAACTTTAAATTTTTTAATAGGTAGAAACAAAGTGAGAATTGTCTGCAAATATTAAAAATTGCATGAATAAATTGTAAGTATGAAAATTTTGCAAATTCTCTTGAAAATGTTGCCAGTTGTCTGAAAATGCTATAAAGGCCAGTTGCAAATTTTCTGAAAATGTCGCCGGTTGTATAAAAATGGTAAAAGTAGTCTAAAAATGTCGTAAAGACAAGTTACCAATTGTCTGAAAATGTCGCAACTTGTATGAAAATGTTCCAAGACGTCTAAAAATGTAGCAAGTGGTCTAAAAATATTGTAAAAATAAGTTGCAAGTAGTCTAAAAATGTTGCAAGTAGTCTAAAAATGTTGAAAGTAGTCTAAAAATGTTGAAAGTAGTCTAAAAATGTTGAAAGTAGTCTAAAAATATTGAAAGTAGTCTAAAAATGTTGAAAGTTGTCTAAAAATGTTGAAAGTTGTCTAAAAATGTTGAAAGTTGTCTAAAAATGTTGAAAGTTGTCTAAAAATGTTGAAAGTTGTCTAAAAATGTTGAAAGTTGTCTAAAAATGTTGAAAGTTGTCTAAAAATGTTGAAAGTTGTCTAAAAATGTTGTGAGATGTCTAAAAATGCCGTGAGATGTCTAAAAATGCTGTGAAATGTCTAAAAATATTGTGAAATGTCTAAAAATGTTGTGAAATGTCTAAAAATGTTGTGAAATGTCTAAAAATGTCGCAAGTTGTCTAAAAATGTTGCAAGTTGTCTAAAAATGTTGCAAGTTGTCTAAAAATGTTGCAAGTTGTCTAAAAATGTTGAAAGTTGTCTAAAAATGTTGAAAGTTGTCTAAAAATGTTGAAAGTTGTCTAAAAATGTTGAAAGTTGTCTAAAAATGTTGTGAGATGTCTAAAAATGCCGTGAGATGTCTAAAAATGCTGTGAAATGTCTAAAATATTGTGAAATCTAAAAATGTTGTGAATGTCTAAAAATGTTGTGAAATGTCTAAAAATGTCGCAAGTTGTCTAAAAATGTTGCAAGTTGTCTAAAAATGTTGAAAGTTGTCTAAAAATGTTGAAAGTTGTCTAAAAATGTTGAAAGTTGTCTAAAAATGTTGAAAGTTGTCTAAAAATGTTTGTGAGATGTCTAAAAATGCCGTGAGATGTCTAAAATGCTGTGAAATGTCTAAAAATATTGTGAAATGTCTAAAATGTGTGAAATGTCTAAAATGTTGTGAAATGTCTAAAATGTCGCAAGTTGTCCTAAATGTTGCAAGTTGTCTAAAAATGTTGCAAGTTGTCCTAAAAATGTTGCAAGTTGTCTAAAAATGTTGCAAGTTGTCTAAAAATGTTGCAAGTTGTCTAAAAATGTTGCAAGTTGTCTAAAAAGTTGCAAAATGTTGCAAGTTGTCTAAAAATGTTGCAAGTTGTCTAAAAATGTTGCAAGTTGTCTAAAAATGTTGCAAGTTGTCTAACAATGTTGCAAAGACAAGTTGAAAATTGTCTTGAGAATGTTGCAAGTGGTCTAAAAATGTTGAAAGGAGTCTGAAAATGCAGCAAGTTGAATGAAAATGTTGTAAAATGTTGTAAAAATAAGTTGCAAGCTATATGAAAATGTTGCAAATCGTCTCAGAGTGTTGCAAGTCGACTAAAAGTGTTGCAAGTCGATTAAAAGTGTTGCGAGTCGACTAAAAGTGTTGCAAGTTGTCTCAAAATGTTTCAAACTGTTTGAAAATATAGAAAGTAAAGTGCAAATGTTTGAAAATGTTGCAAGTCGCCTGAGAAAGTTTTGCAAGTGGTGTAAAAGTTTTGCAAGTGGTGTAAAAGTGTTGCAAGTGGTGTAAAAGTGTTGCAAGTCGTCCAAGAGTGTTGCAAGTCGTCCAAGAGTGTTGCAAGTCATCCAAGAGTGTTGCAAGTCATCCAAGAGTGTTGCAAGTCGTCAGAGAGTGTTGCAAGTCGTCAGAGAGTGTTGCAAGTCGTCAGAGTCGTGTTGCAGCGTCGTCAGAGTGTGGTCGTCAGAGAGTATTGCATCGTCAGAGAGTGTTGCAAGTCGTCAGAGAGTGTTGCAAGTCGTCAGAGAGTATTGCAAGTCGTCAGAGAGTATTGCAAGTCGTCTGAGAGGGTTGCAAGTCGTCTGAGAGTGTTGCAAGTCGTCTGAGAGTGTTGCAAGTCGTGTGAGAGTGTTGCAAATCGTCAGAGAGCGTTGCAAGTCGTCTAAGAGTGTTGCAAGTCGTCTGAGAGTGTTGCAAGTCGTCTGAGAGTGTTGCAAGTCGTCTGAGAGTGTTGCAAGTCGTCTGAGAGTGTTGCAAGTCGTCTGAGAGTGTTGCAAGTCGTCTGAGAGTGTTGCAAGTCGTCTGAGAGTGTTGCAAGTCGTCTGAGAGTGTTGCAAGTCGTCTGAGAGTGTTGCAAGTCGTCTGAGAGTGTTGCAAGTCGTCTGAGAGTGTTGCAAGTCGTCTTAGAGTGTTGCAACTAGTCTGAAAATGTTGCAAGTCGTCTGAAAGTATTGCAAACCGTCTCAAAATGTATCAACCTGTTTGAAAATCATGCAAGTTGTCACAAAATTTTTCAACATGCTGGAACATGTTGAAAGTTCACTGTAAATGTTCAAAAGTATCTAAAAATATCGTAAATTACCTAAAAATATTTTAGATTCTCTAAAAATATTGTAATTTGACTGAAAATATCGTAGATTAACTGAAAATGTAGACTGTCCGAAAATATTGTAGTCTGTCTGTAAATGTTGCATATATTGTTTAAATAAAATGTAAATATAACTTAAACTACCAATTGTGAATTGTGAACTAATATCAATGAAGCTTGCATTAAAGAAACAATATTAGCTGACTACAAAACAATATCAACCTCTCTTCATTTAAATATTACAAAGTTTCACTTCTACAGTACATTTATATAAATTTTATAATAATTGTATTTTATTTACCTGTACAGCTTGAATGGCTGGTTCGTGTGAACCTAATTCAGCTTCCAAACGCTTATGTTTCTTCTTCAAATTTTGGACTCCAGTTAAATCACGTCCGTAATCTTCTGAATTTACCAACAGTTTCTTTTCCCTGAATGGAAAATACATTTAATATTAATAAACAATCAAATCAAATACAAAATCTATCATTGTTTTAATACTGACTTGATCCAACTTTCTTCGTCAGCGATATCTCTGAAGAACTGATGCAAGTGTTGGCCTCGTTTAATCTCTGTTGTCTGTGGGCTGCTAGATTCCTAACACGTTCATAACGTTCATTGATCGATGTTCTCTTTTCTTGAATTCCTGCTGTGTCGAATTGGCCACTGTCCTACCAAGGAATCGGCTTGTCCATTCATATCTAGAAAAAGACTTATAAACTTGTGGAACATTTACAAGAAAAATAAGGTTGATAGGTATTTGTTACCTTTAATTCTGTCCTCATGAGCTTGTATATCAGCTTCGCCAATTGATGTTTCTTCATCAGATTTTGCACTGATGCAAATCTTTACCAGCATCTTCTGAAGTCAATAGATTCCACTTCGCCCAACCAGAATCAAGATCCTAAAAACAAATTCCATTTAAACAAAAATCATGACAATAAAATAAAATATTTATATAAAACTAGCAAACCGACGAACTCCGTTTCGCCACCAGATGGTTTCGTGAGAAAAATGAAGAAACTTTTGTTTGTTTTTATATTTGAAAAGGAAAATTTGATTTTATTTTACAACAGTAATGAATTTATTTTGATTACAAAAATGAAGTGTTTGTTAGTTGAACTTCTCTAAATAAATGAAAGTGAATCCGTAAATTATCCGTTTCATTGAAGTGCTCTTTGGTAAACCACATTTTTTTGTTTTTTGGTCTGACGTTAACACAAACAAAGCGGATGGATTTCCAACTCGTGAACACGCAACGTATAACTGCCCATGTGAAAAACAATGATTTTCTATATGATCTATTTGAAATTAATCCCGCAAACACTAAGCGATTGGCCTTGCGACTTGTTATTGCGAACTGGAAATTGCAATCGT
Source organism: Ctenocephalides felis (assembly GCF_003426905.1). Lineage (NCBI taxonomy): Eukaryota > Metazoa > Arthropoda > Insecta > Siphonaptera > Pulicidae > Ctenocephalides > Ctenocephalides felis. The sequence goes on from NW_020536999.1 coordinate 7,742,427, forward strand.
TTGAAGTCAAACGGAATCATTGGATGGTCACCAAATCGCCAGCAATTTTTGCTTGAATGGTGAAATTCAGTGCGTGTACATCATATTTCTTGGCGGGAAGAATGCTCGTTGACTTAACCAAGCATATTTCTGAAAATTGTTGAAATCGGTTTTGTGCGTTCTAGAGTTAA
>NW_020536999.1:7743596-7781096 GCF_003426905.1 Ctenocephalides felis
AGAAAGAAAGTGATGGTACCTTTTGAGGCTATTTTAGGCTTTGAGTCACCGTCACCGGTCTAGATGCAACTTCTGGTCGAGACTTTGAGGTAATTCCTTGGATTTATTAAACCATCCACCGTCCTCGGTTTGCTTTGAAGTTTATCACTACTTCTTACATCTCCATTCAATTTTTGTGTTGAGCTTTTAATAGAACTTCTCGGTTCTGCTATCTGCTTTTGTGGTGCACTTTTTGCAGAACCGTTTGTCATTGGTTTCGTATTTGAGTTGTTCAAACTAGGTTTAGATATTTGGCTAGGTTTTGGTCGCATTTGAGGGTCATTTGGTAAAGGTTTGGATTGCCGATCAGCTTCTGGTTTCGGTTTGTAGCCGTTAAGTTTAGGAATTCTACCACTCGGATTGTTTACAACCGGTTTAGGTTTTTGTTCCTCACTAGATTTACTACTGCTGGCACCTTTTGACTTGTTTTTCATAGCTTGCAAGCGATCCAAGTCTCTTTGTTTGCGTCCCTGTTTCCTTGCCTGCATTTCTTCGAACTCTCGGCGTTCTTTGCTGGTCATCAAACGTTCTGGTTCTTTTTTCTCGATCTTAGGTTCAATTTTGATAGGTTCGTCTTTCTTTTGTTCCGCGATTTTAAGTAATTGTGTGTAATCCAAGGCGGGGGCATCGGAGGTCGTTTGGGTTTAGGTTTGACGACTTCAAGCTTTTTTTCAGGTTCATTGCTGTAACAATCTGCGAGAACAGATCTGCCGAAATTCAAACCACTATCATCACCGTTTAAGGCAGCCATTTCAGCTTTGGTCTTGCGGTGTCTCTTATGAGGCAACAAAGCTTCTTCTTTTTCGCGTTCTATTGCAGCACGAACTCTGTCTTTTATCCCGGTCAAATCGTTGTTAACATTCTTTATACGATCTGAAAACTTCTTCTCCTCCGGTTTGCTGTAATATTTCTCCATAATTTTATTGTGGTAAGCAGAAGCAGCCTCAGAAACGAATCCATAGTCGTCTTCGTCTGGTTGCTCCATGCCTTGTATCGTGACAGCAGTGTTTTCATTATCTATGGCATCGGCTAGGACTGATTTGTTTGCACTTTTGCATACTTTGAGATGTTTTAAGATCTTTTTCTTTAGTTTGGGGTCGCGTTTGGCTAGGAGTTCATCGCGTTTGCGTTTTGCTTCTAAGGCTTTTTGTTTTTCTTCTTCCTCTTTCTTGGCGAGGAACTTTTGGATGTTAATAGATAGTTGGGTCTTGTCCCTTTGCTCCTTTTTGGGAGGCTCGAATTTGGTAGAGTAGTATTTGACCTGAAAATAGGAAAAGACAAGTTATATATATATATATATATATATATATATATATATATAAAGGGAGAGGTTTTTCTTCAGATGGTGAAATAATATAATAAAATTCTTCTTGGGCATCCATCCAGTAATTAAAAACAGTTTTATTGAAAGAAAATGTTTTTATTCAGGAAACATACGTTTCGGGTCTTGATTTGACCCATCTTCAGTGCTTATTTGTATGGAGAGCACTGTTTACATATATAGCAGTGAAATTATAATTATTTGAAAATTCATGTTGTTAAAAATTAAAAAAAAAAAACACTTGTAAAAGTTCTTGAAAATGATCAAAATCTTGGATTTGTAACTTCAGTGTGATATTGGTCCTGAGTGTCCTAACAAGAAGGTCTTGATATGTAGGCTTGCAAAAAAATCTTGAGTCTTAAAACTTGTAGAATATTTAAAAAGCAATGTCTTAAGAATGACAAAAATTTTTGAATATTTATATTGAAATTGTCCAATTTTTCAGCCCTTGGATTATATAAAGCGAGAGGTTTTTCTTTTCAACCAATACTACACTGAAGTTACAAATCCAAGATTTTGATCATTTTCAAGAACTTTTACAAGTGTGTTTTAATTTTTAACAACATGAATTTTCAAAATAATTATAATTATTAATTATATAACTAGTGGTGCATGGCATCGTGCCTTAAGGCAAACTGCTGGAACTTTCCGTACCGTAATGAAATGAAATGTTCGAGGAATATTAAATGTTTGCAAATAGATTATTATAAATACTGTAATTTATATTTATATCAGAGAACCAAATAAACAAAACGAATTTAAAATAAAGAACATTGTCTAATATTTATAAGTATTGTACAAACTGAATTGCTAAGTTAAAATTATTTATTTGAAGTATATAAATGAATTTTTAGAAATTTAGCTAGAATTGCAATTAAAATTCGAATTATTTTCGATATTCAAAATTTTTTTTTTTAAATTAAAAAAAAAACTAGTGCTGCATGGCATCGTGCCTTAAGGCAAATTGCTAGAACTTCTCGTACCAGAAATATTTGAGTAAAAAAATCATAATAATAAACAATAATCAATAAATATTGATCAATGATTAATAACAATTGTTTTAAATATTTTCAAAGAGATTATTATAATTACTATATATGCATTCGTTCATAAAAATATACAGTCACAATATTATCGCACAAAACACTTGAAAATGTTTACAATAACAAGAGATGACTAATGAATCCATCTGAGGATATATTTCTTACGATTAAATGACTCATATACAATATTAAACTGAATTATAAACCTTTGAACCGTGAAGAAATGTAAAAATTGTCAATTTAGATTTTTGGATGATTACAATAACTTATCCTACGGGAAGTTAATAAATGAACAAATCTAATAGTAAAAAATATATGAATGAATCAAATTTAATATAAATAATAAAAATGATAAGTGAGTGTAATATAAAATGTTATATAATAAAAATTATAAATGAAAGGATTAGAATATAAATAATAAAATAAGTCGTATAATAAAATTGTAAGTGAATGGACTATAAAGAAATATTGAAATGAAAATAAAAACACTTCTATAAATAGAAATATTAAACAGAGTGAAGACTGAGGAAACAAAATTATTTTGAGTAAATTTACGTTATAGAAATATTTGATATTGAATATGTTTTATAGAGAAGTAGTATTTGATGTAAAAGATACAAAATTGTGATTTTTAAAATTGAATACAAAAACCACTTGGGCTATACACGTATATGTATAAATCCTATCAACCAAGTCGAAGAGACAAAAGAGAATTCTTTAAATAATCATTGAAAAATGTAAGAATTTGAATACGAATCATGTAAAAGAATGTGATCTGATCATTAGTATTAATGCTATTAGAAGAGTTCGAAAAGGTAATAGAACTTTATGACATAGTCCTTTAAAAGTGAAATTTTCTTGGTACATAATATTACAAATAGTATAGTAGTACTTAATAATTATATTACAAACCATTCATTTATATATATATATATATATATATATATATATATATATAGAGAGAGAGAGAGAGAGAGTCTCATATTAATTAATTATATAATATTGTATAAATTATTTTTTTCAACAACTCAAATCCACTCATTGTCCACAAAATCTAAATTTTTCAACGAACAAAAATTCAATCTGGTATAACACTATGACTAAGCCCTTTCATAAATCATTAAAATTCTGATTCCTTATATTTATCACTAATAAATTAATACCTCTTTTTAACATTTTCATTTTTTTTCGCTACATGTAATAACGATCCAAAATCCATCCTAGTACAAGTCCTGGTTAAATGAAATATTGATCCTCGAATTTAATATGTTAAACATTCCCGATCTCTAGGAAGACTGAATTGAGTTTAATTCATATGCTGGCGTTTCAAAACTGTTTAAATTATAAATAAATTTATACGAAAATGTATAAATATTGTTGGAATTGTAAATTATTTGACATGCCAAGTGTGCTATCAAATGTCATTACTGGCAGTGTTGCCAGAGGAGATGATTTATACCGAGCGAGAGAGGAAAAATCTAGAAGTCAGATACATTTTATCGATTCAAATTATTCGAATTTATCAAATAAATTAGCGTGAAATCTTTAAATCATAATTTATTTATTATTATTGTTTTATTAATAGTATTAAAATTTCAGGTGTACAAAATTAAGTCTCTAGTTATAAATATCTTTCTCATCTGGCAATACTGATCTAAACGTCAAATTGGTTCAAACATTTTGAGGTTAATGCAGGTTGTGCAAAACTTATATATTTTTTAAATTAAATTTGTGCAAAATGAGTAACAAAAACGCAAAGAAAAACTTAGTAGAATCTGTTCAACAAGAAGATGTACTGCAGGCAGTTGTTTTGGCTGATAATTTCAGCAGAAATTTAGCTCCTTTGACTGATGAAATGCCTTTAGTAAGTTGTGGAATTGTAATATGAACAATCTGCGGTTTTGTAAAGATATTGTTTAAAATTCATTACTTACCAAGTACCAATTTGTAATTTTGTTTCCAGGCTTTGGTTCCAATAGTAAATGTACCACTACTAGATTACACGTTGGAGGCTCTATCTCTGTCTGGTATTCAAGAAGTATTTTTATTTTGTTCTACACATATTAAAAAAATTAAAGACTTTATAAGGTATGTTATTGTAAAAGCCATATTGATATACAAAATACATAAACTACATTTAGCTGTTTGTTTTTTATAGTTCAAGTATTGAATCACGTCACAGTTGGTCTCTTACACTTTCCATACAAATTGTGAGTTCTGACGGTTGTCGTTCCTTCGGAGATGCTATCAGAGATTTAGATGCCAAAGGATTACTAAGATCAAATTTTGTACTTTTAGGAGCTAATACAGTCACAAATGTCAATTTATCAGAAGTCATGGAATTTCACAAGTATATATCTTCATTTAAGTTAACATTATCATGTATCGCATCTTAATTATTTTTTATTTTTTAGACAACAATGTAAGAAGGATAAAGGTGCTGCAATGACACTAGTTTATACAACAACCGGATATGGACAGTCGTGTTCCGAGGATGTTATTTTAGCACTGGATGCTTCTAATAATAGAATTTTATATCATCAAAGGCCTGAAAAGAAGCAGAGGAATATAACATTGCCACTGGTTAGTAAATGTAAATATTCATACCACATTTGTACAAAATGTCACTTGCACTTATGTTTTAGGAAGTGATCTTGGATCACCCAGAAGTAGAAATGCACCATGATGTACAAGATCCAGGAATTGCTATTTGTTCTCCAGTTTTCTTATCATTGTTTACAGACAACTTTGATTTTCAAACTCGTGATGATTTTATTAGAGGGTTATTAATCAATGAAGAAATTTTAGGGAGCACCTTGTATTGTTATCCATTGACTCATAATAGTTATGCTGCGAGGGTTGATAACTGGCAAATGTATCAACTTGTGAGGTAATTGTTTATAATCCTGATGGTCGGATCTTGATAAATCTTTTTAGAGTTTGTCAAAGGAAATTTTTAAGATTTAATGAACAATAAAACTATAGTAATATTGTAGAAATAAAGGGCAAAAATTACAAAAAAAAACACTTATCATTGTTTGACATTGACTGTCATTTGCCAGAAATGCAAATTTACTAAAAATTTGAATTTATGTGAAATTATGATCCTAAATAATATTAGAATATAATATATAACAAGAAAAATGCAATGCCTACATTATTATTACCGAAAAGCACCTGAGATATGCCAGAAATTAAAATAATATGAAATACAGTTTATATTTGGCAGATGAAATTATATAATTCAGTTTAATAAAAACACAATAAATCCAAAATTGCAATTTAACACAGAGTTAAATTAGTTTGACTAATCATAATTTTTTTTTCAGCCATGATATTGTAAACAGATGGACATATCCTTTAGTACCGAATATGGGAATTTCATTATTCAAACAAGTATATATGATGTTGAAGAATAATATATACAAATCATCAACATCAGTACTTGGCAGGTGAGTACTTTAAATTTCATGTATATGTACATCTTATATATAAAAATGAATCGCAAAATGTGTTGGTAAGCGCATAACTCCTGGTTACACTTTGGCATATTCTTTTTTTTAATTGTTTTTCAAAACCCTAAAAACAGCCTTTTTCTTTTTCATATACAAACGTTTTCTAACTAAAATCAATAGTAGAATCAATTTGAGCTTTATTGCTATCATATAAAGTTCATATTAAATTACAAGCACTCACTCACTGTATACTCCTCCTAAACGATTATGCGGATTTTGATAAATCTTTCTGAAGTTTGTTAAGGAAATTTTCTAGGATGTATGTGATTATAAAGTACTGGGATGTTTGTGCAATAATATAGAAATAAATGGAAAAAAATGCAAAGAACGACATGTCATTGTTTGCATTGAAAACAAATGAAAAATATCATGTGCCAAAAATTTCAATTTACTTATGAGCCTAGACAATATTAGAATATGTACAATAAATTTATGATTATGAATAAGTAAAATGAAATGTCTATATTATTATTGCCAAAAGGCAGCTAGATGTGCAAGAAATTAAAATAATATAAAATACAGTATATATATGGCAGATTGAATGATACACATATGAAAAGGATATGACAAATTAATTTGCTTAAAATATGAAATTAAGTGTTAATCAGGGCCAACACAAGATTCGTATATTAAATTTCAATATAGTTTTTTTTTCAATATATAATTTCTTTGCATCTTTTACTAGTCTTTAATTAATCTTTGCATTGCATTAATCTTTGCATAATATTTTTGAAATACGTTGAAAATTTCACTTTAAAACAACAAATAGGAAAGTGCAGATGAATAAATACAATTCGGCCCTTACGATATCAATTAGGAGAAGTTTAAGATGCAATTTTGGATACCTTAAATAATAAAAGATTAAATTAATTTAATCCGATGAGAAGTGCAAGTGTTATTTTATGGTTAAGGTTATTTTATATCGTTTAAAAGATTTTAATTTCCAATATAGTGTGGAAATTGAGATTCATCATTTTATTCAAAGCAGTTCTACATTTAACATCGCTCATATTATAAATGCATATGCATTTTGGCGTAAAGAGTAATTTAAAAAACAATAATTATTATTTTTAGGTAAACGATAATTATTAGTATATTATATTAAAAAATTGTAGACATCGGTACAGGACAACATCTGTCGGGTCATCTAGTATATTATAATTTGATTAAATTTAGTTTCTCCTAGGTCTGTCAATCTCAAAGAAGACGTCGTGATTTCAGAAAACTCTCAAATACAAGAACAAGCTTACATCACGAATTCGATCATTGGAAAGAATTGTAGGATTGGAAAACGTGTTAAAATTATGCATTCATATTTATTCGATGGAACCGTTGTCGAGGACGATTGCAATGTTGAGAATTCTGTGATAGGCTTTGGAAGCCACCTGAAGACTAAATCAAATGTATCAAGTTGTGTTTTGGGACAGAAAGTTGTTATACCGGAGAAGATGTTTGTTGAGGAAAAGCTGGTGCAGTGTCATGATGACGATTATGAAGCAGGTAGTAAAGGAATTACTTTATATATATATATATATATATATATTCATAATTAACTTTATTTTTCAGAGATTCGTTGTACTCGGTTAGCCGATAAAGCATTTGCGATATCGAATTTGGATTTGGACAGCGACAGCGACGATGATGATGACAAAGTAGAAAAAAAGGAGACTAAAATCATTTTAGAAAAACTTAGGCCGAGTAGTCCTTTGAGTGATTATATTTCTAGTGATGATGATGATGTCTCCGAAGCCGGAAAGAGTCCTGTACCGGAAGATAGTAACGGTAATAGAAATTATATACGTCTGTTTAATATATATATATATATATATATATATTTTTATATATATATATACACATATATATATATATATATATGTGTGTGTGTATTATATACTAGATGACTCCGGCAGACGTTGTCCTGTACCCACGCCTACAATTTTTAATATCCTATACTCATACATATTGTTTGCCTAAAAATAATAATTATTGTTTTTTAAATTACTTTTTACACTAAAATGCATATACATCAATATTAGCGATGTTAAATGTAGAACTGCTCTAAATAAAATGCTGAGTCTCAATTTCCATACTATGTTATGGAAATTGAAGTCTTTTGAACGGTATGATAAATTCAAAAAAAATTATATTATCCGCGATAAAAGTGCAATATTACCTTGGATTTTTCCACCCAAAATAATTGCTCCAATAATGTTGCCTGTAATTTTCATAATTTCGTATCATATTTTAACTGGTTTTTGGTAATTATAAAATCTAAATTACATTTTTCTTAGTTATAATTTAATATACATTATTAGCAGGGACGCTCCCGGGGTCCTCAACCCCCCTTTCAATTATTTTACCTGTTTCAACAGTTTATTATTAAAATTATTATCATTAATTAATATTTGGCTTTTGAAACATTTTACTTATTTATTTTGGGCATTTTATGTGATTTATACTATTAAGCAAATCATAGAGAGCAAAAAAAATTCTAGCATTTCATTATTAAACATAATCATAACATACCACTGGCACTTCATGTTGGATTATTTTAATTCAATTTTTTGTTATTTAAGATATCCAAAATTGCATCTTAAACTTCTCTTAATTGATATCGTAAGGGCCGAATTGTATGTATTCATCTTTACTTTCCCATTTGTTTTTTTTGAGTGAAATTTTTAACTTATTTTAAAAACATTGTGCAAAGATTAGTAAAAGAGGCAAAGAAATGATAGATTTCTTAAATTCAAGGCAGGAACGGCCTTGATTATTACTTTTTTTTTATATATATAAATTATTTTCATATCTCAGTCAGACAGAGGTGCGTGGTATGATAGATTATGAAGAACAGTTTTCATATTTTATATATACATTTCATTTGACTATAATATCGATTTCGTTAATATAATATCTATTATAATTAAAACATCTCTATCTTTATATATAGCTCTTCAGTCTTCTTTGTCTTCAATTTCTTTATAGTATTTCTTTATTTTTCCTTTAAATTCATTGTCATCATTGGTCATCTTAATATCGTTTGGCAATTCGTTATATAATAACTTATACTTTACTTAATTTCATATTTTAAGTAAATTAATTTAGCACATCCTCTTCATATGTGTACCATTCAATCTGCCATACATATACTGTATCTTATATTATTTTAATTTATGGCACATCTCAGCTGCTTTGTAGACATTTCATTTTTCTTATTCATAATCATGAATTTATTATACATATTCTAATATTGTCTAGGCTCATAAGTAAATTGAAATTTTTGGCGGATGACAGTTTTTATTTGTTTTCGATGCAAGCAATGACATGTCGTTTTTTGCATTTGTTTCCATTTATTTCTACAATATTGCACATACATTCCAGTACCTTATAATCACATACATTCTAGAAAATTTCCTTAACAAACTTCAGAAACATTTATCAAAATCCGAATAATCGTTTAGAAGGAGTATACAGCGAGTGCTTGTAATTTAATATGAACATTATATAATAGCAATAAAGCTCAAATTGATTCTACGTTTTAATTAGAAAACGTTTGTATGTGAAAAAGAAAAGGGCTGTGTTTAGGGTTTTCCCGGCAATTATTCGATTTTTTCTCGCCGTAAGAACCATCCTTGGACTTGAACGAACATTTTAAAAACAGAATTGGCCAAATTGGTTCAGGCGTTGTTGAGTTATGCGCTTACCAACACATTTTGCGATTCATTTTCATATATAAGATATATCAATTATCTTCTTCTATTTCAGTTTTCCTCTCTGAAGTCATCGACAGTCTGGCGCGAGGCTTTGACGAGCGTTTAAACTGCGACTATTTAATTCTGGAAATAAATTCATCAAGATACGCCTACAATATGGCACTGAGCGAGGTCAACTATTTCGTTATCAGGGCGCTATTTAGCTTACCACAAATTCAGAATTCTCAAGAGAAACTGGCGACCACGATGGAAGTTTTGAAATATTTCACCCCGGTTATGCTGAACTATATAAAGGGAACCGATGCTATGAACGACTGTTTGAAGGCAATAGAGGTCAGTAGTAGATTAATATATATATATATATATATATATATATATATATATTATTGTCTATATTCTCTATAATTAATTATTTGTCAGGACTCTATAAATTAAAACAACACGGTGCAGTATTCTTTAACTTTTATTATAATATCTCACCAGTTCGTCTCTACGCTTTCAATACGTACTGTCAATAATGCCAACTGCACACATACTCTCAAGTCTTACCAACTGCACGGAACTGTCATGATCCGCGCCATATTCAAACATGCATTCAAACATTCACACAATATATTTCGCTAACAATATATATATATTACTAGTTATAGTTTACTTTCCCGAAGGAGAAGTTTATGTTTTCATCAAAAATTGCGATTCGCTAATTTTATGTTGTCTCGACGTTTCAAGTCATGAGATAGAATTTAGAAAAAGTGTGTGTGGTGTGTGTGTTAACAGATTTTTCACTGTAAATCGACGTTTTCTCAAAAACGGCGGAACCGATTTCAAACATTTAAAAGCCATTCGATGTATCTCGACGAGGACTATCGTTTGTCAGTTTTGTGTGATAATCGGCCAAGCCGTTTCTTTGTATATAGCAGAAAAGTGAAAAAATTTTCGTCCGCGTTTTAGCCCGCAGTTCTGAATCGATTTTGAAAATTCAAAAACCGTTCGAAAGATATTGGTTGGGAATCATGCTGATTAGTTTTTGGTAGAGATCGGCCGGGCCGTTTTCTTGTAATAAAGTGTGAAATTTTTTTTTCGATGATTTTTATGATTTTTTTATGGTAGATACCATAGTCTTATAGATCATACTAAACATTACGGCCCTACGACAAGTCGTTTAGTTTTAAAAATTCGTCAAAGTTTGCAAAAATTAGTATAGTTTTTTTTGTCAAAATTTGAACTTTCATCGACGTTTGCTCAAAAACGCCTGAACCGATCTCAAAAATTTAAAAGCCATTTGATATATCTCGATGAGGATTATCGTTTCTCAGTTTTGTGCGACGATCTGCCGAGCCGTTTCTTTGTAATTTGGAAAAAAGTGTTAGACTTTTCGTCCACATTTAAGCTCATACTACCCAATCGATTTTAAAAAATCAAAAACTGTTCGAAAGATATTAGTTGGAAATGGTACTGATTAGTTTTAGGTGAAAACCTACCGAGCCGTTTTCTTGAAATTAATTGTTGAAAAAAAAATCTAGCCGATTTTTATGGAACTTTTTTGGCGACATATATCATGGTCTTATAGAACTTACTGAAATATTAAGGCCTTACGACAAATAGTTTAATTTTAAAAATTTATCAAAGTTTGAGAAAATGAGTACTTTTTTGACGTTTGTTAAAATTAAAATTAGACGATTCACTTGGTATGACTTGAAAGAGTACTTGGTCTTGATGAACATACTGAATCATTAAAGTCCTAGGGTAACTGGTTCGATTATAAAAAATGTTGATTTGTGAAAATTTGCTCTTAGAAAGTACTCTGAGTTAATGTTTTCGTTCGTTTTCAACTATGTGTAATAAATCCACTTCGAATACTTTTCTACTTATAAATTAATTTATTTTTTATTGATTAAGTCGATTATTTAGACATATCGGAAAGTTCATGTAACTTGTCTCAAGGCAAAATACCAATACCAACTAGTTTGTATTACTATCTTATTTACCTTCTAGGATTCTTGTGAGACACATGCTTTCGTGAAGACAGGTCTATCGAAAATAGTTCATTACTTATATGATGCTGATGTAGTAAGCGAGGATTGCATCATTGCTTGGAACAATTTGTTAGATGATGATCTGCAGAAATTATTGTCAAAACTTGTCGAATGGCTGGAAGAAGCCAGCGAGGAAAGCGAGGAGGAAAGTGATTAATAGGGTAATAGTATTATAAAATATATTTAAGTATATATATTATATATTATATATATATATATACTTATATATATATATATATATATATATATATATATATAATGTATTATATATATTTATATGATCTGTACATATATTAATGAATAAGTAAAGATTATATTTTTTCAAACTTTTTTTTACAATCATCATGATAAAGAGAATGTATTTAAAATAGTCATGAAAAAGATTAATACCTATTAAGTAATCAAAGTTAGTATCATATTAATTTAATATAATGTACTAGATATAAAACCTGTTTTGTATCTGTTTTTAAAATTTTAATTCTATATAAAATTGTTAGTAGATTAGTGTTAAACTGAATGTCTGTTTATCAGATAATCAAAAATACAAATCAACTGTCGATTTTTTTAAATCAAAAATTATTTTTTTTTAATTTTATGCAAAGATTTATTTTGGTTTTTGTAATGAGTATAACATGTGGATGCTTCCAACAAGTAGTAACTAAAAATATTAATAGAAACAATTAGGCTGTATGCAGCCCATTCGTCGAAATAAAAATGTAATAAAGTATTAAAAACTTTTATTTATACGTTTCGACACCAGATGCGTGTCATCATTCAACAACACCAGGACAAAAACACTCAAACAAAATAAAAAAAATATTATTTTTAAAAAATTAAACTTGTAGCATATTAGAAAAGGGCATTTTTTTGAAAAAATAATGAATAACTACAAAATTAAAAACAACATTTTGTATGATATGGGCGTGTTTCATGCGTCATAATGTTACATTTCAAAATGTTTTTAATTTTGTAGTTATTCATTATTTTTCCAAAAAAATGTACTTTTCTAATATGTTACAAATTTAATTTTGTAAAAATATTTTTTTTAATTTTTGAGTATTTTTGTCCTGGTGGTGCTGAATGATGACACGCATCTTATGTCGAAACGTATAAATAAAAGTTTTTAATACTTTATTACCTTTTTATTTCGACGAATGGGCTGCTTGCTAGTTTCTTTGAAATATGTTTCAACGTCAAAAAAACTATCAAGATATATATATATATATATATATATATATATATATATACTAGATGACCCGATAGACGAATTGTATGTATTCATCTTTACTTTCCGATTTGTTATTTTAAAGTGAAATTTTTAACGTTTTTCAAAAATATTGTGCAAAGATTAGTAAAAGATGCAAAAAATTATATATTTCTTGAGTTATATAGAAAAAATGTGAATTGAGTGAATTAATTTCACTGATCTAATTTCAGTGTATCATTCAATCTGCCATACATACGAGGTGTGTTCAAAAAGTACCCGGAATTTTTAAATTTCGCGGGTCTGGAGTGTCTGATTGTCAAAAATTTTTTTTTATTGTGTTGGTATACATGCCCCTAAAGTATGATGAAATTTTCAGCTATATTCACTGTTTACTTTGTCTGTGGTAGTCGCTAAGGTTCGACGTGTTTTTCTGAGCTCGGCGATTTTTACAATGGAAGAATTGAAAAGTCAAAGAATTTGTATTAAATTTTGCGTAAAAAATGAAATAAAGTGTAACAAAGTGTGTGAAATGTTACAAAAAGCCTATGGTGAGTCTGCTATGAAAAAAACAAGTGTTTACGAGTGGTATAAGCGTTTCCAAGATGGCCGCGAAGACGTTGAAGATGACGAACGCTCCGGTCGACCCAGCACGTCAACAAACGATGAAAATGTGAAAGAAGTGGAAAAAATGGTTATGAATGATCGCCGAATCACAATTAGAGAAGTTGCTGATGAAGTTGGCATATCAATTGGCTCATGTCATAACATTTTTTCAAATGTTTTGGGCATGAAACGAGTGGCAGCAAAATTCATTCCAAAACTGCTAAATTTTGACCAAAAAAGCAATCGCATGAACATCGCTCAAGAGCTGTTAAATGACGTCAACAACGATCCAAGTTTGCTTGAAAGGGTCATAACTGGTGATGAAACATGGGTGTACGGTTATGATGTCGAAACCAAAGCCCAATCGTCCCAATGGAAGAGCCCAGGTGAGCCAAGACCGAAAAAAGCACGTCAAGTTCGATCGAATGTCAAGGTTTTGCTTACTGTTTTCTTTGATTATAACGGCATAGTACATCAAGAGTTCTTACCACAAGGTCGTACGGTTAATAAGGAGTATTACCTTGAAGTGATGCGACGTTTGCGTGAAGCAATCCGAAAAAAACGCTCCGATTTATGGAAAAACAATTCATGGCTGTTGCACCACGATAACGCACCTGCTTTACTCGTCGTTGCTTGTTCGTAATTTTTTGGCCAAAAACAATACCGTAGTCATGCCCCAACCTCCATATTCACCAGATATGGCTCCGTGTGACTTTTTCCTATTCCCAAAGTTGAAGGGACCCATGAAAGGACGACGGTTTTCCTCGATTGAAGAAATAAAGGCCGAATCGCTGAGAGTGCTCAAGGACATATCAAAAAGTGAATATCAAGGGTGCTTCGAAAATTGGAAAAAACGCTGGCATAAGTGTATTATATCTGGGGGGGACTACTTTGAAGGGGACCACATTAATGTAGACGAATAAATAAATATTTTTTTGAAAAAACGAAAATTCCGGGTACTTTTTGAACAGACCTCGTATACTGTATCTTATATAATTTTAATTTCTGGCACATCTCAGCTGCTTTTTGGCAATAATAATGTAGACATTTCATTTTTCTTATTCATAATCATGAATTTATGATACATATTCTAATATTGTCTAGGCTCATAAGTAAATTGAAATTTTTGGCAGATGACAGTTTTCATTTGTTTTCAATGCCAAATATTGATAAGCGTTTGTTTTTTTTTGTATTTTTTGTCCATTTATTTCTACAATATTACTATATTTTTATAATCATATACATCCTAAAAAAATCCATTAACAAACTACAGATAGATTTTCTAAAATCCGAATAATCGTTGAGGAGTATATTTACATACATCATTACAGAAGAATTTTATATATAAGATAAGTATATTATTTATTATGTTTAGTGATATTTGAAAGTAACGGTTAAAAATCCATTGCTAGAAGAGCGGTTGTCATCATTGAAGGACAGATTGAAAGGACAGACAAATATTATTATGTATTTTTAGGTTAGGGATTCTGAGTTAATGGAAACATTTTTGTTGTTATTTTTGTCAACAGTAAAACTGCAGTAAGCGAAGGATATTTAAAAGATTATTAAATTCGACATTTATTATTTATGTGCATAATACAATTATTATGCAATTATCTATATATTTAAAAGTCGTGCCAAAACAAAATGTCTTCCATAGCTAAGTTCGTTATTAATACCAACCTGTACCCAACTTCAACTGTCAACTTCTGCCGGATACTTCAGTTCATTCTGTAACGAAATCATTCTGACAGCTACAAAGAAGAAACGGTTCTTGCACATTTATTGTATTTTATTTGGTTTTAATAATAGTCTAGTGTTTGCTTTTCAAGTTTTAAATATTAAATCGTTTGATTGTTAAAAAATCAGTGTTTGTGAGTGATTTGTGCAAAAATGTGAAGACGAGGCTCGGAAAGGATTTGTACACATTTTGCAGGTTAGTAGATAGCTTATAGTTCTTATTTGTCATATACCATGTGTACAACATACATATTACATTGCATGTAATATTTGAATTGTTTATGTAATATGTATTATTATAACTTGTATATGCATATGTACTATTTAACAATTAAGTTATAAACTAAATTTTCTTATAATGTGAAATCATCTGGTGCGTAAAAATAACGATCGAAAATAGAGTATCATTCTAAATCTCATTTATAAAATCTGTTGTATCTTTTAAACTACTTGTCCGAATCTTTTAAACTACTTTTTAAATGAAATATTTGACAAAATTATACAAAATTAATGTATAAACAATGTTGTCTAATATTATATAACTCTACAGGAACTCTGTCTACTTTAAAATTACGTTTGAAACTAGATTATTATTCTGAGCGCTTCGAATTTATTAGATCTATATGCGTTTATCTATAAAATTTGTTGTGTCTTTTAATCCACTTGTCCGATTTAAATGAAATATTTTACAAAATTATAGAAAATTAAATTATATACAACATTTTCTAAGATTGTAAAACCCCGAAACAACTCGGTGTACTTAAAAATGTCAATTGAAAATAGTCTACTCGCAATTACGTAATTTTAACTTTAGTACATCAAGTTTATTGCATCTGTGCATATATTTATAAAAAAAATTGTAACTTTTAAATGACTCGTTTGATTTAAGTCAAATATTTGACAGAAATGTGTAAAATTAATGTATAAACAATGTTGTCTAATATTATATAACTCTAAAGCAACTCCGTATACTTTAAAATTACTATTGAAAATATATTGTTATTCTGTGCGCGTTCAATTTATTACATCTATGCGTTTGTCTATAAAATATGCTGTATCTTTTAAAATACTTGTCCGATTTAAACGAAATATTTAACAAAATTATACAGAATTAATTTATAAATAATGTTGTCTAATATTGTAAAACTCTACAGCAACTTGGTATACTTTAAAATTACGATTGAAAATATATTGTTACTCTGAGTGCGTTGAATTTATTACATCTATGCGTTTATCTATAAAATCTGTTGTATATTTTTTAAAATACTTGTCCGATTTAAATGAAATATTTGATAAATGTATACAGAATTAAATTATAAACAACATTTTCTGTTATCATAATCCACTCAGCAACTCTGTTTACTTTAAAATTGCAATTGAATTGACCCGAATTGTTATTGTACCGCGTTGAGATTAGTGATGTGCGACTTGATTTTTTTTTTTGATTCCAATAATTCGAATAAAACAAACTTGTTTCGAACTAGAATCAGAACCTAGAATGGACAAATATAATATAAGCTAAGATAGGAATTCAATAATATTCAATTAAATTATTATCAAATAAAATATATTACAAAAATTACTAAAAATGCTTTAAATTTCATAATGTTTCTAAATTACACAATATTCAGAAAGTCCTGGGTCGATTGAAAGCGCGTTTATAATATTTATTAACAAAAGATCGAATTTAGACGGAGAGCTGAAAGTAAAATCGTTCGCTTAATATGACAAGTCAAATAAAAAATCTCTAAGTAGCACGTGGGAGGAAAATTTAATACATTTTGTAAGTTATGGCGCCTATTTATATATCATTTAATTAAAAAAAATCCAATATTTTTATAAAAAATCGAAAAATTTTAGTATATTTTCTAGGTACTAAAAATACTTAAAAAGAATAAATTTAATTTTTAATGTCACACATAACATGCGAAAGAACACTACTGACTAGCAAACTGAAGAAGATTTTACTAAAATATTACACTTTCCAGCAGACAAAAAGACGAGCAACCAATTCTTGAAAAAGTAAGATATTACGAAAGACTTTACTGACGAGCAAACTAATTTTATCTATTTTATAATTTGCACTGACGAGCGAACTATTTTTTATCAATTTGGTATAATAATCTAGTAAAATATTGACTGATAAAAAGACCCTACTGACGACCAAATTAATTTTATCATAATCTAGTAAAATTTTATAATTTGTAATTGATAAAAGGACTCTACTGACGAGCAAACTGATCTTCAACGACTTGTATAAAAAATATAATAAAATATTACACTCTCTGACTGATAAAAAGACTCTACTGACGATCAAATTGATTTTATCAGAATCTAATAAATTATTATATCTAATTAATAAAAGGACTCTACTGACGACCAAACGAATGTTGTCAAAATCTAGTAAAATCTTATTTGTAATCAATAAAAGGCTTATCTTATACCTTTGGACATTTAAATATTGCAGTATATTTTTTTTAAATAAATACACATTCTGTTCGTTTGTATTTATAACATTTTATTATATATTGTTAAAATTATAATATACATATACAAATACATTGCATTAATACCTAATGACTAAGTCGTTGGCTTGTATTAAATGCAAATGAGATATGGATTTATTTATTTATACCCGTTGATTTTAGTAATTTATATTAAATATATATATATATATATATATATATATATATATATATATATATATATAGAAATATATACAGATAAACAGAACATCAACAAGCCATCAAGATGTTTCTGTTTTAACAAATAAGGATTATAAAACTCGAACGAAATCTAAACAATTAGGGTGGGCCTTAATATGGATATTTTCGAGAATTTTTTTGTTCCCAAGTGCTCAAATGCTTCCAAAGTAATTAAAAAAAAATCTTTAAAAAGTTTAGCTCTTAATATTAACATTTAGATAGTCCGCAATTCAATTAAAAGTTTCGTATATTTATTATTAAGTAAATTTTTGCGCCATCTGTGATAGCAGACTTATAATTTTGATGGCAATTTATTACTGACAATTTGAGTGTAAAAATCACGAATTAAATAAATATTTTGCTGCAAAAATAATTTTGATGCCATGATGAATAAATATTTCCTAAAACAATCCACATGGATTTAATTAGAGGTTAAGTGATTTATTAATATTTTTAAGTGTCATGATATTTGAGTTCACAAAGGATATCACAGATGGCGCAATAATTTACTTAATGACATATGTTAATAATGCATATAGGAAACTTTTAATTGAATTGCGGACTATCTAAATGTTAATATCAAGAGCTAAAACTTTTAGAGAATTTTTTTAAATTAATTTGGAAGCATTTGAGCCCCTGGGAGCAAATAAATTCGAAAATATCCATATTAAGGACTAATAATTAAAATTATTTATTATTTATATATTAATACGTTTAGTCTTTGGATGTCTTTACATGGCAAGTAGATTGGCACAACTCAAAAACTAATTTTTTTCACTAATATGTTTTTTATTATTTTTCTTAATTATCAAATAAAAATTTATTAATATTTATCAAATAAAATTTACATAAAAATATTTAAAATCAGTTTTAAGTTTCAAGTTGCATCATTCTTTTTGCCTTGGATAAATTTAATTATATATTTATTTATATATATATATTTATCAGGGATGTGCAAAAATTTTGCAAACTTTGATTATTTTTTTAAAATTATTTCAATACTTAAATCAGACGTATTTACGCTTCTTTAATTCTGTTTTAATATATAGAAAAAATATTAATAATCATAATCGTATAGGCAACATCAGATTTTAGTTTAAAATTAAATTAATCATTAACTTTTTTTACATATACTCAAATAATATTTTACAAAAAGTAAAATTTATCTTGGACAATTTCTTTTTTTTAACAAATTTATCTACAATTTTCTATTAAAAATTGACATCACTGCTGCATGATGCACTAGATAAACGTAACTTATTAATAAATAATTTTTGCCTAATATAAACTCAAGTTGCAAATAAATTATTTATTAATGAAATACTGGAAAATTTATTCACTATCAATTTTCGAATTTTTGCAAATTGTTAACATCCCTGATGTACATCTATTTATTTATTAACAAATACTTTGTTGCATAAACATTTGTTTTGAACACAACTTTGAAGGCACAACCGTCACGCAGATAATTCTGCGAATTATTTAAACATAAATTAATATTACATGTATATAATACTTTGTAAATAATAACTTGTTAAAGATGAAAAGCTGTTTTAGCTAAATTTGACGTTAAAAATTTATTTATTACTCTCTAAAAATTAATTTCTTGATTAAAATTTGAAACGAATATTTACAAACGCTTGAATAATTATTATTAGAATTATTTAAAATAAACTATGGGACCGATTCTGCCGCATAAGAGAAAAATGTTATGGCAAGGCCATGTTATGAAGAACTTTCCATACTAATATTGACAAGTCATGCGGTTGGTGTGCTATCAGGCGAATTCTGATAGAGAACATAATCTAGAAGCCGCACAAATGTCAAAACAAAAACGATGTTAGATAACAGGGTGTTTCTGACACAGCTTCATAACATACGAGTAACGTTGCAGTTTATGTGTAAAACGCCTGAATGCACAGCAAATACATGGCATTTGGACAGTACGATTCAGTAGCATGATGTATGGAAGTTGGAGCGTAACATGGCCTTGCCATAACATTTGTTTGTTGTGCGGCAGAATGGGCCTGTATTATTTAAAATAAACTATATAAGCATACAGATAAATCTAAAAATATTTTCTAAATACTATGATCGTTGCATTTCCTGTTCTTTGTCACTTTTGACTTGTGTCACGTGACCCTTGACATCCGTCGCATCACTTTTGAAATCTGTCACGTGACCTGTGACATCTGTCGCGTCACTTTTGACATCTATCACGTCACTTTTGACATCTATCACGTGACCTGTGACATCTGTCGCGTCACTTTTGACATCTGTCACGTGGCTTTTGACATCTGTCACGTGACCCGTGACATTTCCCGCGTGACCTGTGACATATGTCGCGTGACCTGTGACGTCTGTCACGTGACCTGTGACATTCGCCGCGTCACTTTTGACACCTGTCACGTGATCTGTGACATTTACCGCGTGACCTTTAACATCTGTCACGTGACCCGTGACATCTGTCGCGTCTCTTTTGACATCTGTCACGTGACCCGTGACATCTGTCGTGTCATTGATGTCACTTTCGGCAGATCTTTTCCCCATGTCGTTTTTTTTCAAAATATTTTTCACGTCCGCCCTGAAGCTGTGCACGTCTATCATCGATTTCGAATACTGGTTCGATATTAATTTCTCCTCGTCGGATGGCAGTTTGTTTTTCGACGTTGCTCCTGATTTTGCTCCTGTCGATGTTATGATATTTTCGGTACTTTTTGATATTTGTTGGAATATGTGATCGGGATGTTGTAAATCGTATTTTTGTTTTAGATTCAGGACGTTTATTTGTACTTCTTTGTGTTTGTCGTGGTCTTGCTTGTCGTCTACCTTGATTGATACCAAACTGGAAGACTGGGGATTGGAAGTTAGATTTTATCATTTGAACACTTGTTTACTTATTAATATTATTATTAATAATTACCCCTCGTTTATAAGGACCAGTAATATCGGCCCTTGAACCCCTATGGCTGTCGTGTTGGCTGGTTCCGCAGCAATTGTTCGCCCTACACCTCTCAGATCCTGGACAACGCATCAGGCAGGCATCTGGTATATAAAATAGATTGTTTTATATAATCTTTCTTTTACGAACTCGCATAAAAAGCTATTATTTAGTAAATTTATTGTGTTGGGGTCACCAACTTAGTTTAAATTGTTTAAAATTAATTACAGATAAGGCCAAGGTCAGTCTGTTCCGCGAGCATTAAATAATTTTTCGAACTGAAGTTAGTTTAAAAGTCGATTCTATTTTGTGCATCAAAGCCATATATATAAATAAAGGTTTATCATAATCAGAATTTGTTTCACAAACCTATTGGTTCTTGTCCATTCTCCGATCCTGATGCAACTTTTTGCGAGGTGCTGAACTCGGGTTGTATCGTCGCCTGTGTTATGCCCTGCTCTGTGAAAAAGTCTGCTATTTCGTTTGTTATCCTACCATAATCCTGAAAATTGAAAAATGCATTATTATTAGTAATAATTAATAGACACACAACACACTTAATTATATATTCACGTTCAGTATGACTAAGAATAGCGCTACATCTATTTTTCATATATCTAATTAATAAGGCTTGGCCGCTCTCAAGATTTTTTTTTATTCCTCGACCATTTTATATTTTATTTTTTATAACACAAACCCCAATTTTGCAAGTCATTTTCAAATCATCAAATCGAACAAATTTCCATTCTACTTTTGCTGTTAATAACTTAACTTTCCATTCTACTTAAAAAAGCTTGAATTTTGCTTTAAAAATAATTTATTTTGATCCAGGGTTGTCCAACCCTAAGACTTTTTTTATATTTTTAACATCTGTTAAGGTAAGTTATAGTAATGGGCCGAAAATCGAAATTGAAAATTTTTGCATTTCTTCTTGTTTTGAAGGTTTCTGAACATTTTACATGAATAATATGGATGTGTGTGTGTTCTGTGTGTCTGCACGGGTCAACCGATTTGAATGGCTCAAAAAACATTCGATTTTTATCAATAGGGAGATGTGCTGATTAGTTTTTGTCAAAGGCAGGTCCAGCCGTTACGGAGATACAGAGCAAAGAGTGCAGAAAATAGAAATCGAGTTTTTGAGAGAACGGAACATCCGATACAAAAAACTTACTGCGTGTGTTGACGAAACTATTGCTTTTGGAAAAAAAAAATCAATTTTTTTTTTAATTTTCAGAAAATTTTTTTTTTGATTATTTAAAATAATTCGGATTTTAATTTAAGTTTTGGCTAAAGTTCCAAAGCACACATATATATTTGAAATAAATAATTTTAACAATTATATAAAATTCAGTTTATATAATTTTTATTAATGATTAGACAATATCCTTTATATTAAATTCGATTGATTGAGTTTTCTTTATTTACTTTTCTGTAAACATATATATAAGTTACAGTATTTGTAATAATATATTTGAAAACGTTTAAAATTTCTCGAATATTTCATTACGGTACGGGAAGTTCCAGCAATTTGCCTTAAGGCACGATGCCATACACCACTAGTTAATACTAAAATTTTTCTAGAAATATTTCTTATGGCTGCACAATATTTGCCGGGTCAGCTAGTATATATATATACATATTGCAAGTATTATTTTTCCGTTGATTTTGTTAATTTGATTGAACAACTTTGTTTATTCGGTATCGATAATTTTGTATCGGATTTCCGACAATGTAATGTATGTAATATGATATTAAGGAAATATGTACTTAACGCGAAAAAAATTTCTACTACTGTACGTGTAACGAGGAAAATTATGTAACTATGCGAAAAAAATCCCAAGCGTTAGAGATTGAAAGTTCAGTTCAGTTCTTACTATAAAAGAAGTATTTATTACAAATATTCAAGAGCAAATTTAGAGAACTATAAAATCAAGAACAAGACCCTTTAAATTTCCTCAGTTCTTCATTTCGTCAATACATATAAAACGTTTTTTGACTCATTCGAATAGGACGCTTGGTTCTCCCAAAAATTGAATTACTGTTTTTGGCACTTTTTGCCGGGTATCTTCGAAACTAATCAGCACGTCTCCTTATCAATAGGAATCGAATGATAAATGAATCACTCAAATCTACTAAATTGTATCCGCACATACAACCATTTTTACTAAGGTATGCCAAAATGTTCAGAAACCTTTGAAACGTAAAGATGAGTAAAAATGACCCTACGGGAAGTTAATAAATTTTATACAATCCATTTTTTTTTTTTTACCTCTGGATTTTGGAAGACGATATGGGCTGTGGAGACTATTTTGTTGGCTGTCAGCTGCCAAATGTGCAATTCGTGCACGTTGACAATATCTGGAAAGGCTTCTAACAAATTCGCCTTTAACGTGTCAATGTCTATACTCGCTGGTATTGTCTGGAGCAGAATTAGGCTAGATTCCTTCACTGGAAATAAAAATATTCATTTAATACAATATAATTTATACTAGTGGTGTATGGCATCGTGCCCTAAGGCAAATTGCTGGAACTTCCCGTACCGTAATGAAATATTCGAGGAATAATAAATAGATTATTGTGAATACTGTAACTTTCATTACTTTTGCTAACTTGTTATATCTGAGAAAATCAAATGTAAATCATAAATCAATTTATCACCAGAAGTTTAACAGTTGTCATTTCATTTCGAATTCAATTTCAAAAAAAAAATAATTACCTAATTTGCACAAAATTGAAAAATCTCCTCCCGTATAGTCACAGTCTAAACGCATTTGCAAATAATTCTGTGCGACATTTTCACCTATACTGTGCTTAGCTTGGCGGCATTTTCACATTTTTCAATAGTTTTTTTTAAACAAAATTGGTAAATTGCTCCAGTACATAAACAGCCTAAACGCACTTGGGTAAACATTTGTATCAGAGCGGCGCTTAGGCTGTGCTTAGCCTGGGTGATTTTTTGAATTTTTAATCCAAAATTACAAAAATATTTGATAGAAAATAAAAAAAGATGTAATAGTTTTTTATCCTCAAAAGCAATTGTTTTGTCAATACAAGTAGAAAGTTTTTTAGATCATACAAATGATTAGTTCACTTAAAAACTGTCATTTTTTGCACATTTAGCTCTGTATCTTCGAAATGGCGTGACCTGCCTTTGCCAAAAACTAATCAGCACATCTCCCAATCATTACAAATTGAATGTTTTTTAGATCATTCAAATCTGATACTCCGTTCTCTCAAAAACTCGATTTGTATTTTCTGCACTCTTTGCTCTTTATCTCCGTAACGGCTGGACCTGCCTTTGCCAAAAACTAATCAGCACATCTCCCTATCAACATGGATCCAATGTTTATTAAACCATTCAAATCGATTAATCAGTGCGCCCAAAAACGTGGAAAAAATGCAGACATACAAAACACACACACACGCATCCATTTAGTTTCTGAGGTATGCCAGTAAAATGTTCAGAAACCTTCAAAACGTCGATAAATGCAAAAATTTTCATTTTCGATTTTCGGCCCATTACAATAACTACCCTACGGGAAGTTAATAAATTATTAACTTCCCGAAGGAGAAGTTTGTTTTCATAAAAAAGTCCGATTCGCTAATTTTATGTTTTCTCGACGTTTCAAGCCATCCTGAATCGAATGAGACCGACATTTGGACTAAAAGTATGTGCGTGTATGTAAACAAGTTTTTTTGCCGTAAATCGGTTAGTTCTTGGTAAAGATTGGCCTTAATAAAGTTTTTTTAAAAAAATTTAGATCATACTAAAATATTACAGCACTGCCACAAGTCATTTAATTTTAAAAATTCGTCAAAGTTTGCAAAAATTAGTATCGTTTTTTTGGTATTGGTCAAAATTAGACCTTTGATCGACGTTTTCTCAAAAAGGCCTGAACCGATTTCAGAAATTTAGAAGCCATTTGATGTATCTCAAAGAGGACTATCGTTTGTCAGTTTTGTGAGACGATCTGCCGAGCCGTTTCTTTGTAATTTGAAAAAAAGTGTTAAACACTCCGTCCACATTTAAGCTCATACTACCGAACCGATTTTAAAAAATCAAAAACTGTTCGAAAGATATTAGTTGGGAATGATACTGATTAGTTTTAGGTGAAAATCTATCGAGCCGTTTTTTTGTAATTAACTGTTAAAAAAAAATTTAAGCCGATTTTTATGGAACTTTTTTTGGCGATATATATCACGGTCTTAGAGAACATACCAAAATATTACTGCATTACGACAAGTCGTTTAATTTTAAAAAATCATCAAAGTTTGAGAAAATGAGTAGCTTTTTTGACGTTTGTTAAAATTAAAATTAGACGATTTACTTGGTATAACGTACTTGGTCTTGATGAACATACTAAACCATTAAACCCGTACGGAAACTGGTTCTATAATAAAAATTATTGATTTTTGAACATTTCTTTTTAGAAAATACTCCGAGTTAACGTGTTTGTTCGTTTTCAATTATGTGCAATAAATCCATTCGGAATACTTTAAATCACTCACAAATTAATTTATTTTTTATTGATTAAGTCGATTATTTACACATTTCGGGAAGTTCATGTAACTTGCCTCAAGCCAAAATAACAATATCAACTAGTTTTATCCACTTACTGTAAGGATAACTTAGCCAGAGCAAACACAGGCAAGAAATAATAGAAATCACCGGATCCACATACTTGGCCACATCTGGGTCAGTCCAGTATACAAACAGGGAACAGATGATGACAAAAACAGAACCTTAAATATAAACACAAATAAACTTTATCATCACATCATCATCATATTTTTTTTTCTATTTTTTTATCCTTACTCATGACGTCTCTGGCGATTTCCCGGCCACCTTGTCTCCTTGGCAAGAAGACGTCTTTAAATTTTCCGCTTTTCGAAACGATGGCTTCGACTTCTCGATCGATTTTTCCAGATGTGTTGTCTTCTCGTTTCGTTTCCTTGTTTTCGTCTTCATCAGATTTTTGTTGATTTTGCTTTTCGGTGGATTTTTTGCCACGTCTGTCGCCGGAGATTGCTCTGTCTAGTACCACATCGCCGGTTGGCGTCATTTGGAGGTAGCTGCCTTGGTGGAAGGTGTAACCTGGGGAAAAGAAATAAATATATGTATATATATATATTTTTTTTTTAACTTCCCGTAGGGTAAGTTATTGTAATGGGCCGAAAATCGGAATTGAAAATTTTTACATTTCTCGACGTTTTGAAGGTTTCTGAACATTTTGGCATATTTCAGAAAAGATGGATGTGTGTGTGTGTGTATTTATGTATGGATACAAATTTCCAGTCACGTTTCCGGGCGAACGGATCAACCGATTTGAATGGTTCAAAAAACATTCGATTCCTATCGATAGGGAAAAGAGCTGATTAGTTTTTGGCAAAGGCAGGTCCAGCCGTTTTGAGTGCAGAAAATAGAAATCTATTTTTTGAGAGAACGGAGTATCTGATTTGAATGATCTAAAAAACGTTCAATTAGTAATGATTGGGAGAAGTGTTTATTAGTTTTTGGCAAAGGCAGGCCCAGCCATTTCGAAGATACGGAGCTAAATATGTAAACAATGGCAGTTTTTGAGAGAACTAAGCGTCCGATTTGAATGATTCAAAGAACTTTCTGCTTGTCTTAACAAAATAATTGATTTCGGAAAAAAAAATTTTGTTTCACTTTTTTTTTTTTTTTTTAATTTTTTGTATATCGAAAATAATTCAGATTTTATTTTTAATTCTGACTATAGTTCTAATATACTTTACAAATAATTTCAACTATGCAATTCAGTTTATATAATTCTTATAAATATTAGACAATGTTACAATATTTATAATAATCTATTTGAAAACATTCAGTATTCCTCGAACATTTCGTTACGGTACGGAAAGTTCCAGCAATTTGCCTTAAGGCACGATGCTACCCACCCCACTAGTTTTTATTTATTTTGCCTCCTTTTCTACAAACTAGCCATTAATAGTTTTTACAAAGTTTTAAATTCTAATATTACTTATAGCTAAAAAAATTTTAAATTTTAATTTTACATAGAACTAAAAAATTGTATATAATTCTATAATATTCAACATTTGAAACTAAATTAAATTTTAATAACTGACTTCTATTTTTTTGAAATCTAGAACATTTCAATATATAATCCTAGCCTTCATTCAGTGGAACTAAAAATGAAATTAAAAACTAAAAACAATTGAATTGGAGTGAAAAGAAGAAATAAAATAGCAAATAGTACTTACAATTAGTTAATCTTAGTGTTAAATTGGAAAATTTTAATGATCCATGGTATCAAGATATGATAATGCACTACACTATGACTATGTATTATGAACATTAAACTTGTAATCACACAATATTTTCACAAAAATACTAATTTAAAAAATCACAATTGGATAGTGTGTTGTTCATAGACAGGTTGAAGATATAATGGAGAAAGGACATTTTAAAAAATATTTTTTACGAAGATTCTACACATCTGTGGAACGAATTGCGAATACTTTGCGCGTCGTTTTTATTATTTTGTAGGAAATTTGGAAATACTATCTAAATAAAAGAGACGCGCAAAGTATTCGCAATTCGTTCCACACAAATTTAATTTCTAATTTTCATAATCGATTCAGAATTGCGGGCTAAAACGTGGATGAAATTTTTTTCGCTTTTTTGCTATTTATAAAGAAACGACTCGGCAGATCGTCGCACAAAAACTGACAAACGGTAGTCCTCGTCGAAATACATCGAATGGCTTTTAAATTTTTGAAATCGGCCCAGCCGTTTTCGAGAAAACGTCGATTTACGGCAAAAAATCTGTTGACATACACACACACACACATACTTTTTCTAAATGTTGGTCTAATTAGATTCAGAATGGCTTGAAACGTCGAGAAAACATAAAATTAGCGAATCGGATTTTTTGATGAAAACATAAACTTCTCCTTCGGGAAATTAACAAGATCTGTTTCTATATTTTTTACTATTGTTAGATAAAGATCAAAAGGACTTGCAAAATAGAAACAATATAAAAGTTTAATGACAAGACAAGACAAATAGCAATAATACATTACTGCCCTTTGTCGCAAATATATTTACATTACCCACCTCCAATTAGCAGATAGCACAACCCATTAACAACCAGTCCAGCTCCTCCTACGCACAGCACTGGTATTGGATGATGCATTGGATCCTAAAACCAAAATAAAAACTCATAAGTTTATTCTTATATATAAAAATGGAGCTCTAGATCAAATGATTCGGTAAAACTCGAAAACAGCTTAACCGATTTGGCCAGTCTTAGTCTTGAAAAATTCGTGCCAATCCAGAGATGGTCGGAAAGGTGAGATATTATTTCAAAATCGCGTAGAAACTTTACATTTTTAATTTGAACATTTTTGTAGAAGCGTTGAATTAAACAATGGACGGTGGCTATTACGTCAAATGTCAAACGTTTTTGACACAGGATGATCAATTACGTTTAATAAGATGTTTTACGTGAATATTATTTAATTATGATTAAATTGTAGTAAGTAGTTTTGTTTGTAGTGTTATTTATATACAAAAACGTTAGTAAACGGGCCGCAAGTGTTACTAGAAACTCAAAATATCAACTTTTTTGAAATGCACTTTTTGGCATATTTTTCTCAAACACGGTGCTCTGAAAGATCTCATTTATTTAATTATATACTCATTGGTCATTATAAAACATTTTCAAGGTTATATTATTTTTTATTCATATTATTTAAATTCAGAACCTAAATTTGGTATCGATCAAATTGACATTTTGTCGAATAACATTTTCCCAGTTATAATTTCCCAGAATTAATCGAAGAATAGATAGTAATATGTGAAGGTCCGGGGTTAAAAAGCTCCACCACCGATGTGTCAAAAAACAGTAAAGTTAAGCATTGTTTAACAACAACATTTGAAAGTAGAGGGTAAAAGATATAACCAGCTATAATCTTGATCCTTATGACCTTGCTATCGGGAGATAAACGGTAATATTTGAAAATCCATAATAAAAGTATTTTCTCCCGTTGGTACTTTTTTAGCATTAGCTGAAAATGTTATAATTATTTTGTAAAATACCTTTAAAATTAAAATAAGACATTAAAGCTGTTTGCCACCTGGCCGTCCCAAGTTACTCCGCCTATAGGGTAAAAAGGTCAAGATAACAAATTGTTGAAAGACAGCAAAAAAGCACATTTCTACAATGATGAAGTAGAAGGCAGTTTTACTGAACGTAGTCAGATAATTGTTCGTTTGAAATGTGTTATTTGTTGTGATATAATTGGTTTGATTTTTATAATATAATAATTTATTTGCTCAAAGTTAAATTGGACCTTTGTGCCTCGCCCTGCTCTACATATATACTTTTTATTAAATTTACTTTTATTCATTTTTCAAAAAGCAGGTCAAAGAAGAAATACTTGATTCATTTTCTATCTTTCCTCGCAGAAATTTCAAAATTTTGTATAAGCTAAGTAGTATTATTTACAATTATAAATAAAATCCTGAATCAAAAAAGAATCTGGAAAACTTGAAACGTAATCAATAAGTCGAAATACCAAAAAAGACTGGGATTGGATTATACCATGTTTTCAATGGAAAGTGTATAAAACTTCCAGACATAATATAGACAAACTAATGGGGTTAATTGTTTTTATAATATCTCATTGTATATAGCATTCAAACAACACATTCTTATACACTTAAAGTATTAATATTTTTGATTCTCTAGAAATTGTTTAGAATATACCTTACTTAGCCAAACAACGTTTGCCGGGTCAGCTAGTTTTATATATATATATATATATATATATATATATATTTGGGCACATTTAAGTCTATATTACCTGATGGTCGATATGAATCAAAGTCTGCACAGCTTCTACCAGCAAAGAAAAACACAAAGACGCCAGAAAGACGCACACCATTGTGGTAACTATTACGTCGACTCGAGCCCAACCGAATGTGTTCTTTAAACTAAAAGATAATAGACAATTGGAAGATATGAGGATAAAACTTTATTTTAAATTGTGTTTATTTTACCTTCGTTCATGTTTTGTCCTTTGCGACGACAAGGCATTGGCTTCGTTTTTCTTGTCACTACTTTTGGCAGAAGTTAAATCTTCACCACTTGATGCAAGGACGACGGGTGTATCGAATCCTGTACCACGACATCGGTCACCATATTCTGATTGGTTGTTCTTGAATGGAAAATAATCACGTTAATTGTAGTTAAATTATTAAAAATATGATTTATGGGCTAAATCTGCCGTAACATAGACTATAAGATAGCGTTATGCTATGTTATGCTTGGTCTCTTGTAGTCAACTCTGTGAAAATGCCTATGTATTTGCTAGTGCGATCAGGCGTATTTTACACATAAACAAGGCAAAGAAGAATGTTATGATAACATAATCTTTGATGATAAAGTTATCATAAATTATTTCTTGCTTTGTTTATATGTAAAATACGCCTGATAGCACCCCAAATAAATAGACATTTTTACAGTTTTTACTACCAAGAGATAAGCATAACAGCGTTGCCATGACAACGATGTGTTATGAGCTCTTTTACGGCAGAATTGCCCTATAAAATTCGATTTTTATAATTGACTAGTGGTGTATGGCATCGTGCCTTAAGGCAAATTGCTGCAACTTCCCGTACCGTAATGAAATATTCGAGATATTTTAAACGTTTTCAAATATATTATTAAAAACACTGTAACTTGCATTATTTTCGCTATCTTGTTATATCTGAGCAAATCAAATGTAAATCATAAATAAATCAATTTATCTCCAGAACATTAACAATGGTCATTTCATTTCGAATTCAATTTCAAAAAAAAAACATTGTTACCTAATTTACACAAAATTGAAAAAGTGCATTTGCAAACAATTCCGTGCGACATTTTTACTTATACTGTGCTTAGCTTGGCGACATTTTCACATTTTTCAATAGTTTTCACGAAATTGGAAAAGTGCTCCCCCGTACATAAACAGTTTAAACGCACTTGGGTAAACATTTGTACCGGAGTGGCGCTTAGACTGTGCTTAGCCTGGGCAATTTTTTGAATTTTTTATCCTAAAAAGCAAGTAGAACGCTTAGTTCACTCAAAAACTGCACTTTTTGCACATTTAGCGCTGTATCTTCGAAATGGCGGGATCTGTCTTTGCCAAAAACTAATCACCTCTTCTCCCAATCATTACAAATTGAATGTTTTTTATATCATTCAAATCCGATACTCCGTTCTCTCAAAAACTCGATTTCTACTTTCTGCACTCTTTGCTTCGTATCTCCGCAACGGCTGGACCTACCTTTGCCAAAAACTAATCAGCACATCTCCCTATCAATTGAGATCGAATGTATTTTAAACCATTTAATTCGGTTGATCCGTGCGTCCGAAAACGTGGACGAAAGAATGCGGACAATACAAAACACACACACACTCATACAAACACACATCCATTTTTTCTGAGTTATGCCAAAATGTTCAGAAACTTTCGAAA
This sequence comes from Ctenocephalides felis, assembly GCF_003426905.1. Classification (NCBI taxonomy): domain Eukaryota; kingdom Metazoa; phylum Arthropoda; class Insecta; order Siphonaptera; family Pulicidae; genus Ctenocephalides; species Ctenocephalides felis. The sequence goes on from NW_020536999.1 coordinate 7,774,966, forward strand.
CGTCGAGAAATCCAAACATTTTCATTTTCGATTTTTGGTGCATTAGAGGATAGTTCTTGAGTGAAATAGAACTTTTTTCAATTATTTTATTCTAGTTTCACACATAAAACCTAACTTCATATATGTGTTACGATAGAGGCATCAGAAGGTTGCACTTATGATAAAATTATTTTGGAGGCTAGAATTTATGCGTTATTGTTACTCATACGGGTATAGACCCGCACTATAGTACTACCATAACATTCCTACTTTATCCAAGAATTGACATCACAAATTTTTGCCAAGACATTGCAAAACCAAAAAAACACAAAATCTTATATATAAAATTCTTCTGCAATGATGTATGTAATTATACTCCGCCTAACCGATTATTCGGATTTTGATAAATCTTTCTAAACTTTGTTAAGGGAGTTTATTAGGATGTATGTGATTATAAAAATATAGTAATATTGTAGAAATAAATGTAAAAAAAATGCAAAAAACGACGTGTCATTGTTTGACGTTGAAAATATTTGAGGCATTGCTTGGCATTGAAAACAAATAAAAACTGTCACCTGCCAAAAATTTCAATTTATTCATGAGCCCAGACAATATTAGTATTGTCTGTCGGGTCATCTAGTATATCTATAAAATTATTATTCACAATCTTTTGTGATTTGTTTGCGCTTTTGACAAAATTCCATAATTGTTTCGCCAAATCGGTCGAAACCAGTTTGCTTCTTAAAAGTCCGTGACAAATTTCAAAACAATTAACATAATTATAATTTATAATTAGTTTAAATACAAAATGGCATTTGTTTATTACATTAAAGCGCGTATTTTTAGATATGTCCAATATTTACACGATATTTTTAGAATGAGAAAGTCTAAAAATGAATCGTGGGTAATATTTTTGTTGAACAAAATTCCAATGTTCAATGTAATTATAAAAGTAATAAAATTTTTAATGATATATAATGATAAATATCTTATATACACAAAGTACTAATGGGATGTCACATATATATTTTTATATATATTCTTATATATAAAATTCTTCTGTACGGGTGTATGATATGATACTTCTCCTAAACGGTTATTCGGATTTTGATAAATCTTTCTGAAGTTTGTTAAGGGAATTTTTTAGGATTTTTGATTTTTACAAATATAGTTAAATTGTGAAAATAAATGGAAAAAATTGCAAAGAACGACATGTCATTGTTTAACATTGAAAATATTTGAGGCATTGTTTGGCGTTGAAAACAAATGAAAACTGTTACCTGCCAAAAATTTCAATTCACTTATGAGCCTAGACAATATTAGAATATATATAATAAATTCATGATTATGAATAAAAAAAATTAAATGTCTACATTATTATTATTGCCGAAAAGCTGCTGAGATGTGCCAAAAATTAAAATAATGTAAGATACAGTATATGGTTTGGCAGATGACCTATATAATTCAATTCGACAGATTATTTTTTAACTAATGCAGTCGTGTTTTGCCTTACTTTACTAAATCACAATACAAAAAAAAATACATACTTATTCAAAAAATTATTTACAAGTTTCATTGTGTCAAAAATTTATTTGTTTGGCATTGGATACGGAATATTTACTCAAGTCAATTTTGTACTGTGCTCAAATTTGTATCAAATTTTGGAATTAGGTTCATTTTACTCTCAATTTCAAAAGTGAAAATAATTTAGACTCGGGTGGATGACACCCATTCTCAGTGGTGTAATTTTTTTTTCAAATATAACGTCGGATATCGATAGAGAGACTAATTATAAGAGAAACTAGTTTTATAATGTTTTTCAAAAACAAATACTTTTCAAGTTATTGGCTACTAAAAATTCGTTTCTTTTGGCGTTTTTCATCGTTTTTTTGCAAATATCTCCAAAAATATACATTTTAACAAAAATCATGTAATGAACAAAATTATATCAATTAAAATCTTAATAAATCGGTGTTTTATAAAGTGTCCTAGGAACAATATTAAGCTAGATATGAAAAAGCAAAGTCGTTTTTTTATTTCGTTTGAAATTTAATTGTTGTATTTGAAGCTCTGTCGGGTCAGCTAGTATATATATATATATATATATATATATATATATAAAAATATAACAATAGATTACATGCAAATTAATAATTAATCCGGAATATTGGCTAATTAGTTGAACAATAGAAATGTTTTTTTCAAACAAAAACAATAACTGTTATTACGTCACTCCACTGACGCAAATACTCTGTACAAACAAGAAAACAGTTTTTTCAACAAATTAGAAGCAATTAGACAATTATTAAAGAAAATTTGTGCGCAAACTTTTCAAAATTATTATAAAAACAAGTGGGGTGGGTGGCATCGTGCCTTAAGGCAAATTGCTGGAACTTCCGTACCGTAACGAAATTTTCGAGGAATATTGAATGTTTTCAAATAGATTATTATAAATATTGTAACATTGTCTAATATTTATAAGAATTATATCAACTGAATTGCATGGTTGAAATTATTTGTTTGAAGTATATTAGAACTATAGTCAGAATTAAAAATAAAATCTGAATTATTTTTGATATACAAAAAATTAAAAAAAAAAAAAAAAAAAATGGTAATTTTTTTTTTTTCTAAAATCAATTATTTTGTTAAGACAAGCAGAAAGTTTTTTGAATCAATTGAATCGGACGCTTAGTTCTCTCAAAAACTGCCATTTTTTGTACATTTAGCTCTGTATCTCCGAAATGGCTGGGCCTGCCTTTGCGAAAAACTAATAACCCCTTCTCCCAATCATTACTAATTGAATGTTTTTTAGATCATTCAAATCGGATGCTCCGTTCTCTCAGAAACACGATTTCTATTTTCTGCACTCTTTGCTCCTTATCTCCGTAACTGCTGGACCTGCCTTTGCCAAAAACTAATCAGCACATCTCCTTATCAATAGGAATCGAATGTTTTTAAACCATTCAAATCGGTGATCCGTACGCCCGAAAACGTGGGCGAAAAATTGTATCCATACATACATACACACACACACACACACACACACTCACATCCATTTTTTTCTGAAGTATGCCAAAACGTTCAGAAACCTTCAAAACGTCGAGAAATGTAAAAATTTTCAATTCCGATTTTCGGCCCATTACAATAACTTACCCTACGGGAAGTTAATAAATAAATTTTGAATATAAATTTTGAATATTTGAATATGAATAAATTTTATAATCATAAAATTATTTAGAGTTAGTTTTTACAAGAATCAACAACAACTAAATAATATAATACTATAGAGTATGTTATAATAATATTAGAACAATCAAATTTTGATTTATAGAGGAGTGAGGCAAGTCATATTATTTATATGTGTAATATTGAATTAGAATTCGATTAACCGCAATTAATAAGAAACTATTGGATAAGGTTATAGCAAAGTAAGCAATTTATTTATATATTGAGAATCTGCTAGAATCTGTGTCCCACACTGTCGGTTCACCGCTCGCGGTGTTCAACAGGCATGTCTGTGGGACGTCCTAACGGTGGGCTTAGCCCGTAAAAAGGCGGCCCAACTCAAAATCCTACCAAGGTGCTCTTCACCGAGTGTCGAGGGGGCCGGTACGTTTACTTTGAACAAATTAGAGTGCTTAAAGCAGCTCATTCGCCTGAATATTGTGTGCATGAATAATGGAATAGGACCTCGGTTCTATTTTGTTGGTTTTCGGAATTCCGAGGTAATGATTAATAGGGACAACTGGGGGCATTCGTATTGCGACGTTAGAGGTGAAATTCTTGGATCGTCGCAAGACGGACAGAAGCGAAAGCATTTGCCAAACGTGTTTTCATCAATCAAGAACGAAAGTTAGAGGTTCGAAGGCGATCAGATACCGCCCTAGTTCTAACCATAAACGATGCCAGCTAGCGATCCGCCGAAGTTCCTCCGATGACTCGGCGTGCAGCTTCCGGGAAACCAAAGCTTTTGGGTTCCGGGGGAAGTATGGTTGCAAAGCTGAAACTTAAAGGAATGACGGAAGGGCACTACAAGGAGTGGAGCCCGGCTTAATTTGACTCAACACGGGAAACCTCACCAGGTCCAGACACCGGAAGGATTGACAGATTGAGAGCTCTTTCTTGATTCGGTGGGTGGTGGTGCATGGCCGTTCTTAGTTGGTGGAGTGATTTGTCTGGTTAATTCTGATAACGAACGAGACTCTAGCCTGCTAAATAGACGTACTTTCTGGTATCGCAAAGACCCTCCGCTTCGGCTTCGGTCGTTGTTGGTTGTGGTTCTCACTACCGGCGTACAAATATATCTTCTTAGAGGGACAGGCGGCATTTAGTCGCACGAAATTGAGCAATAACAGGTCTGTGATGCCCTTAGATGTTCTGGGCCGCACGCGCGCTACACTGAAGAGATCAGCAGGTTTTCCTTGGCCGAAAGGTCCGGGTAATCCGTTGAAGCCTCTTCGTGCTAGGGATTGGGGCTGGCAATTCTTCCCCATGAACGAGGAATTCCTAGTAAGCGCGAGTCATAAGCTTGCGTTGATTATGTCCCTGCCCTTTGTACACACCGCCCGTCGCTACTACCGATTGAATTATTTAGTGAGGTCTTCGGACCGGTGCGCGGCAGCGTTTCGACATGCCGATGTTGCTGGGAAGATAACCGAACTTGATTATTTAGAGGAAGTAAAAGTCGTAACAAGGTTCCGTAGGTGAACCTGCGGAAGGATCATTAACGTACATTACTATTAAGTGAATGAAGCGTGTGCTATATGTCGCAATATAATGTTGCAGACTAAATGTTGTGCGCTCCCATGGTATAATATATGTGGGCAAAAGCCTCTGGCAATGATCATTCGTTTCATTAACGTTGACCGGAGCTAGTCGCAAAATATTGCGCAGTGTGCAAAAGCAGCGTGACGCAGTTTACAACCGCTTAGCGCTCTTATGCATTGTGTGAGCACTGCCATGTATATCTGCTCGGTATCGCCAGATGCCTGAGCGAATGACGAAGTTCGTTGTGAAAACGGCGTTCTTTTTGAATATTATACTTTAAACGCATAGCTCAATCAATTCTTTGGGCGCTAGATGAAAGTCTAGTGTTTTAAAGTCGATTGTAGTAAACGCTTGCGTTAGTATTCTATATACTCTGCACATTTTATTCAAATTGTGCGAATTTGAACATTCGCTTCATTGCGTTGTTTTAAGAAAATGAAAATCAGCAAAAGCAGATTTTTCAATCTCACACACAGTGAAATATTCATATTTCAATTTTGAAACGAGATTTTGTATCTCGGACCGAAACGCGAAAGCTTTACGGTGTACTAATTGTAACCATAATAAACATACTAGTTTCAGAATCGCCCGAGTTATCTTAAACGATTTCGAGGGAATCACGATTGAAACATGTATAAATATATATAAAATCACCCTGAACGGTGGATCACTTGGCTCGTGGGTCGATGAAGAACGCAGCTAATTGCGCGTCGACATGTGAACTGCAGGATACATGAACATTGACATTTCGAACGCACATTGCGGTCCTCGGATACTGTTCCCGGACCACCTCTGGCTGAGGGTCGTATAACATTACCAGACTGCCGCTTGCTTTAAACGGCTTGCCGGCGAATGATGGAGTTTCGCGTAAATGCGTGCTCTTAAATAATTCACTCAACGTGTGAGCCAGTCCACTTTGCAACATCGGACATTACCGTTCGTTGACGTTCTGTGGGATTACGGCGGGTTGTGTGTCCTAGAGATTTTATATTCTTGCGACCCTCCCGATAACCGGAAACCCGAACTCTTCGTAATGCGGTTTTCGTTCGGCAAATTTGGACGATTCAAAGGTTCCTCGTCGATTTTGTGTGCGCTTGCTTACTAACGTTTGCGAGCACATCATAATCATAATACGACCTCAGAGCAGATGAGATTACCCGCTGAATTTAAGCATATTACTAAGCGGTGGAAAAGAAACTAACTAGGATTCCCTTAGTAGCGGCGAGCGAACAGGGAAGAGCCCAGCACTAAATCCCGCGGCCGGAGACGGACGCTGGGAAATGTAGTGTTAGGGAGGATCCGATTATCTCGGTGCGTTGCGGCGAGTTCAAGTCCATCTTGAATGGGGCCATTTACCCATAGAGGGTGCCAGGCCCGTAGCGACC
>NW_020536999.1:7783596-7785572 GCF_003426905.1 Ctenocephalides felis
TGACCCCCTTCCCGTGGGTCCCGCCGTTAGTACCCCTCCGGGGGGAACTAAGAGTCACCGCTGCGTTCATGGACCTGGTGGGCTGCCAACCCCCTCGTTCCTACAAAACAGTTGGTTCAATGTACAATACTAAGCCTCGGATGACTAATTTAGACTCGGGTGGACCCGCAGGTCCTTCCCAACCGACTGACACAGGTAATCATCTTTGCCGCTACCCACAATGTAATAAAGCCTTTAAAACCTCAGTGGGTCGTGGAGTGCATGAGCAAAAGCAACATAAAGAATGGTATGACAGTAGAATGGCGTTGATAGAGCCAAAGAAAGCAAGATGGTCTGAAGAAGAGCAAGCACTAATGGCTAAAGAAGAAGCGGCACTAGTGATTAAGGGAACCTCCCATATTAACAAAGCCCTTCTCGCGGTAACACCCGGACGATCTCTGGAAGCCATTAAAGGCCAAAGGAGATCGCCGAAATATAAAAGCCAGGTTGCTGATTTTGTTAGCTTAATGTCCAACCAAGATAATATTGAGTATTGCTCTCCGGCTACAACAGATACCTCCGGAGAAGCCCTACTATTGGCGCTGGGACAGGCAGCTGCCGACACCGATGAAAGATTCAATGGTAGAATGCTGGCTAACACCTGCCAGCTAGTTAGTAAAATATCATTAAACGACTTAAAGGAAAAGATCGCTGACTACCTTAAGTCAACATTTCCACCAAAAAATAGACCATTGAACGCAAGAACTAGAAGAGAAGGCTATAAGCCTAAACTTAATAAGAGACAAACAAGAAGGCTCCAGTTCAAAACTACCCAACAACACTGGGCTAAGCACCCTACTAAATGCGTGCAATTCATTTTGGACAACAAAGACGTCCTACATAAGCCACCACCAGACATCATGGCTCAGTTTTGGACTAATGTGATGACCGGGCTCTCCACCCTATCACCCGGATCAGATGGTGCGAGAAATATAGATCTCTCGCTTGTATGGAGTCCTATACAACCAGACGAAATTAAGAACTGTTACCCGGCAAGTAATTCAGCGCCAGGGCCAGACGGTGTATCGGCTAACCTACTAAGATCGGTGCCAACAAACACCTTGGTTAACCTGTACAACTTATTTCTGTTCACGGGAAGCATCCCTGAACAACTACTGGAATCTTACACTACTCTGATTCCAAAGAAACAGAACGCTGAGAATCCCGGGGATTTCAGACCGATCACTGTCTCATCAGTGATAACGAGACATTTTAACAAAATTCTCGCAAAGCGGATGACAACACATATTAAAATAGATGATAGACAAACTGCCTTTCAACCGGTTGACGGTTGTGCAAACAACATCTTTGCATTAGACTACCTACTGAAATACCACAGGCAAAAACACAAGCCTGTCTTCATAGCATCAATTGACATGGCAAAAGCTTTCGACTCAATTTCGCACAAGGCGTTAATTGATACCCTAAAATACTACAATTTACCCAGTAGATGCACACAGTATATAGAGTACACATATGAGAACAGCTGGACGAGACTCCGTTGGGATAACTGGCACTCGGATCCATTAGTCCGAGGAGCGGGGTTAAACAAGGAGATCCTTTGTCACCAGTCTTGTTTAATCTAATTATAAATAGGCTCATTGAAAGCTCCCCTCCTGAGATCGGGTTGTGATAGAGGGAAAAATACTAAACATCATGGCGTTCGCTGATGACTTGGTATTTGCGGCGTCGTCACAGAAAGGCCTTCAGGCAATGCTAGACCACGCTAATGATTTTCTCTCAAAATGCGGCCTTATCATCAACACCGCCAAATCCTTTACAATAGCAATCAAAATGTGCCAATGTCAAAAAATCATACGTTGATAATAACATGAAAATTCAGTTGTGGTGGTCGAGACCTACCTGCCCTTTCCAGGGTGGAAGTTGGAGTTATCTCGGAGGTCCTTCACTCCGTGGGCGCCAAAATGTGCGATCTA
>NW_020536999.1:7786572-7818645 GCF_003426905.1 Ctenocephalides felis
AAAAATGAAAATTTATATATCTTTACGTTTCAGAGGTTTCTGAACATTTGGCATACCTTAGAATAAATGGATGTATATGTGTGTGTGTGTGGTGCGTAGTATGTATGTGTGTGCGGATACAAATTTTCGTCGACGATTTCGGGAACACGGATCAACCGATTTGAATAATTCAAAAAGCATTCGATTCGTATTGATAAGGAGACGTGCTGATTAGTTTTTGGCGAGGCAGGTCTAGCGTTCCGACGATACGGGGCAAAAAGTGCCGAAAACGGTAACTCATTTTTAAGAGAACGGAGCGTCCGATTTTAATAATTCAAAAAACATTTTACTTGTATGACAAGATGAAGAATTGATCAAATTTCATGAGGGCAGATCTAGCGGTTTCGGAGATCTAACAAAAAAAGTAAAAAAAAAATGCCATTTGCGGTCAAAAATGATCATTAGACATATGCACATCAAATTATCAGATATTTTATAGAGATTTTAACAATAAGTATAAATTTTGTTTACATTCCTTGGGTTCCGTACCAATGTTTATCCGTTAGACAGCGACGCGGCGCTTACGCGTTTATATTTTGTCTCTATGCAGTTAAAGCAGTACGATTGCTTTGAAAAAAAGTTTCAGATCTTCCAAAATATGTCAAATAAAGAAAACATTTTCTTTTTCAAAAAATTTTTTTTAGATTTTTTTTTTTTTTTAATTTTTTTTTTTCAAGAAAAAGTAATTCTTGTCCAATTTATAGTTTCTCAAAAATCTTATTTTTGCGAAGTAAAATTTTTTCAAATTTGTTTTTAAAAAAATAATAATTTTTGGTACGGGAAGTTCCAGCAATTTGCCTTAAGGCACGATGCCTTCATTGCCTTAAGACAGAATTCCACTTACAGCTAGTTTTTATAATTTTCTGACAATTTTTTTTGTTTTCATTTTTTTATGTGACATTAAAAAATACATACAACCCAAAAATTTCACTTTTTTATCATCAACCCATATTTTGTTATAGTCATTTTACCAATGAATATTTTTTAAATAATTTTAGTTCAGATTTTTGAGCTTAAAAAAAATCTAAAACTTTACTTTAATTTTTTTTTTTTTTTATTTCTGCTAATTTAACAATCAGATTACAATACAATCTCTAAGTTAAAAGATATGGTATTACTTTAAAATACTATTATTATTAAGGGTTGTCCAACCTTAATATAGTAAAAATCACTTTTTTAATTTTACGCTCAACTTTTTTTTATTTTAATTTTTTTTTATCAAATTACCAAAATACAAATAAATCTTTTTACTCCCATACACTATTTTTTTGTCAAGGGTTATCTACCCATACCATTTTTTTAAAACTTTGGAACCAATTTTCTTCATTTTAAATTTCTATAATTTGAAATAGAAAAATTGCGTAGAACTCTTTTTACTTCGGAAAACTGTTTACTTTTATCAAGGTTGTTCACCCATTTTTTTTTTTTAAATTTTGGAATCATTTTTTTTAATCTAATTTGATTTTAGATTTTAATTTGATTTCACATAATTTTTTTAGTTAAGATTTTGTTGAGTTTTTGAAAATGCTTAAGGGGGTTGTTCTTTTTTTGTTACAAAACATGCAAGGTATTTGTTTTTGTTTTTCTCGAAATGTATTTATCATAAAGACATGCGGTTTTTTTAAAACAAAAATTACAAAATCATAGAATATTGAGAAATTTTTTGTTTTTTTTTCGCCGTCATTTTTTAACCAGGGGGCGCCAAAGTGGGCATTGCCAAAATCGATCTCGTTTGCGGTGCCACAGATAAATCTGTTGCGCATCGCTCGAAACAAAAAAAAAAAAACTACGTTGAAGAAGAAATTTGAATCCAGTCCCCCTACCAAAATGAAAGAAAAAAAGCAAGAAGGAAAAAAATGGCAGCTATTTAAAAAAAAAATGTCAAAAATAGCCTTTTTTGGACGAGAAGGTTCGCAAAATTTTTTTGCGTAATGTTATCAAGTTGTTTGAGGTAGGGGGACTAGGTATTGCAGTGGTGAACAAATTAAAAAAAATGCAAGTCGATCCGACTTGTAGTTTTTTTTTAATTTGTGGCACCGCATTGAAAAAAGTCAATTTGAGAAAAACGTATTTAAAGTTTTTAATATAATGTACTAAATACACCATTTAATTTAATGTGCGAAATACATCATCGTGTTCAAAGTTGCTGACACATTAAAAAGGTATGTGCATGAGGTATATAGATGAAAGAGGGCAGCTGGCATACAATAGCTCGCGGAACGATAAAAAAACGCTTTCAGAGGATCATACGTATAGAGATATATATATCTATAACTTCGTCAAAAAAATAGATATTGAGATGATTTTTTTTTTAAATCATTCTAAGGTTTTTAGCTTTCATAATATGGACATTCATATGTGGCGTGCTTTGCAGTGGGTAAATTATTTATATATTTTTTGTTAGCTGCTTCTTTTACTCTTGCACCACATTTGCAATCAGTTAGTTATTTTCGTACTAAACATTTTATACTAGAAATATCGTTTTTGGCAAAACATTTGCCGGGTCAGCTAGTATATATAATATAATTATTTATCTTTTATTTTTTCCTCAGGTGCTGAGTCGTTATGGTGAGTTCAAGAAGGAAGCTCGTAACAAGCGTGAGAAATTGGAGGATTCTCGAAGATTCCAATATTTCAAGAGAGACTCCGATGAACTGGAAAGCTGGATTCACGAAAAACTGCAGGCTGCTTCCGATGAAAGCTACAAAGATCCCACCAATTTGCAGGTATATACACGAAGAGAAAGTTTAAATGTGATGTTGAAATTCTTACTAAAATGTTTTTTCTTTGTTATTAGGCTAAGATCCAGAAACACCAGGCTTTCGAGGCTGAAGTGGCTGCTCACAGCAATGCTATTGTTGTCCTGGACAACACTGGTACTGAAATGATCAGTCAGGGACATTTTGCTTCTGATACTATTCGCAACAGACTAGGTAATAATAATAAAATAAATTAGACTTTGGTATAATATATATATATATATATATATATATATATATACATATATATATATATATATATATACATATATTTGAATAGTCTTGAATTTGATGTTGATATATATGTTTAATATTCGGGCGTAACATCAATAAAAATAGTATGAGAGTTTTTTTAAAAGTTTATTTATTTAAAATCCATACGTTTCGGCTAGCATCTTAGCCATCATTCAGTGGTAATCAAATAATCTATAAAAAATTGAAACTAAATAATTTATATGAACGGAAATTTCATGGAAAAACAATAATAATAATAATAGTAATAAAACACTTACAAATTTGTATCCTAATATAGCATATGAAACGATTATTAATCCATGGTATGAGTATGTGCACATTGATGAGATATATATATTTTAACACAAACATCACAAATGGTAAAACACACTAATAACCATGATAACTTAACAAGTTGTCGAAACTATTTACTCTTCGGAGTTTAGGATAGAAATGTCACATTTTTCTCAAAGCAGTTTTTAGCATGTGTTTTAGCATGTGTAGCATATATTTTTTGGAAAATTTAAAAAGTGATGGGATTTTGTTATTTTTTAAGAAATTTTGTCACGCTATTAAGAAACCACGTGTTCGTTTCGTTCAGGGCCGTATTGTCGAAGCGTTTGTTAATGACCCTGTCGTTATATAATTGCAAATATTATATATATATATATATATATATATATATATATATATATACACACCTTTCAACATCTGTTACAATATCAAGTTGTGGTTTTACTTGTTATTGATATATTTTATTTTTATTTGATAGATGAATTACATCGCTTGTGGGAATTGTTGTTGTCCAAGTTGGCTGAGAAGGGAATGAAATTGCAACAGGCTTTGGTTCTTGTTCAATTCTTGAGACATTGTGGAGAGGTTTGTATAAATTATATTTGATACAATAATAAATAGTAGTTTGCCCGAAGGCAAAGAGTTCATGGCCCATAAATCAATGAATCTCTTTCCCTCTTTTATTTATTATTTCCATTACTATTATTCACTTTTTATGCACTTGATGCATTTTCCTTTCCAAAGAGCATTTACATTTTGAAGAAAATTTATACAAAAGACGCATCTGTGAAGAATATTTTATAACCATAACAACAAAGTAATGAAAAATTGTATATGTACAATATAAATTCTTCTTTTCTTAGGTTTTGTTCTGGGTTCATGACAAAGAAGCCTTCGTTACAGCTGAAGAATTCGGTTCAGATTTGGAACACGTCGAAGTTTTGCAAAGAAAATTCGATGAATTCCAAAAGGACATGGCATCTCAAGAATATCGTTTTGCTGAAGTAAACGATATGGCTGATAGACTCGTTTTGGAAGGACATCCCGAAAGAGACACCATTTTGAAGAAGAAAGAAGTAAGTTGAATAATATTAACACTTCACCATAATCCATAAACTTTTACGATTTATTATTTGTTGTTCTGTAGGAGTTGAATGAAGCCTGGCAACGTCTTAAACAGCTGGCTCTGATGAGACAAGAGAAGCTCTTTGGGGCTCATGAGATCCAACGCTTTAACAGAGATGCTGATGAGACCGTAGCCTGGATTTCAGAGAAGGATGTTGTTTTATCTTCAGATGATTATGGAAAGGACTTGGCCAGCGTGCAGACTCTGCAAAGAAAACACGAGGGAGTTGAGAGAGATTTGGCAGCTTTGGAAGATAAAGTTTCTACTTTGGGTATGTTGAATTTTGAAATACTTTATATGGCAAAACATGGTTTGCCAGGTCAGCTAGTATATATATATATATATATATATATATATATATACTAGCAAACCCGACGAACTCCGTTTCGCCACCAGATGATTTCGTGAGAAAGATGAAGAAATTTTTTGTTTGTTTTATATTTGAAAAGGAAAAATGTGGTTTTATTATACAACAGTAATGAATTTATTTCGATTACAAAAATGAAGTGTTTTTTAGTTGAATTCTCTAAGTAAATGAAAGTGAATCCGCAAATTATCCGTTTCATTGAAGTGCTCTTTGGTAAACCACATTTTTTGTTTTTTGGTCTGACGTTAACACAAACGAAGCGGATGGTTTTCCAACTCGTGAACAGGCAACGTATATATTACAAAATACGTATACATATACAAAAGAAAAATTAATTATTGCAATTTGATACATCACGATCTGTAATTGACTACCGCGTCATTGTGCTCATTAATTTTAATTACTTTAAAATGTGTGGAATGGCATATTTTTATATAGTTCTAAAGAAAAGAAATGCTGTGAATAAAAATAATCACTTTATATGAATTTTAGGTTAGATTCTGTATATTATTGTACATATTATTTTTATGTGACCACAAGTTAAGACTAATCTTTGAATTGAAGTAAAATAGTGCCTTAACAAAGCGACAAAATCACAAAAGTCTTCCTTAATAGCTTTTATAATGTTTAGTATTTAAATAAAGAAATGTATTATAGCTACAATAATATGAAAATTATTGAATAATGTATTATATTGTAAATATTCGAAATTAATTAATAGATTATGATTGTATTTATTGTAAATTTAAGAGAGAATTTTAAAAGAATATACCAATATAACTGCCTATGTGAAAAACAATGATTTTCTGAATAATCTATTTGAAATTTATCCCGCAAACACTAAGCGATTGGCCTTGCGACTTGTTATTGCGAACTGAAAATTGCAATCGTTTGAAGTCAAACGGAAGACCAGTCGGAATCAGTGGTATGTCACCAAATCGCCAGCAATTTTTGATTGAATGGTGAAATTCAGTGCGTGTACATCATTAATCTTTGCGGTAAGAATTGCTCGTTGCCTTAACCAAGTATAATTCTGATAATTCTCACTACAGTCATTACTCGAATTTTTAATTACGGTGCGTGAAGTTCCAGCAATTTGCATTAAGGCACGATGCCATGCACCACTAATTTTCTTAGCTATAAATTTTTTGGAGCCCGAGACCTTTCCAACGAATGCAAAATTGTCGATATCAGTTCGTGCGTTCTGGAGTTATTTCGTCAGGAAGGAAAACTCGACTTATTTATATATATATATATATATATATATATATATATATAGAAGATATATATTACTAGTTTGTATTTTTCTCTTCAGGTGATGAAGCCCAACGTCTCTGTTCAATTCATGCTGATCACAGCGAGCAAACCAAATCTAAGCAGAAGGAAATCGAAGATTACTGGCAGAGCCTCACTGCCAAGGCCAAGGAACGTAAGAAGAAGTTGGACGAGTCTTATTTCTTGCACAGATTCTTGGCTGATTTCAGAGACTTGATTTCCTGGATTAATGGTATGCGTGCTGTTATTTTGGCCGATGAGCTAGCTAAGGACGTTGCTGGAGCTGAAGCTTTGTTGGAACGTCACCAGGAACATAAGGTAAGACATTTAAATTACCAAAGTATCATAATAGATTCTTGAGCAACATTGAAAATATTAGTTCAGGAGTTCCTCAGGGATCCATTCTTGGTCCACTACTATTTATTATTTTTATTAATGACATTTGAAATTATTAGCTGCCCACATTTATTATTTGCAGATGATCTCAAACTATATCTCAAAATAAATTCTATTGATGACTGCTTATTATTACAGTCTCAACTTGACTCTTTCCACTCTTGGTGTATCTATAACAAATTACATTTAAATATATCAAAGTGCAAGATTCTTAGTTTTACACATAAGCGTGTTCCAATACTTTTTGATTATAAAATTTCTAACACCAGCATTGATAGATGTAATAAAATTTTCGATTTAGGTGTTCTATTTGATTCTGATTTGTTTTTCACAGATCATGTAACTGATATTTGTAATAGAGCACATCAATCTTTAGGTTTGATACTAAGAAATTGTAAACAATTTAAGTCAACCAATGCACTTCTTTGCATGTACTATTCTATTGTACGTTCAAAATTAGAATACGGTTCGATTATTTGGTATCCTCATCATATCAACAACTCTGATGCGATAGAGAAGGTTCAGCGAAAATTTCTGAAATATCTCTATTATAAAACATATAAAATTTACCCTGAACGTGGCTTTGACCACAACACTTTACTAAAAGAATTTGGTATTCCTTCTCTTGCCTCACGTCGATTTATCTGTACAATTATGTTCTTATTCAAGCTTTGCAATAATTTTATAGACTGTCCTCTTATTCTCAATCAACTATCCTTTAATGTTTCAAGGCTATCTACGCGTTCACAATTATTTTTCTATTATACTACTCCTAAATCTAATTCTCTCTTAAATTCGCCAATTTTACTCATGTCCTCTAACTTTAACTTAATTAATAATGAAATAGACAAGTTAATCTTTTTATTTTCTTTCAAATATCTCATTATTTTCTTATTCTGTTTATAAATATTATTGTTACATTCTGCATTATATGTAATTTTTTATCTTAGCATTTTATGTTACTAACTATATATTGTAATTTTGTATATATTTTAATTGTTATTCATTATGTAAAATAATTGTATTTTTGAGTCCTCTTGGAGAAATCTGTGGGCTATATATTTAAATAAATAAATAAATAAATAAATAAATAAAATAATCCTTGATTTAGTATTTATTATTATATATGTCATTTTCTTTTTTAGGGTGAAATTGATGCCCGCGAAGACAGTTTTCGTAGCACTTTAGATGCCGGTTCCAAGCTTTTAGATCGAGAACATTATGCTTCAGGTGAAGTCCAAGAAAAATTAGGAGCCCTAACCGATGCCAAGGCTTCTCTTTTAGCTTTGTGGGAAGAACGTAGAGTTTTATATGAACAGTGTATGGATTTACAACTGTTCTATCGTGACACAGAACAAGCTGATACCTGGATGGCTAAACAAGAAGCATTCTTGGCTAATGAGGACTTGGGAGATTCATTGGATTCGGTAAGATAATGGACTCTAATTAACCCGCATCCGTCCCTTAAAACTTCAAACGTTAAAGTTCCTATGTATCAATTTGATACAGGCTAGAAAAACAGGCATAAATCATACAAAAATATAAACAAATCGATTTGTTTTTGTTGTTGATCAAAGGTTGTTTATTTGTGAGTATTTCTAAAATAACAAAAATGTAAAAATTACGTGCATTTGTCACAAATTTTGAAGAAATGCTGAGCACAAATGTACTTTTTACACTTGTCACAGCGACTTCTGTACAAATTCGAGTTATTTTTCGATGTACAGATATGACAACGGGATCTTTTGTTTGCCGGTGGTAATTTTTCTAATACACCACTTGCTCTTGAACTGGAAGGATCTTGGGTGTTGTACAATAATTTTTTTGTATGCAGTGTACTCAAAAGAGTAACACACCGGTTTTTTTTCGGTATATATGAGACCATAGTAAGGCGCAAATTATGATCGAACACAAACTCTGAATGGTATTGTGGCTTTCGCTTCATGTCCAATGGAATCGGTGGTATTTCTTTGCGGTTCTTCCTTATGGTGCCAACGATCGTCATCTTGCGTTGTTTCAGCTCTTTGGCCAACTCGTACGAGGTGAAAAAATTGTCGCCAACCACATACATTGTTCGCAAATTTTTATTCCATTTGTCGAAAACATTACGAATCGCAGCGAGCTTATCTCTTGCAAGTCGATCAAGTCGATCCTCTTTGTCATCGAAACGTATGCATGAATTCAAATACTTGAAGTATTTCAACGACATTGTTGCTCTAAATATCGGCCGTCCACGCTTGTCATCCCACAATTCAGTCATGCATTCACCTTTCGAACGGTAAACACCCGCCAATAATAGCAAACCAAAATAAGCTCGTAAGGTGACCAAATCGATGTTTTCCCATGTCTCTTTGAATTTCCTTAGACCATACAAATTCGTCATATCAAGCACAATCGTCTCGATTGGTTTCAGAAATAGCAAAAATGCAGAAACTGGATTAGTGATACGTGAAGTAGCATATGTAGTTGGACCTAAACATACACAAATGTGTTATTTCATATGATCAACGACAAGCCATAAAAAAACATACCTTTATGAATTGTTGGTATTGAATTTCTTCGAGTATCTGGTGGACAATCATCTCTCGAATATTGAATTTTTTTGTCTTTCGATAAAATCCATGTATTCGGTTGAAGAATTGCTTGCTCACGCTCTTCTTGAGTGGCACACACCAATTCATCTTCGCTCTCCTCACCCTCCTCTTCAGTTTCAGCATCAATTGGCTGGTTATCCTCATCGTCATCACTTGAACCACAATACCAAAAAATAAGTAGAACGATATATGTATGTATACTATACTCTATACAGCTGTATGTGCCACACACCAATAATGTATCAATATGATACAAAGAACCGATTTGTAACATTTTTTGTAGGGCCTTTCCATGACGTCACGCACATGCATTGAATGTTTTTTTTGTTCATTTAGAATAGTTAGGAAGGTAGCCAAAAACTCGAATCCAAATATTTATACGTATCCCTTTTTTTTTAGTTTGAATTTTGAATTTGTATCAAATTGATACTAGGGACAGATGCGGGTTTATTACGATTATAGTTTTTTTCTCATTTGTTAAGGCACGATGCCATGCACTATTAGTTCTACTTTTTTTCCCATTTGTTTTAATTTCATTCATCTACCTTCAGGTGGAAGCGTTAATCAAGAAGCACGAAGACTTTGAAAAGAGTCTTGCAGCACAAGAGGAGAAAATCAAAGCCCTTGATGAGTTTGCCAGCAAATTGATTGAAGGAGAACATTATTCAGCTGAAGATGTAGCCGATAGAAGAAAGATGCTGTTGGCAAGAAGATCGGCTCTTCTGGAGAAATCTGCACATCGTCGTGGACTACTTGAAGATTCATTCAGGCTGCAACAATTTGAAAGGGATTGCGACGAGACTAAGGGATGGATTAATGAGAAAATCAAGGTAAAGATAATATATTTTTATAATAAGATAAAAAGTGCGCGTAAGGTTCACACGCGATTGAAGTAAAACTTATTTGCTACTGTACAAGAAGGCATTCAAGTAAAAATAAATACATCATATAACAATTTTGAATAATGTTTATTAGTAATATGGTAACACTCTTGATCGTAACACATTTATTAGTGGCGATCATTATACACATTTATATAATGATAAATTATAAATTATATATTTATAGTAGCATTAAAAATATGTATAATATTTAAAAACAATAATGTAATTAAAGTCATACTTCAAATATGACATGATCGGTTTGTCATTGTAATTAGCATTTAGGACTTGAACCTTTATTAGAAAAATGAAGTAATTGCTGATAAATTCTATAATATTATTTGTTCACCCAATGGATTTTGTTAAACAACGCCTAAACAAATATTGTTTTTGCTACTTCACTCATCATGTAATAATTGTGTTTGAAGAACTTCATGTAATTAAAATTAACATACATTCATTGACTGCTTGTATTTTTTTTTACTTTTTTGCTGTAATATCTGTCTTGCTTAAAAATTATTAACCTCCCGTAGTTATAGTAGGCAAGTTATAGTAATCGCAAAAAAATCGAAAATGAAAATTTTTGCATTTCTCGACGTTTCAAAGGTTTCTGAATATTTTGGCATACCTTAGACAAAATGGATGTATGTGTGTGTGTGGTGTGTGTGGGTGTGTGTGTGGGTGTGTGTGTGTGTGTATGTATGTGCGTGTGTGTATGTATGTGCGTGTGTGTATGTATGTGCGTGTGTGTATGTATGTGCGTGTGTGTATGTATGTGCGTGTGTGTATGTATGTGCGGATACAAATTTTCGTCGACGATTTCGGGAACACCTATCAACCGATTTGAATAATTCAAAAAACATTCGATTTGTATTGATAAGGAGTCGTGCTGATTAGTTTTTGGCGAAGGCAGATCTAGCCGTTCCGAAGATACGGGGCAAAAAGTGCCGAAAACCGTAACTCAGTTTTTAAGAGAACGGAGCGTTCGATTTTAATAATTCAAAAAACATTTTACTTGTATTGACAAGGTGAAGAACCGATCAAATTTTCATAAAGGCAGGTCTAGTGGTTTCGGAGATCTAATGAAAAAAGTAAAAAAAAAATGCCATTTGGCGGCCAAAAATCATCATTAGACATATGCACATCAAATTATCAGATATTTTATAGAGATTTTAACGATAAGTATAAATTTGGTTTACATTCCTATGGGTTCCGTACCAATGTTTACGCGTTAGACGGCGACGCGGCGCTTACGCGCTTTGATATTTCATCTTCATGCAGTTAAAGCAGTACGATTGCTTTGAAAAAAAGTTTAGATATCCCAAAATTAGTCAAAATAAAAAAAACATTTTTTTTTTCAAGAAAAAAATTAAAAAAAAAAAAATATTTAAATTTTTTTTTTCAAAAGAAAGTAATTTTTTGTCCAATTTATAGTTTCTGACAAATCTTATTTTTTCGAAGTAAAATTGTTTCAAAAATGTTAATCGTTTTTAAAAATAATAATAATTTTTGGTACGGGAAGTTCCAGCAATTTGCCTTAAGGCACGATGCCTCAATTGCCTTAAGACAGAATTCCACTTACAGCTAGTTTTCCATTTTAATGACTTCAAAGATTTATAGAAACTACGAATAATATAGAAATAATTTCTAATCAATAAACTTACATTCAGTACACGGCACAAATGTTTAATTTGTTTTATTATTTTCAAGGAACGGGGTAAAATATTCTTCTGATTCGGGCATTTTTCATTAAATCAAGACTTGTACTACGATGTAACTTTAAAATGATTATCTATCTATTCCGATTTTCTTGTTGATATCGGTTCGTTGATGCCGATACGCATACAACAAGTTTCTATTCACATACACGATGACTAATCACAATCGATCCGTATAGAAATGATTTTGTATAGAAAAGAGCGAATGACCAATTATTGGCACTCGACTCTGCCGTAACGCACTTCTGTTGCATATGTACGGATTTACACCCTATTTCTAAAGAAGTTTTACTTTAAAAAATTGGTTGTAAATTTGGTTTATTTTTGTTTTCAGTTTGCAACTGATGACAGCTATTTGGATCCAACCAATATCAATGGCAAAGTCCAAAAACATCAAAACTTCGAACAAGAACTAAACGCCAACAAGTCTCGTATGGAAGACATCACCAATACTGGACACAGCTTAATTGAAGCAAACCATTATGCTGCTCCTCAAATCGAAGCCAGGATGAGTGAAATTGCAGGATTATGGGAAGCTCTGGTTAATGCCACCGATAAGAAAGGTAAGCTGGTTATAGAAATACTAGATAGAACTAATTGGTTTGGTATGTGTAAATAATCGACTTAATCAAAAAAAAAAATGTAAATAATATACTTCATCAATCCTACTTTAAAAAAAACGATAATAATTTTAGCAAAGTTTGACGAATTTTTAAAATTAAACTACTTGTCGTGAGGCCGTAATATTACAGTAAGTTCTATAAGACCATGATGTATATCGACAAAAAAAGTTCCATGAAAATCGGCTTAAATTTTTTTTTCAACAGTTCATTACAAGAAAACGGCTCGGTAGATTTTTACCTAAAATTAATCAGTACCATTCCCAACTAATATCTTTCGAACAGTTTTTGATTTTTTAAAATCGGTTCGGTAGGATGAGCTTAAATGTGGACGAAAATTTAACACTTTTTTTCAACAATTAATTACAAGAAAACGGCTCGGTAGATTTTAACCTAAAACTAATCAGTATTATTCCCAACTAATATCTTTCGAACAGTTTTTGATTTTTTAAAATCGGTTCGGTAGGATGAGCTTAAATGTGGACGAAAAGTTTAACACTTTTTTTCAAATTGCAAAGAAACGGCTTGGCAGATCGTCACACAAAACTGACAAACCTCAGATAGTCCTCACCGAAATACATCAAATAGCTTTTAAATTTCTAAAATCGGCTCAGGCGTTTTTGAGAAAACGTCGATCAAAGGTCTAACTTTGACAAATGCCAAAAAAACAATACCAATTTTTGCAAACTTTAACGAATTTTTAAAGCTGAACCAGTTGTCGTAGGGCCGTAATATTTTAGTATGATATAGAAGACTATGGTATCTACCGTCAAAAAAATAATCATAAAAATCGTCGAAATTTTTTTTTTTAAAACTTTATTACAAGAAAACGGCCCGACCGATCTCTACCAAAAACTAATCAGCACGATTCCCAACCAATATCTTTCGAACGATTTTTGAATTTTCAAAATCGATTCAGAATTGCGGGCTAAAACGTGGACGAAAAAATTTTCACTTTTCTGTAATTTACAAAGAAACGGCCCGGCCGATCGTCGCACAAAACTCAGAAACGTTAGTACTCATCGAGATACATCGAATGGCTTTTAAATTTTTGAAATCGGTCCAGCCGTTTTTGGAGAAAACGTCGATTTACGGCAAAAAATCTGTTCACACACACACATACACACACATACACACACACACACACACACATACTTTTTCCAAATTTGGTCTCATTCGATTCAGAATGGCTCGAAACGTCGAGAAAACATAAAATTAGCGATTCGGATTTTTTGATGAAAACATAAACTTCTCCTTCGGGAAGTTAATAGGAGTAATATTTTCCGGGGATTATAACACTTTTGTTTTTTTTCAGGATGTAAATTGCAAGAGGCTTCTCAACAACAACAATTCAACCGTACAATTGAAGATGTCGAGCTCTGGTTGTCCGAAATCGAAGGCCAACTGTTGTCTGAAGACTATGGCAAAGATTTGACCAGCGTGCAGAACTTGCAGAAGAAACACGCTTTGCTTGAGGCTGATGTAGGAGCCCACAATGACAGAATTGATGGTAGGATTTCACATTAATAAATGAGCCGTTCAGTGCACAGATCGACTAACTCCGAAAGTCGGAAAGTGGAGAAAAGCGATAAAGTAATGTATATTGCTTTTAAAAATTCCTGTTATAATATAAATTGAAAAATATATTTTAGAACGTATAAATACATATATAGCTTACATGTAACAGTATATAAGATTTATAACTATTAATAGTGAGATAATAATTATCATTAAAGTTAAAGTTTTGATATGACTTGTGGAGTTAATCAAGTTTTCATCTTTTTTTAAACTTTAAACATTTTTTTAAAATTCGGATCTTCATTGTAGTCACACTTAAATTGTATATCGTTGGGTTTGGACCTTTCTATTCTAAATTCAGCGCATTTTAGTCCAATTTTTTGGACACCCTGTGTTTTAACTTTTCTGTTATTGATTTATTGTTCTAAATAAATAAAAAATAGATAAAAAATCTTAGTGAAGCATTCGGCTTAGCTACAATGGCGCTTTTTTCTTAAATGTTTTTATTATATTGTATCAACTATCTGGTAAAATTATGTCTCGATTTTTTTTCGCACGTGACTCAATAATAACAAAATCTTGAGTTAATAGATTAATAACTGTTTTAATCGACCAGAAATTTATTTTTAATTAAGTTAGCTCTTATTTCCGTACTTTGAACAAGTTTCAATAAACTTCAGGCAGTTTTAATATTCTTGTTTTGCCGGGTACACGAATTTTAGTATGTTATTTTTTCAAAGTTTGTAACGTCTTCGATGTCTTTTATAAAACTAGATGAATTTTTTTCAAGACCCACAACACCCTACAGTTCTGTGTTCTTATTCGTAATTCATGAATTTGAAACCCGAAATCCAACCCAACTAGAACATATACACTACAGAATGGAGTTAATCAAAATGTCTTCTGAAATAAATGACTTATGGATTTAGTGGTCAAAAAAAATTTTCGTTTCACAGTGGCAATTTTTATTCTTTTGGAAAATTATTATAATCATAAAAAGTTATGATTATACCAAGTTCTTTCCCACTAATATCTCAGATTTTCAAAAAGTGGAGTGTGTGCACTGAGCGGCTCAAATAAGCCAAAGTGTATTTTTTACAAAATTGATTCCTTTATTTTTTTCTCTAGGAATTAAGTTATCAGCTGGTCAATTCGTCGAAGGTGGCCACTTCGACGCCGATAACATTCGCGCAAAAGAAGTGGCCCTGGCTGAAAGATACCAGGCCCTGCATGCACCCATGGCTCAACGCAAAAAGAGACTCCTGGACAGCTTACAGGCTCAACAGTTGTTTAGGGATTTAGATGATGAAGCTGCTTGGATCAGAGAAAAGGAACCAGTTGCTGCATCTACTAACCGAGGACGTGACTTGATCGGTGTGCAGAATTTGATGAAGAAACATCAAGCTGTTTTGGCTGAAATTAATAATCACGAAGGTAGGAAGAATCATATCATTTAAATAAATAACGTAAAATAGTTTTTATAAATTGGTTCTGGTAAGTTAAAAGAGAAAATACTAAAAGTATGTTTTCTGTTTTAACTTTCTGTAGGGTAGAATAAGTTTGTCGCCCAATTTAATGAGCACTAATAAATTTACAGTATGTATTTATAATAGACTAGATGACCCGACAGACGTTGTACTGTACCCACATCTACATTTTTTTAATATACTATACTAATATTTACACAGTTCAATTAAAAATAATAATTGTTGTTTTTCGAATTACTATTTGCACAAATATGAGTAATATTAAATGTAGAACTGCTTCAAATAAAATGATGATTCTCAATTCCCACATTTAACACTTCAATTATCCCTTTAACAAATATTAAAATATGTTCAATAAAATTGTATATTAAAAATTATACACTGCAATTAATAGAACAAATTTATTTCCAATAGCTCGATTTATTTTAATGCCAAGGGTTATCCAACATTTTTAGTCATACCTATAGATGTGGATGTATTTTGTTTATTTATGACTAAAACATTGATTTTCCAAATTTTTCACACAAAAAATCATCGTCTGCCTTTGTGATGTATTTATGGTAATAGCATAAGAACTCTTTTAAAAGGTTTATCAAATTTAGGAAGAATTAATATAAAGCATTCGCGGTAAAGGTACAATATCACCTGGGAATTATCTACCCAAAATATTTGCTTTAATAATATTGCCTATAATTTTTATAATTTTGTACCATATTTTAAATGGTTTCTTGTAATTTTAATATCTAAATTACATTTTGCTCACTTATAATTCAATATACATTATTACTTATCTAAAGTTCAGAAGTGAAAACAATCATATTAAAATAATTAACTATTCCAATTGCGAAATGTAATGAAAATCGCACATAGATTCCAATTAGAGTAATTTGAATTCAACAAATATAAATATAATATAAAAAATATATCTCAAATTAGCATATTTTGTCTTTAGATATACGAGAAAATTTTGAGATTTATTAAGGGAACGCCCATTAATCACGTGTGCAATTTTTAAGGATTTTTTGACACCCTCCCTTCCCCTTGGTGATATTTAAAATTACTTCTTCCCCTTAAACATCACATTCATTTTACCTAGTACCTAGAAAAAATCGTAAAATTTTGGATTTTTTTTAACAATTTTGGATTTTTTTTATATTGATAATAATTTGAGATTTTTTGTTAAAGCCCTCCCTTCCTCTTAAAGGCTCACGTGATTAATACGGAACAGACAAAACAGAAATCTAAGTTTCGATGCAACTTGTACTATTTTTAGTTGTATTTTTTAATGTAATTAAAGCTCCTAATTACCGAAGAACATATCCGCTATCAATATAAACACGTTTTTAAATGTGGTTAAAACTCAAAGGTTTACATTAATAAAATAATTAAATAAACGCATATATATTAATATCTTATAAAACCCTACTACCTCGAGGCTTCAAATGTGTAAATGGATTAATTGGATTACAACTCTTATAATTCTGACTTTATCAGAACTTGTAATATACTATTTTAAAGGTAATGGCAAATGACAGTCTTTTCAATGCCAAACAATGCCTCAAATATTTTCAATGTCAATGAAAAATAAGCGTTTTTTTTTATAACATTTTTCATTTATTTCTACAATCTAACTATATTTTATAATTCAAAAAATCATAATAAAATCCCATGACAAACTTCAGAAAGATTTATCAAAATTCGAATAATCGTTTAGGAGGATTATCCTTTCATACACCATTACAGAAGAATTTTAACGCTCAAATTGATTCTACGTTTTAGTTAGAAAACGTTTGTATGTGAAAAAGAAAAGGGCTGTCTTTGGAGTTTTTCCGGAAATTATTTCGCCGTAAGAACCGTCCTTGGACCTCAGCGAATATTTAAAAAAAAAAAATTGGCCAAATTGGTCCAGGCGTTTTTGAGTTATGCGCTTACCAACACATTTTGCGATCCATTTTTATATATAAGATAAATAATCTATTTGAAATTATTTATTAGAAAACAACTATTGGTTATTTTCATTTCTCGAATGTTTAATTACGGTACAGAAAGTTCCAGCAATTTGCCTTAAGGGGGTATTCTACTGTAGAGTCATGAATTTCGCCCGGTTTTTGAAGCGCTGTATAAAGGAAACAAATAATATTTTTACTATCGATTTTTTGATCATTTGTTTATTGATATTTTATTATTACATAAAAAAATTATTATTAAAAAAAATTAAAATTTACAAAGTTATGAGCAATCAAAGTGGAGGTTCCCAAAAAAAAGAGGGTGTCCTGGCGTACATGATTCCAACCCTCCTGGTGATTTGAAACATAAAAAATAGATGGATTCTTAATTATAATAGATGCCGCTATCGTATGAACCTTGGATAAGTTAAACAAATTTGTTTTGTTTGAATGGTGGCAGTTTGAAAAAAAAAAATTTTTTTTTTCATGTTTTTTTAACAAATCCTAATTTTTTAAAAATACTAAATAAAAAGTTATAGTTTTGGGCAAGGTCCATACGATAAAGCGATGTATAGAGAAGATTCTCTCCAAATTTGAAGTAAATCGGTTCATTAGAACTCGAGATATCCTTACCGCCAGCTCGAAAAAAGTAGTTCCGAGAAAAACGCGTTCAAAGTTTTGAGACAAGTTGGACCCGAACCGAGGCCACGTTACTAAAACGGCTATAACTCAAGAAATAATAGTAATTTTGAAAAATCCATTTAATGACATATTTTTGAATAACTAAACTTTGAAAATTTGAAAAAAAAATTCTTGGATTTTTTCAAAATTCTACAGTAGAATACCCCCTTAATGCACGATGCCCTGCACCACTAGTTAATTTGAGTCATTTCCCCTTAGCTCGTATGGCTGCAGTTCTTGTTGCCGGAGCCCAAATGATCGATGAACAACATTTTGCTGCTCCCGAAATCAAACAGCGAATGGATCAACTGGAAGAGCAATGGAACCAGCTCAAGGAAAAAGCTTTGAAACGAAAACAAGACCTCGAAGATTCTCTACAAGCCCACCAATATTTTGCTGATGCAAATGAAGCCGAATCCTGGATGAGGGAGAAGGAACCAATCGTCTGCAATCAGGATTATGGCAAAGATGAGGACAGTTCTGAAGCACTTTTGAAGAAACACGAAGCTTTGGTCAGCGATTTGGAGGCTTTTGGAAATACTATTGAGGGGTTGAAGGAGCAGGCTGCTAATTGCAGAGTAAGTGTAGTAAGGAATAAAAATTAATTGTATTAGCTGGTAGTATTTGTTCAATATAGTCCAGTCATTTGGTGCAAATAAAAGGCTGTTGCCGGTACAGTACTCCGGGAATTCTGGAAATTGGTAATCTTATAGTTTTCGAGGTGCTCTTTACGAAAATCAACTTTTCCACCTCAAATTTGAACGGCAAGTTAAAACAATAGCGTCAAAAAACAGCTTTTTTAAAATATCTTTTTTCTGGCTTTCGTACTTATATATTTTCTGCAATTCGTACATATATACTTTTATCGTAGAATAAGCCAGAAAGCAGATATTTTAAAAAAGCTGTTTTTTGACGCCATTTTTTCAATATGGCGTCAACTTGTCGTTCAAATTTGAGGTGGCAAAGTTGATTTTCGTAAAGAGCACCTCGAAATCTATAAGATTACCAATTTTCAGAATTCCCGGAGTACTGTACCGGCAAAACGACAAAATGACTGGACTAATAAGTTTCTATTAGGGTTTATACAAAAACCGACATTTCAGAAAACCGGTTTTCGATTTTTAATTTTACTAAAAACCGGTTTTAACCGGTTTTCCAATTTTATATAGAAAATAAATTTTTGCTCGAATATTCTGTAATTTATCAGCAAATTTAATGTAATTTAGAGCAGTTTATTCACTGAATTTATTGCTCAATTTTATAGATAGTAAACAAAATTATTTCAATTTTAATTAGTAGAACTAAAAAATAATAGTTTATCTTGATTAAATAACTTTGAAAATAATTATTTGTTATTCATGCATCATTTTTACATATAAGAATGAAAATATTAGGTTGTCAAATATCTCCCTTCCGCCTTTTTGTATTATAAACCAAGAGCAAAAAAGCGGAAGGGAGATATTTGACAACCTATTATATGATATTTTTATGATAGTGAAAGGAAAGTTTTCGAATAAATAAAAATAATACATTTTTAAATAAAAAAAATGCATTAAATTAAAAAAAAAAGAAAAAATATTAGATACATGCTAATACATACTTGTTAATATCAATTTTAGTTTTAAAAACAATTAAGCTAAACTCGGGTATTGTCTGTTCCAAACAATTTTAATTAATTAATTTTAAACATTCTAATTGTTTTTTTGTTTAATAAAATATGATTTCAAAAAACTGAGAACAAGTATCGAATTGATACTTAGACATGTCCTTTGATTACTCACAAATTTCCTGAAATAGAAAATACTCTCATACTTGCGACCAAATTATGCTTAATTGTTTTTAAATCCTGATATAATTTTTTTGTTCTTTAATTTGTGACTTCTGGGGTTTCAAATTTATTTTTAAATTTGAGTAGGAAAAGTTACTTCTTCAAGAAGAAGTCACACTGATTTAAATTAATATATACGCTGGTATAAAAATCTAAATTAATATATACAAAACCTTTCTGGGAACCATTGCATACTGATAAGATATCAAATGCTATTGAACCGATATGATTTCAAGAATCAAAACGCTTTTATCTATCTTTTATATTTGGCTATATTTGTCATTTTTCATTTATACAGTGAAAACCGACTTTTTTCACTAAAAAAACGGTTTTCGAATTCCATAATTTTCGCCAAAAAAACGGTTTTTGAAAACTGACAAACTCTAGTTTCTATTATCTTTTAGCAACAGCAAACACCAGTTGTTGATGTCACCGGTAAAGAATGTGTAGTGGCTTTATACGACTACACTGAAAAGAGCCCTCGTGAGGTCTCAATGAAGAAAGGAGATGTCCTCACCTTGCTCAATTCTAACAACAAAGATTGGTGGAAAGTTGAAGTCAACGACAGACAAGGTTTTGTACCTGCTGCTTATGTTAAAAAGATCGAAGCAGGTTAGTAGAACAGTTTTCTCAAAATAAATATTTAATTGTAATAAAATTATTTCTATTATTTTATTTTTAGGTTTGAGTGCCAGTCAGCAAAATTTGGTCGACAGCAGTTCTATTGGAGCTCGGCAAACCCAAATTAACAACCAGTACGCTAATTTGTTGGGTCTTGCCAAAGATAGGCAACACAAATTGAATGAAACCGTAAAAGCATACGTACTTGTCAGAGAAGCTGCTGAATTAGCTACTTGGATCAAGGATAAGGTAATATATTATTAACTTCGCGTAGGGTAGTTATAGTAATGGGCCGAAAATCGAAAATGAAAATTTTTGCATTTCTCGACGTTTTGAAGGTTTCTGAACATTTTACTGGCTTACCTCAGAAAAAATCGATGTGCGTGTGTATGTGTGTGTGTGTGTGTGTTTTGTATGTCCGCATTTTTTCGTCCACGTTTTTGGGCGCACGGATCAACCGAATTGAATGGTTTAAAAAAACATTCGATGCCTATTGATAGGGTGATGTGCTGATTAGTTTTCGGCAAAGGCAGGTCACTCAATTTGTAATAATTGAGAGAAGAGGTGATTAGTTTTTGGCAAAGGCAGTTCTCGCCATTTCGAAGATACAGAGCCAAATGTGCAGAAAATGGCAGTTTTTGAGTGAACTAAGCGTTCGATTTGAATAATCTAAAAAACTGTCTGTTTTGACAAAACAATTGCTTTTGAGGATAAAAATTATTACATCTTTTTTTATGTTCTATATAATATTTTTGTAATTTTGGATTAAAAATTTAAAAAATCACCCAGACTAAGCACAGTCTAAGCGCCACTCTGGTGCAAATGTTTACCCAAGTGCGTTTAGACTCTT
This sequence comes from Ctenocephalides felis, assembly GCF_003426905.1. NCBI lineage: Eukaryota > Metazoa > Arthropoda > Insecta > Siphonaptera > Pulicidae > Ctenocephalides > Ctenocephalides felis. The sequence goes on from NW_020536999.1 coordinate 7,807,807, forward strand.
TATGTATGGAGCACTTTTACAATTTTGTGAAAACTATTGAAAAATGTGAAAATGCCGCCAAGCTAAGCACAGTATAAGTGAAAATGTCGCACAGAATTATTTGCAAATGCGTTTAGACTGTGACTATACGGGAGCATTTTTCAATTTTGTGTAAATTAGGCAACTATTTTTTTGAAGTTGAATTCGAAATGAAATGACGATTGTTAATGTTCTGGAGATAAATTGATTTACGATTTACATTTGATTTGCTCACAAGTTAGCAAAAATAATGAAATTTACAGTATTTGTAATAATATACACCTAAGTCTGTTTTTACACGGTAGATTGGTTCCAGAAGAAGCCGTGTAAAAAAAAAACCTTGTAAAAAAAGACATTAATCTTATACAAAAATGGGTGATTTGTTCCTAATCTCTAAAACCTATTAAAATTAGTGAATAACAAGAATTTTCAGGGTATTCCCCTAAATTAGTGCTATTCACATTTGCTTTGACCAGTAAAAATTGTTTGTACGCGCTAAAGGGGAATTCACTTAAATCTTTAAGCTAGTGTTCGCAAACTATCGATACTATCGATGGTTTCAGACTTTTTTCTTTCATAAATACTTTTTTGTGATATGAACATACTTCGCAAAAATTAAATTTGACAAAAAAAATTTAAGTACATAAAATTTCAAATCGTGCTAAATGGAATAAAATCGTGTAAAAAAATTAAAAATATTCAATTTTCAAACCGTGTTATATCAAAACCGTGTACAAAAAGACCGTGTAAAAACAGACTTAGGTGTATTTGAACACGTTTAAAATTTCTCGAATATTTCATTACGGTACCGGAAGTTTCAGCAATTTGCCTTAAGGCACGATGCCATACACCACTAGTTAAATATTTATTTGTAATATTGATTGCACTTTAAATTTACAAATTCAAATGTTTTTTCAGGAGAACCATGCCCAAATTGAAGACGTTGGTGAGGATCTCGAACAAGTGGAAGTATTGCAAAAGAAGTTTGATGATTTCCAGACCGATTTGAAAGCTAATGAAGTTCGTTTGGCTGAGATGAATGAAATTGCTATGCAACTCATGAGTTTAGGACAGACCGAAGCTGCTTTGAAAATTCAGACACAAATGGAGGTCAGAATAATAAACCTAAATAAACAATCTGTTATTATTTTTATTAACTTCCCGAAGGAGAAGTTTATGTTTTCATCAAAAAATCCGATTCGCTAATTTTATGTTTTCTCGACGTTTCGAACCATTCTGAATCGAATGAGACCAAATTTGAAAAAAGTATGTGTGTGTGTGTGTGTGTGTGTGTGTGAACAGATTTTTTGCCGTAAATCGACGTTTTCTCGAAAACGGCGGGACCCAATTCAAAAATTTAAAAGCCATTCGATGTATCTCGATGAGGACTAGCATTTCTAAGTTTTGTGCGACGATCGGCCGGGCCGTTTCTTTGTAAATCGCAGAAAAGTGAAAATTTTTTCGTCCACGTTTTAGCCCGCAATTCTGAATCGATTCTGAAAATTTAAAAACCATTCGATAGATATTGGTTGGGAATCGTGCTGATTAGTTTTTGGTAAAGATCGGCCGGGCCGTTTTCTTGTAATAAAGTTTTTAAAAAAAAAAATCGACGATTTTTATGATTTTCTTTTTGACGGTAGATACCATAGTTTTCTAGGTCATACTAAAATATTACGGCCCTACGACAACTTGTTTAGCTTTCGTCAAAATTTGCAAAAATTGGTATCGTTTTTTTGACATTTGTCAAAATGAGATCTTCGATCGACGTTTTCTCAAAAACGCCTTAACCGATTTCAGATATTTAAAAAGCATTTGATGTATCTCGATGAAAACTATCGTTTGTCAGTTTTGTGCGACGATCTGCCAAACCGTTTCTTTGTAATTCGAAAAAAAAGTGTTAAACTTTTCGTCCACATTTAAGCTCATCCTACCGAACCGATTTTAAAAAATCAAAAACTGTTCGAAAGATATTAGTAGGAAATGATACTGATTAGTTTTAGGTGAAAATCTACCGAGCCGTTTTCTTGGAATTAACTGTTGAAATCAAAATTTAAGCAGATTTTTATGGATTTTTTTTTTTAGTGATATGTACCACGGTCTTATAGAACTTGCTGAAATATTACGGCCTTACGACAAATAGTTTGATTTTAAAAATTCATCATTTGAGAAAATGAGTAGTTCTTTTGAGATTTGTTAAAATTAAAATTAGACTATTTACTTGGTATAATGATATAGTAATTGGTCTTGAACATAATAAACCATTAAAGTCCTGGAAACTGGTTCAATTATAAAAATTATTGATTTTTGAAAATTTGCTTTTAGAAAATACTCCTAGTCAAAGTGTTCGTTCGTTTTCAATCATATGTAATAAATCCACTCGGAATACTTTTAATGACTCATAAATTAAATTATTTTTTATTGATTAAGTCGATTATTTAAACATATCGGGAAGTTCATGTAACTTGCCTCAAGGCTTAATACCAAACCAACTAGTTTAACTATTTGTTTATTATTTCTTTCCCAGGATCTGAATCAAAAATGGACATCTCTCCAACAATTAACATCAGAACGAGCCACTCAACTCGGCTCAGCCCACGAAGTCCAGAGATTCCACAGAGATGTGGATGAAACCAAAGACTGGATGGCCGAAAAAGAAGAAGCCTTAGGCAACAAAGACCTTGGAAAAGACTTGCGTTCCGTTCAAGCTTTGCAAAGGAAACATGAAGGACTCGAGAGGGATTTGGCAGCTTTGGGTGATAAGATCAAACAGTTGGACGAAACAGCAAACAGGCTGATGCAGTCTCACCCGGATACCGCTGACCAGACTTATGCCAAGCAGAAGGAAATCAACGAGGAATGGACTCAGTTGACAACTAAGGCTACTAGCCGTAAAGAGAAGCTTTTGGATTCATATGACTTGCAAAGGTAAGATCAATATGATTTAAATAGACTGGGAATAGATGGATAAGGGGGCGTACATTGATCACGTGATCAATTTTTTAAGGATTTTTGGACCTGTTTACCAAAAAATTGTAAAATTTTTATTGATTTTATTAACTTCCCGTAGGGTAAGTTATTGTAATGGGCCGAAAATCGGAATTGAAAATTTTTACATTTCTCGACGGTTTGAAGGTTTCTGAACGTTTTGGCATACCTTAGAAAAAATGGATGTGTGTGTGTGTGCGTGTGTGTGTATGTATGTGTGTGTATGTATGTATGGATACAAATTTCCAGTCACGTTTTCGGGCGCACGGATCAACCGATTTGAATGGTTCAAAAAACATCCGATTCCTATTGATCGGGAAAAGAGCTGATTAGTTTTTGGCAAAGGCAGGTCCAACCGTTTCGGAGATACGGAGCAAAGAGTGCAGAAAATAGAAATCGTATTTTTGAGAGAACGGAGTATCCGATTTGAATGATCTAAAAAACATTCAATTAGTAATGATTGGGAGAAGTGTTTATTAGTTTTTGGCAAAGGCAGGCCCAGCCATTTTGAAGATACGGAGCTAAATATGTAAAAAATGGCAGTTTTTGAGAGAACTAAGCGTCCGATTTAAATGATTCAAAGAACTTTCTGCTTGTCTTAACAAAATAATCGATTTTGGAAAAAAAAATCGTCCCTTTTTTTTTTTTTTAGTTTTGTTGTATATCGAAAATATTTATTTTTAATTCTGACTATAGGTCTAATATACTATAGTAATAATTTCAATTCTGCAATTCAGTTTATATAATATTTAGAAATATATCGGGCCATCGCCTTATATCGGGCGACGTCGCTACCACTAGATGAACTGTCAAATCGTCGATTTTTAACGAATTTCTTTTTTGTTAGTTTTTTTGGTTTTGAGCACTGTTGTTTAGTTTATGATATCTGAATAGAAATTTTAAGTAACGGTATTTAATTAACTTCCCGTAGAGTAAGTTATAACCAGCCAGTAATCGCTAAAAAATCGAAAATGAACATTTTTATTTATCTTTACGTTTCAAAGGTTTCTGATCATTTTGGCATACATTAAAAAAATGGTAGTATTTAAAAAATCAAAATATAAAAAAATCAGATTTTTTAAAAAAATTGAAAATTATTAATTTCATGTTTTTTTTTCAAAATTTCCAAAAAATATTAAGTTTTCAAAAAATTTTAACCGTTCAAAAAATTTTAAGTTTTCAAAAAATGTCAAGTTTTCAAAAAACGTCAAGTTTTAAAAATCAGGTTTTTACAAAATGTCGAGTTTTTACAAAATGTCGAGTTTTTACAAAATGTCAAGTTTTCATAAAAAAATGTCAAGTTTTCCAAAAATGTCAAGTTTTCCAAAAATGTCAAGTTTTCCAAAAATGTCAAGTTTTCAAAAAATGTCAAGTTTTCAAAAATGTCAAGTTTTCAAAAAATGTCAAGTTTTCAAAAAATGTCAAGTTTTCAAAAAATGTCAAGTTTTCAAAAAATGTCAAGTTTTCAAAAAATGTCAAGTTTTCAAAAAATGTCAAGTTTTCAAAAAATGTCAAGTTTTCAAAAAATGTCGAGTTTTCAAAAAATGTTGAGTTTTCAAAAAATGACGAGTTTTCCAAAAATGTCAAGTTTTCCAAAAATGTCAAGTTTTAAAAATCAGGTTTTTACAAAATGTCGAGTTTTTACAAAATGTCGAGTTTTTACAAAATGTTAAGTTTTCCAAAAATGTCAAGTTTTCCAAAAATGTCAAGTTTTCCAAAAATGTCAAGTTTTCCAAAAATGTCAAGTTTTCCAAAAATGTCAAGTTTTCCAAAAATGTCAAGTTTTCCAAAAATGTCAAGTTTTCCAAAAATGTCAAGTTTTCAAAAAACGTCAAGTTTAAAAAATCAGGTTTTTACAAAATGTCGAGTTTTTACAAAATGTCAAGTTTTCCAAAAATGTCAAGTTTTCGAAAAATGTCAAGTTTTCGAAAAATGTCAAGTTTTCGAAAAATGTCAAGTTTTCGAAAAATGTCAAGTTTTCGAAAAATGTCAAGTTTTCGAAAAATGTCAAGTTTTCGAAAAATGTCAAGTTTTCCAAAAATGTCAAGTTTTCCAAAAATGTCAAGTTTTCCAAAAATGTCAAGTTTTCCAAAAATGTCAAGTTTTCCAAAAATGCCAAGTTTTCCAAAAATGCCAAGTTTTCCAAAAATGCCAAGTTTTCCAAAAATGCCAAGTTTTCCAAAAATGCCAAGTTTTCCAAAAATGCCAAGTTTTCCAAAAATGCCAAGTTTTCCAAAAATGCCAAGTTTTCCAAAAATGCCAAGTTTTCCAAAAATGCCAAGTTTTCCAAAAATGTCAAGTTTTCCAAAAATGTCAAGTTTTCCAAAAATGTCAAGTTTTCCAAAAATGTCAAGTTTTCCAAAAATGTCAAGTTTTCCAAAAATGTCAAGTTTTAAAAAAACGTCGAGTTTTAAAAAAACGTCGAGTTTTCAAAAAATGTCGAGTTTTCAAAAAATGTCGAGTTTTCAAAAAATGTCGAGTTTTCAAAAAATGTCGAGTTTTCAAAAAATGTCGAGTTTTCAAAAAATGTCGAGTTTTCAAAAAATGTCGAGTTTTCAAAAAATGTCGAGTTTTCAAAAAATGTCGAGTTTTCAAAAAATGTCAATATTTCAAAAAATGTCAATATTTCAAAAAATGTCAATATTTCAAAAAATGTCAATATTTCAAAAAATGTCAATATTTCAAAAAATGTCAATATTTCAAAAAATGTCAATATTTCAAAAAATGTCAATATTTCAAAAAATGTCAATATTTCAAAAAATGTCAATATATCAAAAAATGGCAATATATCAAAAAATGTCAATATATCAAAAAATGTCAATATATCAAAAAATGTTAAGTTTTCCAAAAATTTTAAGCTTTCAAAAACTATTAGGCACTCAAAAATTTTTACGTTTTCAAACAATTTTACGTTTTCAAAAAATTTGTAAGTTTTTCAAAAAATTTAAGTTTTGGCACGATGCCATGCACCAAGTTTTTGTATATTTCATTTTTAAGTTAGTTTATCAATAGCTTTTTTATTTATACATTTAATTTTTAATTAAGGTTCTTGAGTGATTATCGTGACTTGATGGCATGGATAAACTCTATGATGGGTCTCGTCAGTTCTGAAGAATTAGCCAACGATGTCACTGGAGCCGAAGCACTTTTAGAAAGACACCAAGTAAGATAAAAACATATTTCTACTAAATTCATTACTACACTTGTACATACATACATTCAAAATGTCGAAACTGACTTTAGTTTTACATTGGCTATACTTTATGAATTATGATTAATTTAGACTATTATCATTTTCAATTTCGATCGTATTTCTAGAATCACCGATTGGAAATTGACGCACGCTACGGGATACCTCAGGTTTTCAAATTTTTTGACTATTAAGTTTTTATACTTTTTGTACCTTTATTTAATTTATAACTGACCCTAAAAAAATATGTGTTGTGGTTTGGTATGATTAATTTGGCTTTTTCGCATGACGAATCAAAATTTTATCGCTCATTGTAATAAAATTTTGATATATTGTGAAAAAGCTTTAAGTAAAATGTGTTGTGTTGTGGTACCTTGATAAAAAATAGTTGATTAATAAAAAAAACAAATTTATGAGTCGTCATTCTATATGAGATTAACATAATATAAAAGCACAGGTATATATAATAATATTTTTAGAACATTTTGCACTGTGATTTTGTCTGGATGTGTTTGGAATTAATCCAAAAATATAAACTTATTAATCAATCAAAAAGTAATGGGGTAAATATGGATATTTGCATAAATGATAAATGACAAAATAAATTTTTTTGTAATATTTTTTTTTTGTGAGCACTTGAGAAAATTTAGAAACAAAACCATATCAACAAAATTTTATAATCGTTTGTTATATTTTTTAAGAGAACCAATTTGAGTAAATTTGACTATCAATTATTTGTTTTATGCAAAAATCCAGATTTTTGTGACTTCAACAACGTTTCCCTTTTTTACGAACATAGTTTAATTTTGCTGGGATATTTAATATTATTTGATTTTATTTTTCTGAACTAAAAGCCTCTCTTATCCAAAACTTTATTTTTTTTAGAATTATTTCCACGTTAGGGAATAAAAAATTGACTTGTATGGGATATCAACTTTTTCAACAACTTAAAATATTTTTTTATACATTCTTCTATTTTGTAATAATTTGGAAATTTAAATATTTAGTTTTCTCACCTTTAAAGTTTTGGAATTAAAAATTTTAAAATAGACACTTGCTAAATATTTTAATTTATGATACATTGAGCTATAAATAGGTATGATATCATTAGCATTGAAAGATTCTCAAATTTGAGATTATAAACTCTTTTAATTTGCTCGACAGTAGAGTTTCTTTTTAGTTTGCTCGTCAGTAGATTTTCTTTTTAGTTGGCTCGACAGTAGCGTTCTTTCTTAGAACTTCTCAATTTTTAGTTAGCTCAATTGTAAAATTTCTTTTTAGTTTGCTCCTCAGTAGAGTTTGCTCGACAGTTGAGGTCCTCTTTAGTTTGCTCGTCAGTAGAGTTCATTTTTTTAGTTTGCTCCTCAGTAGACCTTTTTTTTTATTTGCTCCTCAGTATAGTTTCTTTTTAATTTGTTTCTCAGTAGAATTTTTTTTAGTTTGTTTCTCAGTGGAGTTTCTTCTTAGTTTGCTCGTCAGTAGCGTTCCTTTTTAGTTTGCTCCTCAGTAGAGTTTCTTTTTGATCTGCTCGTCAGTAGAGTTTCTTTTTAATTTGTTCCTCAGTAGAGTTTCTTTTTAGTTTGTTCCTCAATAGTTTCTTTTTAGTTTGTTTCTCAGTAGAGTTCCTTTTTAGTTTGCTCGTCAGTTGAGTTAATTTTTTTAGTTTGCTCATTACTAGAAATTCTCTTTAGTTTGCTCGTCAGTAGAGTTCATTTCCAGTTTGCTTGTCAATAGTTTCTTTTCTAATTTGCTCGTCAGTAGAGTCCCTTTTTAGTTCGTTTCTCAGTAGAGTTTCTTTTTAAATTGCTCGTCAGAAGAGTTTTATTCCTTATGTTTCCTTAGTATTAGTTTTTTACGCGCTTTCATATTTCGACTCTGTTCAAAATTTGCAAAAAATCAAAATCAAAAAAATAGAAAAAAAATCTAATTTTTTAAAATCAATTTTTTTCAAAACATTCAACACTGAATTTTTTTTCAAAATTTTAAAAAAATAGGATTTTTGAGAAATTTTTAAATTTTTGAAAAACATTCAAAGAAATCAATTTTTTTCAAAAATTTCAAAATTTCTCAAAAATCCGATTTTTTTCAAAATTTTGAAAAAAAATCAGTTTTTTTCAAATTAGTTTTCGGTACGGAAAGTTTCAGCAATTTGCCTCAAGGCACGATGCCATGCACCACTAGTTTCATTTTATTCCAGATTGCTCGTCAGTACAGTTCAATTTTCCCTGATTTTTCCTTAGTAGAGGTCATTTTTATCCTATTTTATTTTGTATGTCAATAGAGTTTTTTTTCTTGTTTTATTCCAAACTGCTCGTCAGTACAGTTCCATTTTCCCTGATTTTTTCTCTGTAGGGGTCACTTTTATCTTATTTTATTTTGCATTTCAATTTTTTTTCTTATTTTATTCCAAACTGCTCGTCAGTACAGTTCCATTTTTCCTAATTTTTCCTCAGTAGAGGTAATTTTTATCTTATCAGTCAGTAGAGTTTTACTTCTTATTTTATTTCATTTGCGATCATTTTTATCTTATTTCATTTGCGTGTCAGTAGAGTTAAATATTCAGTGAGTATTTATAATAAAACATTTTTAATTTCAATACTTTGGAGATAAAACGTGAATTCTTTAAATATTTGAAATAAGTAAAAAGTATATAAATGTATAAAAATATTTTTAACAATTTCTGAAGAAGGACATTGTATATCTCCGAAATGTAGAAATAATTATAAATTGTTAAAAAAATATTTTGGAAAAGAGAAGGCTTCTAGATCGATAAAATATAATTATATATATATATATATATATATATTTATATATATATATATATATATCCATTATAACAGTAGCATGCCTGGCCAATTGTGATATTTTACGTTGCGCCCATCGATGTTGTCCTAATTCTAAATTTTGAGAATTAACAAAACCAAAATGCCACAAAATTTGCTCTCACTAAACTTCTATATTTATTAAACAGGAACACCGTACAGAAATTGATGCTCGTGCAGGAACATTCCAAGCCTTCGAATTGTTCGGAGGCCAATTGCTCCAGAGCAACCATTATGCCAGTGCTGAAATCCAGGAGAAAATTGAAGCCATGGCCGAAGCCAGGGAGGAACTAGAAAAGTCAGTAAATATAATATGATAATATTAGAGTAATACCCCGCTTAACGCTGTGGATACGTTCCATCAAAGTAGAGCGTAATGCGAAACAGCGCTACACTAGGCTATGTAAAAATAAAAACAATTATTAACTTCCTGTAGGGCAAGTTATAGTAATGGGCCGAAAATCGAAAATGAAAATTTTTGCATATCTTTACGTTTCAGAGGTTTCTGAACATTTTACTGGCATTCCTCAAAAAAAAATAGGTGTGTGTATATGTGTGGAGACAATTTTTGGTCGACAATTTCGGGCGTATGGATGAACCGATTTGAAAAAATTCAAAAGGCAATCGATTCCAATTGATACAGAGATGTGCTGATTAGTTTTTGTCAAAGGCAAGTCCAGCCATTTCGCAGATACAGAGCTAAATATACAAAAAATTGTAGTTGTTGAGGGAACTAAGCATCCGATTTGAATGATTCAAAAAACTTTCTGCTTGTGTTTATTTGAAGTGTATTTCAATTTTTTTCTAATTTTTTTTTGTTTGTATTTCGAAAATAATTCAGATTTTAAAATTATTTCTGGCTAAAGTTCTCAACTCACTTATATACTTTAAATAAATAATTCTATTAAAGTTTATATAATTCTTATAAATTATTTGAAAACATTAAATATTCCTCGACCATTATCGACTCGTTACGATACGGGAAGTTCCAGCAATTTGCCTTAAAGTACGATGCCATACACCACTAATTTTTTAAAGCTCAAATTAATACCACATTATTATTTTTTGCATAAATAAAAACAAAATATAAATAACAAAACGAATATTCTTGAAAAAAAAAGAAATAAAATTATCATTAATTCTTTATTTCTTTGACATTTTCACATTTACCCCTTCAAAACCTGGGTCGAAATAAAAGAGCGCTAAACGAAACAGCGTTAAGCGATATCAATGTATTTTCACTTTTCAAAACAGCGTTAAGCGGGGTATTAATGTATATTTACTCCTTCAAAACCTAGGTTGAAATAGAAGAGCGCTAAATGAAACAGCGTTAAGTGGGGTAACACTCTATATTTACACCTTCAGAACTCGGGTTTAAATAAAAGGAACTCTAAACCGAAACAGCGTTAAGCGGGGTATTACTGTAAATTTACCCCTTCAAAGTCTGGGTTGATATAAAAGGGCGCTGAACGAAACAGCGTTAAGCGGGGTAATAATGTATATTTACTTTTTAAAACTTGGGTTGAAATAGAAGAGCGCTGAACGAAACAGCGTTAAGCGGGGTATAAATGTATACTCACTTTTCAAAAACTGGGTTGAAATAGAAGAGCGCTGAACAAAACAGCGTTAAGCGGGGTATTAATGTATATTTACTCCTTCAAAACCTGGGTTGAAATAAAAGAGTGCTGAACGAAACAGCATTAAGCAGGGTATTAATGTATATTCTCTTTTCAAAACTTGGTTTGTAATAGAAGAGTGCTGAACGAAACAGCATTAAGCGGGGTATTACTGTATATTCACTTTTAAAACTTGGGTTGAAATAAA
>NW_020536999.1:7819645-7833163 GCF_003426905.1 Ctenocephalides felis
TGATAGTATCATTTATTCAAAATTTATTTAATCCATTGTGTTTACAAAAGCTGAATTTTCTATAAAGCAAAATTATTTTACTTTATTTCATTTAACCCTCCGTCGGTCGGCGTGGTCTAGCCAGACTTTTTTCGACTTCAATTTAAAAAAAAAAATACTTCTAGTAATCCTATCGACTTGAAATTTCTTGACTTTTTCTAAATTTTCATTAGCTGTCGATCATTGAAAAAATCAAGACGAAAAAATGTACAGAAGGATAATTATAAGGATATTAACTTTTTTATACTTCGAACGGTCGGAAAGGTCTGTCTAGACCACCCATACATTTTGTATGAAATATACGCTTTTTGATATATGTAAACCAGTATTTTGTCTTTTTCCATGGTATTTTTCTATTCAAACTGCGTTGTTTATATTCTTTGCTATGTGTTCTAACATGAATGTTAGTATTTTCATGACGAGAGTTCCTTGAAAACCTACCAAACTTATTGGTAATCGCAAACACTGAAAATCGGATGAGTAATGCACACATTATCAACAATTTTTCTACCCGTACTGCGTTCGAAATTTTTTTTGACAAACCTGTAGTGAAATTATATTTTCACTTTGAGTTTTACAGCTCATTTCAAAGGCGACGCACTTCACTTCGTTTTCGTTTGAATTTCACATTCATTTCAAAGGCGCCGAAAAAGAATAAATATTGTTTTTCATTGATATAAAACAGAAAAATTAAAAAAAAAGCAACGATTTTTTATCATTCTTAATTTTTTTTATATAATATAATATGTAATATTTTTATTATAAGCAACTTGCTTAAAGCAAGCTCAACACATGTAAGAAAAAGAAAAAATCAAAACTATAAATATTTACTACTAATAATAGTTAATATATAAGACACCAAAAACTCATTTATCCCATATAAATGCATGTAAAATGAATGGTGGTCCAGCCAGACCTTTCCGACCGTTCGAAGGTGAAAAAATATCCGACCGACGGAGGGTTAAATAGATAACAGAATAAATGACTTAAAACTTAAACGACATAAATATTACTTACAAATGCGATATTTTAAATGATTTCAAATCTATGCAAAAAAAATGTATCAAAAGTTTATCTTCTGTGAAAAATATTTACTTCTACCACAACAATCTTAGAAATTACTCTGCAATTGCGATAGAAAAAGAAATAACGGTTATCTCATATCAAAAACATAATTTTAATTTCAAAATTAAATTTATTTAATCGTAAACCAATAGCTTTTTTGTGATTTGATTATTAACTTCCCGTACGTTCTAAAGGTTTCTGAAGATTTTGGCTTACTTTAAAAGAATGGATATATGTTTGTGTGTGTATGTATGCATGTTTGTGTGTGTGTGTGTGTGTACGCGCGCGTGTGTGTGTGTGGATACAATTTTTTGTCGGCGTTTTCGGGCGCACGGATCAACCGATTTCAATAATTCAAAAAACATTTGATTCCTGTTGATAAGAAGACGTTTTGATTAGTTTTTGGCAATGGCAGGTCTAGCTTTTTAGGAGATAGGGGGCAAATAATGCCAAAAACGGTTTTTCAGTTTTTGAGAGAACAGAGCGTCCGATTTGAATAATTGATAAATTATTTTACTTGACTGTGTACAAAAAATGATTTTACAAAAAATGTCGTAATTTTGAAAATTCTCAAAAAAATTTAAATCTACAAATTTGAAAATTCTCAAAAAAATTTAAATCTACAAATTTGAAAATTTTTAATATTTAAAAAAAAAATTCAAGTTTTTCAAAAAAAATATAAAGTTTCAGAATATTCAAATTTTCGAAATTTGTCATCATTTTTTAAAAAAATCTAGATTTTGAAGAATTTCAAAAAATATCAATATTTCAAAAAGAAAATGGATTTCTTACCAAAATTTGAGAATATTTTGAAATTTTCAAAAAAAATCAAATATTTTCAAAAATTTCCAAAATCCCAAACTTGAAAAAATTGATTTTTTTCAAAAAATCCAAAAAAATCGATTTTTTTCAAATGTTTCAAAAAAATTTCGAAATTTTCAAAAATAAATCAAATATTTTCAAAAATTTCCAAAATCTCAAATTTGAAAAAATCGATTTTTTTCAAAAATTCCAAAAAATCGATTTTTTTTTCAAAAATTCCAAAAAATCGATTTTTTTTCAAAAAAAATCAATTTTTTCAAAAATTCCAAAAAATTCAAACTTTTAAAATAATTCCAAAAAAATCGAACTTTTAAAAATTTCAAAATTTTGAGAAAATTCCGATATTATCAAAATTTGAACAAATTTCTTGTTTGTAGAATACGTTTGTTGTCCAATTTAAAAAGCGCTTTGCAAATTTACAGTATGTATTCAAATAATTCTAATTCAAATAATAATCTATTTGAAATTATTTAAAACAACTATTGATTATTTTGATTCCTTGAATGTTTAATTATAGTATGGAAAGTTCCAGCAATTTGCCTTAAGGCACGATGCCATGCACCACTAGTCATTTACCCGATTATCCTTTTCCAGATCTCGCCTCGGTGACGAGCAGACACTTCAGCAATTCTCCAGAGACGCGGACGAAATCGAAAACTGGATCGCCGAAAAACTCCAATTGGCAACCGAAGAGTCTTACAAAGACCCTGCCAACATCCAGTCCAAACACCAGAAGCACCAGGCCTTCGAAGCTGAATTGGCAGCCAATGCTGAAAGAATCCAAAGCGTTTTGGCCATGGGTGGCAATCTGATCGATAAGAACCAGTGCAGTGGTTCCGAAGAAGCTGTTCAGAAGAGATTGAGATCAATTGCTGATCAATGGGAATTCTTGACACAGAAGACTACTGAGAAATCATTGAAACTGAAAGAGGCCAATAAACAGAGGACTTACATCGCTGCAGTCAAGGTAATAAATGATATATTTTCTATATATATAAAAATAAGTCGGGTTTTCCTTCCTGACGATTTAACTCCAGAACGCACGAACCGGTTTCGACAATTCGTTGGAAAGGTCTCGGGCTCCGCAAGGTTTATAGCTGATAAAATTAATGGTGCATGGCATCGTTCCCTAATGCAAATTGCTGAAACTTCACACACCGTAATTAAAAATTCGAGTAATGAAAATAATATATAAAAATAAGTCGGGTTTTCCTTCCTGACGATTTAACTCTAGAACGCACAAACCGATTTCAACAATTTTCAGAAATATGCTTGGTTAAGTCAACGAGCAATTCTTCCCGCCAAGAAATATGATGTACACGCACTGAATTTCACCATTCAAGCAAAAATTGCTGGCGATTTGGTGACATACCAATGATTCCGACTGGTCTTCCGTTTGACTTCAAACGATTGCAATTTCCAGTTCGCAATAACAAGTCGCAAGGCCAATCGCTTAGTGTTTGCGGGATTAATTTCAAATAGATCATATAGAAAATCATTGTTTTTCACATGGGCAGTTATACGTTGCGTGTTCACGAGTTGGAAATCCATCCGCTTTGTTTGTGTTAACGTCAGACCAAAAAACAAAAAATGTGGTTTACCAAAGAGCACTTCAATGAAACGGATAATTTACGGATTCACTTTCATTTATTTAGAGAAGTTCAACTAACAAACACTTCATTTTTGTAATCAAAATAAATTCATTACTGTTGTATAATAAAATCAAATTTTTCCTTTTCAAATATAAAACAAACAAAAAGTTTCTTCATTTTTCTCACGAAACCATCTGGTGGCGAAACGGAGTTCGTCCGGTTTGCTAGTTTTATATAAATATTTTATATTTATTGTCATGATTTTTGTTTAAATGGAATTTGTTTTTAGGATCTTGATTTCTGGTTGGGCGAAGTGGAATCTTTATTGACTTCAGAAGATGCTGGTAAAGATTTGGCATCAGTGCAAAATCTGATGAAGAAACATCAATTGGTCGAAGCTGATATACAAGCTCATGAGGACAGAATTAAAGGTAACAAATACCTATCAACCTTATTTTTCTTGTAAATGTTCCACAAGTTTATAAGTCTTTTTCTAGATATGAATGGACAAGCCGATTCCTTGGTAGACAGTGGCCAATTCGACACAGCAGGAATTCAAGAAAAGAGAACATCGATCAATGAACGTTATGAACGTGTTAGGAATCTAGCAGCCCACAGACAACAGAGATTAAACGAGGCCAACACTTTGCATCAGTTCTTCAGAGATATCGCTGACGAAGAAAGTTGGATCAAGTCAGTATTAAAACAATGATAGATTTTTGTATTTGATTTGATGATTTTTTAATATTAAATGTATTTTCTATTCAGGGAAAAGAAACTGTTGGTAAATTCAGAAGATTACGGACGTGATTTGACTGGAGTCCAAAATTTGAAGAAGAAACATAAGCGTTTGGAAGCTGAATTAGGTTCACATGAACCAGCCATTCAAGCTGTACAGGTAAATAAAATACAATTATTATAAAATTTATATATATACTGTAGAAGTAAAACTTTGTAATATTTAAATGAAGAGGGTTTGATATTGTTTTCTAGTCAGCTAATATTGTTTCTTTAACGCAAGCTTCATTGATATTAGTTACAATTCACAATTGGTAGTTCAAGTTATATTCACATTTTAATCAAACAATATATGTAGCAGTCTACAATATTTTCGGACAGTCTACATTTTCATTTAATCTACGATATTTTCAGACAAATTACAATATTTTTAGACAATCTAAAATATTTTTAGGTCATTTACGGTATTTTTAGATAATTTTGAACATTTACAATGAACTTTCAACATGTTCCAGCATGTTGAAAAATTTTGTGACAACTTGCATCATTTTCAAACAGGTTGAAACATTTTGAGACGACTTCCAATATTTTCAAACAGGTTGAAACATTTTGAGACGGTTTGCAACACTTTGAGACGACTTGCAACATTTTCAGACTACTTGCAACACTCTCAGACGACTTGCAACACTCTCAGACGACATGCAATACTCTCAGACGACTTGCAACACTCTCACACGACTTGCAACACTTTTACACCACTTACAAAACACTCTCAGACGACTTGCAACATTTTCAAACATTCTGAGATGGCTTGCAACATTTTCAAACATGTTGAAATATTTTGAAGAGGCTTTGCCACATTTGCATTCTACTTTCTACATTTTCAAATAGTTTTAAACATTTTCAGACGTCTTGCAACTCTCTCAGGCGTCTTGCAACTCTCTCAGGCGTCTTACAACTCTCTCAGACGTCTTGCAACTCTCTCAGACGTCTTGCAACACTCTCAGACGACTTGCAACACTCTCAGACGACTTGCAACACTTTCAGACGATTTGCAACATTTTCATATAACTTGCAACTTATTTTTACAACATTTTCATTCCAATCGCTGCATTTTCAGACTCCTTTCAACATTTTTAGACCACTTGCAACATTCTCAAGATAATTTGCAACTAGTCTTTACAACATTTTTAGACAACTTGCAACATTTTTAGACAACTTGCAATATTTTTAGACAACTTGCAACATTTTTAGACATCTCACAACATTTTTAGACATCTCACAATATTTTTTTGATCACTTTAGACATCTCACAACATTTTTAGACCACATTCAGCATTTTTAGACCACTTTAAGCATTTTTAGACTACTTTCAACATTGTTAGGCCTACTTTTAACATTGTTAGGACTACTTTCAACATTGTCAGGACTACTTTCAACATTGTTAGGACTACTTTAAATGTTTTTCAGACAACTTGCAACACTCTCAGACGATATGCAACACTTTTAGTCGACTTGCAACACTCTCAGACGACTTGCAACACTCTCAGACGACTTGCAACACTCTGAGACTACTTGCAACACTTTTAGTCGACTTGCAAAACTTTTAGTCGACTTGCAACACTTTTAGACGACTTGCAACACTCTCAGACGACTTGCAACACTTTTACACCACTTACAAAACACTCTCAGACGATTTGCAACATTTTCATATAACTTGCAACTTATTTTTACAACATTTTCATTCAACTCGCTGCATTTTCAGACTCTTTTCAACATTTTTAGACCACTTGCAACATTCTCAAAACAATTTGCAACTTGTCTTTACAACATTTTTAGACAACTTGCAACATTTTTAGACATCTCACAACATCCTTAGACCACTTTCAGCATTTTTAGACTACTCTCAACAATTTAGGACTACTTTCAACATTGTTAGGACTATTTTAAATGTTTTTCAGACAACTTGCAACACTCTCAGACGACTTTCAACATTTTTAGGACTACTTTAAACATTTGCTACATTAAGACAATTTGCAACATTTTCATACTTCTTATAATATATTCAGGCAATCTTCAAAATTTGAAGATAACTCTTACTTTGTTTCTTCCTATTGAACATGTTGAAGTTTCACTTAACAACATGTCCTTCAATTTAATCATTTATCCTTTATCCTTTTACAGGAGGCTGGTGAAAAACTGATGGACGTCTCCAACCTCGGTGTCCCAGAAATTGAACAACGCCTCAAAGCCTTGAACCAAGCGTGGGCCGAGCTGAAGTCTTTGGCAGCCAACAGGGGACAGAAGTTGGGTGAGAGTTTGACATATCAGCAATTCTTGGCCCAGGTGGAAGAGGAAGAGGCCTGGATCAGTGAGAAACAACAGCTGTTGGGAGTCGAGGATTATGGTGACAGCATGGCAGCCGTGCAAGGGCTCTTGAAGAAGCATGATGCTTTCGAAAGCGACTTTGCAGCACATAGAGACAGGTAAAGAAAGAAGAGAAAAGTAAAGCAACATTTTAATTTGATATATATATATATATATATATATATATATATACTAGCTGACCCGACAGAATTTATCCTGTATCCTTGTCTACAAATCAAAAGTTCCAATTTTAATTAACAGCCTTTACTGATATTTACCATTTAGTTAAAAATTATTATATTTTTTACACTACAGTCTATACCGAAATGTATATACATTCATATGGGTGATCTTAAGTGTACAACTGCTTTAAATGATGAGTTTCGGAACCCACACTTAACTCTTTAATTATACAGTGAAATTCAAATCAGCCACGTAAAACCATCAAACAAACAAATATTGAAATATGTTCAATAAAATTGTATACTAGAAATATACACTAGAATCTATTGAACAAATTTATTTCCATTACCTCAATTTATTTTATTGCCAAGGGTTATACAATATCTCTAGTCATACCTGTAGATGTAGATGTATAAATAAATGTTTTTTTGTTTATTCACGACTAAAACATGGATTTTCCAAATTTATCACACAAAAATTCATCGTCTGCTTTTGTGACTTATAGCATAAGATATACGTATTGGAAATTGCAGTCTTTTAAACAGTATAACAAATTCAGAAAGAATTAATATATAGTATCTGTGTTAAAAAAACAATATCACCGTGGATTTTTCCACCCAAAATAATTGCTTCAATAATGTTACCTAAAATTTTTATAATCTTAATTGTTTTCAGTGATATTAATATCTAAATTACATTTTCCTTAATAATAATTCGATATACATTATTACTTAAGTTCATATTTGAAGTGAATTAATTTGTCAAATCCTATTCATATGTGCACTATTCTATCTACAATCAACGAAATTAATGCAGTAAATAGAGAGTAAAAGGTGTGAACTTTTTTACTGTGCTCCAATTTGCATGATATTTTGGAATCTCTTGAACGAAGTTAATTCTAGATGAAAATCAATTAATTTTAATTTAGGTGGAAATGGCGCACATAAAACTATTTGATTTAAATGAAAAAAAAAAAACAGACTCATAACAGTACTTATTTTAGAGCTTATTTTGAGCACTATAAAACCACATGGATAAT
Organism: Ctenocephalides felis; assembly: GCF_003426905.1. Taxonomy (NCBI): domain Eukaryota; kingdom Metazoa; phylum Arthropoda; class Insecta; order Siphonaptera; family Pulicidae; genus Ctenocephalides; species Ctenocephalides felis. The sequence goes on from NW_020536999.1 coordinate 7,827,491, forward strand.
ATAAAATGTTACACCTGGCTTCAAATACAACAATTAAATCTCGAACGAAATAAAAAACGACTTAGCTTTATCATATCTTGCTTATTATTGTTTCTAGCACGCATTATAAAACACCGATTTATTAAGATTTTATTTGATATAATTTTGTTCATTACATGATTTTTGTTAAAATGTATATTTTTGGAGATATTTGCAAAAAACGATGAAAAACGCCGAAAAGAAACGAACTTTCAGTAGCCAGTAACTTGAAAAGTATTTGCTTTTCTGAAAAGCATGAAACATTTATTTCTTATAATTAGTTCTTCTATCGATATCCGACGTTAACTTGAAAAAACATAAAATTACACAGAAGGGCTGTCAACACATTATCATTTTTTTTTTATTTTAAATTTATTAAATATAAATTTATATAATTAAATGAATATTTATTAAAATAGTTAATTAGAGAATATATAGCATTTTTAAACATATAATTATTAATTTTTTAATTTTTCTCCAGGTGCAAAGATATTTGTGATACCGGTGCCAATTTGGTAGATGACAAAAATCATCACGGTGATAGCATTGCTCAACGTTGCCAGCAGTTACAGGTAAGTTTGATAAAAAGTTACAAACAATCGAAAGTTTGCTCCATATAGACTGAACGTTTCAAATTTAATGTAAATTGAAAGTTGCCTTTCCCAAAGAAAAAATTAAACAAAAATTATAATTATTTAAACATTTATATTTATATTATTAAGCAACGAAGTACAAAGCTCTGATTATATAATACATAAATTACAATTAGTACCCTGATAAATATAAATTAAGTGATGAGTTTCACGGTCAATACAAAAGTCTTGTTGATTGTGTTTTTGTCTGTTTTCAGTTTGTACTTTTATGTACCATTAATGCTCGTTTTCTTGCGAATGTTTTATTGCATAATTCACAATTATAACTATAAGGTCATTCGTCTGTATGCACTGATAAATGCCGACTTAAACCACCTGACTGTGAAAACCTCTTATTGCATATTATGCATTCATGAGACTATTTCCCAGTATGGACCAGTTTATGTTGATTTAAAATGCTTTTCGTTTTGAATGTTTTATTACATATTTCACAATTATAAGGTCGTTCACCAATATGCACAGATAAATGCTGTCTTAAATTACCTGACTCTGAAAATCTCTTATTGCATATTATGCATTCATAAGGCCGTTGTCCAGTATGGATCATTTCATGTCGGGTTAAGATGTATTTTCTTGTGAATATTTTATTGCATGTTACACAATTATAAGGTCGTTTTTTAATATGGATCATTTTGTGTTGGTTTAAGTTTTGTTTTCCTTTGAATTCTTCATGGCATATTTTACAATTATAAGGTCGTTCTTCATTATGCACTGATAAATGCTTTATTAAATTACTTGACTGTGTAAATCTTTTATTGCATATTTTGCACTCATGAGGCCGTTCCCCAGTATGGATTATTCCGTGTTGTTTTAAGTTTTGTTTTGTTACGAATGATTTATGGCATATTTCACATTCATAGCGCTTCAACTTACTAGTTGTCTTACGTTTTTCTGAAACTCTTTCAATTGATTTGTTCGTGCTATCCATTAAATTACTTGAATTAGTGATCTCTTCGTTACATTTGTAATGTTTTTCATCTAAAACCCTTTGGTTTGTATTAGCCGAAGCATCTTGCTCATCAAACGTTTCTTGTTTTATTTCCTCATCAATTGTAACTTCAGATTTAAGAAATTGCTGTAGACATATATCATCATCATACGTACACAAATCTGACGTATTTTCATAATCATCAAATTCCTGTTTTACTTGAGGATAATCATCGATCGGTTCGATTTTAATTGTTTGGTTTGAATTTGTTTCTTCAGACATTTTTGAGGTTAGTTTGGTTACAATAGACTAATTGGTGATGAAATCTTAAAAAATGAGAAGTCTAAGTGTATAATAATAAATATGTTTAGATATTTACTAATTCGTTTATTGTTTAATATGATATATTTCTAACACTGACCTTTTTACTATGAATTTATCTTCGAATTTAACTTTAATAATTCCATAAACCTCTTTGACATTTTTCCTCCATTTTTCTTTTATGAACAACAGATCAAGTTGAAGTTAAAAACAATTCAGCTGCGAGTTTTTCGGCGGCAAAATATAAAATCAGAAATTATGTAGTTTTAAGAAAAAGAAATAGATTTAGGTTTAATATTATTTTAGAACGATCTCGTTTAAATTTTAATTAGTTTCATATTTCAAAAAAGTCAATTTTTTTTCAAGGATTTAAATTTTCACAAAAATCGAATTTGTTCAAAGTTTGGCAAAGGTTTTTTAAAAAATTTAATTTTCGGTACCGGAAGTTTCAGCAATTTGCCTTAAGGCACGATCTAATGCACCACTAGTTCACTACTATTTTTCCTTCTTTTCTAGGGAAAACTGGATGGCCTTTCAAATCTGGCCAAACGTCGCAAGGGATTACTATTAGACAACTCGGCCTATCTGCAATTCATGTGGAAGGCCGATGTCGTCGAAAGTTGGATTGCTGATAAAGAGACTCATGTCAAGAGTGAAGAATTTGGACGGGACTTGTCTACTGTTCAGACTCTTCTTACTAAACAAGAGACCTTTGATGCCGGTAAGATAATTTTATATATATATATATATATATATATATATATATATATATCTAGATATATATATTTATATATATATATGTACTAGAGATGGGTAACTCACTCCGGAAATATTACTCCGATACAACTCCTCCCTCGGAGTGAATCCGAGTGGAGATGTTTCACAGTATTTGTTTTATCCGACTTCCCTAAACTGATACTAAATCTGTTAACATGTGCAGATATTTGCTTGAGATTTTTTACTAATACAAAGATTTGAGTCGAAAGAAGTTGGCTTTTTCTCGTCTAATACCCAGTTTTAGGACTTTCCAGGTATATAATGTCTCAAAATAATGCTATTTTGTATTCTTTTTTATACACGATAATGTTTGTCCGTAAATGAGCTCTTTCAATGATATACAACCAGCTAAAAAATATAAACAGAAAATGTTGTTTATAATTTAATTTTGTGTACATTCATCTAACATTTCATTTAAATCGGACTACTGGTTTAAGAGCTACAGTTAATTTTATAAATAAACGCACATAGGCAATTTATTCAGCACGCTCAAACAATATATTTTCAATCGTAATTTTAAAGTATACCGAATTGCTGTAGAGTGCTATAATATTAGAAAATGTTGTATATAATTTAATTTTGTATAATTTTGTCAAATATTTCAATTAAATCGGACAAGTATTTTAAAAGTTACAATTTATTTTAAGTATACATATTTATATATAAGTATTTTAAAAGTTACATAGATCTGATAAATTCAACACGCTCAGTATAGCAATCTATTTTCAATCGTAATTTTAAAGTATACCCCGTTGCTGTAGAGCATTTCAATATTAGAAAAAGTTGTTTATAAAGTAATTTTGTATCTTTTTGTCAAATATTTCATTTAAATCGGATAAGTATTTTAAAAGTTAAAATTTTTTTTATAAATATATGCACAGATGCAATAAACTTGATGTACTATAGTTGAAGACACGTAATTGCGAGTTGACTATTTTCAATCGTAATTTTAAAGTATACGGAGTTGCTGTAGTGTGTTACAATGTTAGAAAATATTATAAATAATTTAATTTTCAATAGTTTTGTTGAATATTTCTCTTAAATCGGACAAGTATTTTAAAAGTTACAACAAATTTTATAAACTATCGCATAGATTGATAAATTCAACAAGCTCGAAATAATATATTGTTTTCAATAGTATTTTTAAAGTATCCCAGATTGATGTAGAAGTTTACAATATTAGAAAATATTACAGATTATTTAATTTTGTATAATTTTATCAAATATTTCAATTAAATCGAACGAGTCGTTTAAAAGTTACAGTTTATTTTATAAATATATGCACAGATGCAATAATAAACCTGATGTACTTTAGTTGAAGACACGTAATTGCGAGTTGACTATTTTCAATCGTAATTTTAAAGTTGTTGTAGAGTTTAGAGTTGCTTTAGAGCATTTCAATATTAGAAAAAGTTGTTTATAAAGTAATTTTGTATCTTTTTGTCAAATATTTCATTTAAATCGGACAAGTATTTTAAAAGTTACAGGTTTTTTATAAATATATGCACAGATGCAATAAACTTGATGTAAGTACTATAGTTGAAGACACGTAATTGCGTGTAGACTATTTTCTATTGAAATTTTAAAGTATACCGAGTTACTTTAGAGTTTTACAATATTAGAAAATGTTGTATATAATTTAATTTTTCATAATTTTGTCAAATATTTCTTTTAAATCGGACAAGTATTTTAAAAGATACAACAGATTTTATAAATAAACGCATAGATCTAATAAATTCAACGCGCTTAGAATAGTAATCTATTTTCAATCGTAATTTTGCAGTATACCGAGTTGCTTTAGAGTATATATAGATATTCTATATATATATATATATATATATATATATATATATATTCAATAGATAAGTCCTGGATTTTTTCAATATATTGATTGTTTCTTTTCCGAACAGTAAATCCAATAATAAAAAACAATTTGTTTTTTGAAGATGTTTAATACGACGTTTCGGAACTAGGTACGTTCCATCATCAGGTTTATTCTGTCAAATACAATGTTTTTTAAAATACTGATTAACATTAATTAACAATGGTCAATACAGATTAATTAGAAAAATTTTGTTATAAAGGAATGGATTATGTACCGGATAGATAGTAATAAGACTTAACTAAAAAAGGTTTTATATAAAATTGAGAAGCGAAAATTATTTACCTGTAATAATTTATATATCCATATCACTAATATTTTTTTGTTAAAAACACTCGATTTTTTTGGAAGATATTTGTAGATGTTACGACTACACAAGACTTAAACACACTGATATGGATTTCTGTCTGCCAGATGTAAAGGACAAAGCACGGAACTCTTGGCAAAAATGATTTTTATGGTTTCTTGTTTGGTAATTTACGAAAAAAGGAAAAATATTGCTTTAGTAAATGTTGAGAAATATTATGTATATAATATATATATATATATATATACATACATACATGAACATGTATATGCACACCTACATACTCATACATACATATGCACATATCTATATATTAATGTATCCACAATTATACACATGAACACATATGCAAGTGTATGTGTATAGTGTATACCCAAAAACATACATATAAGCATATATATGGATGTACAATATTATAACATATATACATGTATATATATACACATATTCAAAAACTATTAGGATTAATATTTTTAATCAGGTTTAAAAAATTAAATATGAGTCATGAATGATATTGTGATCTGATCTTTATTAACACTTTTTGACGAATTCAAAAAGATTAAACTGCTTTCAGAAAAAAAGTCTTTTAAAAGTACAATCCTCTCTATATAAAATATTGGGTTCAAAGGTGAAATTATGTGAGTTTTCGATGGAATGCTGAACAAGAGTACTTTGGAAATTTCGGCTTTTATGATGAGTGACGCTTAATTCATGTTGTCTCATTCTCTTATGAATGTACTGTGATGTTTGGCCAATGTATTGTTTTTGACAATTTTTGCAGGGATGG
>NW_020536999.1:7834163-7896697 GCF_003426905.1 Ctenocephalides felis
AGAGACAAAATATAAAGCGCGTAAGCGCCGCGTCGCTGTCTAACGGGTAAACATTGGTACGGAACCCATAGGAATGTAAACAAAATTTATACTTATTGTTAAAATCTCTATAAAATATCTGATAATTTGATGTGCATAAGTCTAATGATCATTTTTAATCGCCAAATGGCATTTTTTTTTACTTTTTTCATTATATCTCCGAAACCGCTAGACCTGCCTTTATGAAAATTTGATCGGTTTTTCACCTTGTCAATATAAGTAAAATGTTTTTTGAATTATTAAAATCGGACGCTCCGTTCTCTTAAAAACTGAGTTACCGTTTTCGGCACTTTTTGCCCCGTATCTTCGGAACGGCTAGACCTACCTCCGCCAAAAACTAATCAGCACGTCTCCTTATTAATACGAATCGAATGTTTTTTTAATTATTCAAATCGGTTGATCCGTGTTCCCGAAATCGTCGACGAAAATTTGTATCCGCACATACATACACACACGTACATACATACATACATACGTACACACACGTACATACATACATACATACATACATACACACACACACGCACACACACACATACATCCATTTTTTCTAAGGTATGTCAAAATATTCAGAAACCTCTGAAACGTAAAGATATATAAAAATTTTCATTTTCGATTTTTTTGCGATTACTATAACTTACCCTACGGGAAGTTAAAAATATATTACCTTATCCTTGATCCAAGTAGCTAATTCAGCAGCTTCTCTGACAAGTACGTATGCTTTTACGGTTTCATTCAATTTGTGTTGCCTATCTTTGGCAAGACCCAACAAATTAGCGTACTGGTTGTTAATTTGGGTTTGCCGAGCTCCAATAGAACTGCTGTCGACCAAATTTTGCTGACTGGCACTCAAACCTAAAAATAAAATAATAGAAATAATTTTATTACAATTAAATATTTATTTTGAGAAAACTGTTCTACTAACCTGCTTCGATCTTTTTAACATAAGCAGCAGGTACAAAACCTTGTCTGTCATTGACTTCAACTTTCCACCAATCTTTATTGTTAGAATTGAGCAAAGTGAGGACATCTCCTTTCTTCATTGAGACCTCACGAGGGCTCTTTTCAGTGTAGTCGTATAAAGCCACAACACATTCCTTGCCAGTAACATCAACAACTGGTGTTTGCTGTTGCTAAAAGATAATGAAAACTAGAGTTTGTCGGTTTTCAAAAACGTTTTTTTGGCAAAAATTATGGAATTCGAAAATCCAGTTTTTTAGTGAAAAAAGTCGGTTTTCACTGTATAAATGGAAAATGACAAATATAGCCAAATATAAAAGATAGATGACAGCGTTTTGATTCTTAAAATCATATCGTTTCAATAGCATTTGATATCTTATCAGTCTGCAATGGTTCCCAGAATGGTTTTGTATATATTAATTTAGATTTTTATACCAGCGTATATATTAATTTAAATCAGTGTGAATTCTTCTTGAAGAAGTAACTTCCTCTACTCAAACTTAAAAAAAAAGTTTTAAACCCTAGAAGTCACAAATTAAAGAACAAAAAAAATATTATATCAGGATTTAAAAACAATTAAGCATAATTTGGTCGCAAGTATGAGAGTATTTTCTATTTCAGAAAATTTTGTGAGTAAACAAAGGACACATCTAAGTAGCAATTTGATAGACTTATCGAATCATATTTTTTTAAACAAAAAAACAATTATAATGTTTAAAATTAATTAATTAAAATTGTTCGGAACAGACAATACCCGAGAGGTTAGCTTAATCGTTTTTAAAACTAAAATTGATATTAACAAGTATGTATCAACATGTACCTAATATTTCTTCATTTTTTTTATCTAATGATTTTTTTTATTTAAAAATGTATTATTTTTACTTATTTGAATACTTTCCTTTCACTATCATAAAAATATTTTCATTCTTATATGTGAAAATAATGCATGAATAACGAATAATTATTTTCAAAGTTATTTAATTAAGATAAACTATTATTTTTTAGTTCTACTAATTAAAATTAAAATAATTTTGTTTACTATCTATAAAATTGAACAATAAATAAATTCAGTCGAATACTGCTCTGAATCACACTAAATTTGCGGATAAATTACAGAATATTCGAGCAAAAATTTATTTTCTATATAAAATTCGAAAACCGGTTAAAACCGTTTTTTTTAGTAAAATTAAAATTCGAAAACCGTTTTTCTGAAATGTCGGTTTTTGTATAAACCCTAATAGAAACTTATTGAACAAAAACTACCAGCTAATACAATTAATTTTTATTTATTACTACACTTACTCTGCAATTGGCAGCCTGCTCCTTCAACCCCTCAATAGTATTTCCAAAAGCCTCCAAATCGCTGACCAAAGCTTCGTGTTTCTTCAAAAGTGCTTCAGAACTATCCTCATCTTTACCATAATCCTGATTGCAGACGATTGGTTCCTTCTCCCTCATCCAGGATTCGGCCTCGTTTGCATCAGCAAAGTATTGATGGGCTTGTAAAGAATCTTCTAGGTCCTGTTTGCGTTTCAAAGCCTTTTCCTTGAGCTGGTTCCATTGCTCTTCTAGTTGATCCATTCGCTGTTTGATTTCAGGAGCAGCAAAATGTTGTTCATCGATCATTTGGGCTCCGGCAACAAGAACTGCAGCCATACGAGCTAAGGGAAATGACTCAAATTAACTAGGGGTGCAGGCAGAGCCGGTCCTGCCTTGCATGCGATGCATGCAAAAAATGCGGGCGCAAGCCTTAGGGGACGCCAAATCAAGTTTCGGAATTAAATTTATAATGTATTAGTTACATTTTTTATTATTTATATGAAATTTAAAATACTTACTAAATTATAATAAACAATTTAACTTAACTAGAGATACGGAGACATAAAAGGCGTATTTATTTTGCAATGTGATATCAGTAGAAACAATTAACCGCCTATTAACTGTGCAAATTAGTAAATAACAGCTCTGTTTATTGCTTAATCTACTTATTCATTTTTTTCTTTGTTTGAAGTTATCGTGGAATCGAAAAAGAAATTATCTAGTGTTCAATTCCATAAGCGCAAACCTGCGAAACATTAAATTAATTATTGGGCATTATTGACGAAAAATTGCGAGCTGATTTAGTTGAAACAGAACTTGTTAAAAAATATAAACAAATTATAATCGGGAAAATGAACAATGGGGAGTCAGTTGTTAGAAAATGGAATGTTTATTCCGAGAAAATGAACTGTAGCTTTTGTTTTTGTTGCAAATGTTTCGCTTCTGATGAACTTTGAATGTTGAAGGCATGCGTGATTAAGGTTATGGAAATGGAACAAATATGAAAAATGAAAGCAAAATTTACTTTGGAACGAAAATTTTCGTAATTATTATCTATGCAGAAATAATACATATCAAACATAATTAATTTTTTTTCAATATAGTTCAGGAAATGTGTAATTTCTTTACATTTTTTTACTGGTTTTTGGACAATACTTCTAAAATACGTTAAAAATTTAACTTTAAAACAACAATTTGATTCTCTGAATATGACAGGAATGCAAGGATGCCGGACTGTATTCATATGAATACAATTCGGCCCTTACGATATCAATAAGGAGAAGTTTACGACGCAATTTTGGTAATTGTAAATGATGAAAAATTAAATTTAATTAAAATTTAAAAAATCCAACACGAAGTACGAGTGTTATGATTGAAAATAAAAAGCTAGTTTTTTTAGCTCTCTTGGCATGATTTGCTCAACAGAATAAATCGCACAATAAATAAGCAAAATTTTTTAAAACCCAAATATTAATATTACACATACGTTAAAAATAATTGAAAATTTAAAAAAAAATTAATTATACTCAACCCGCGAATCGCCTGGATTTTCTAAATAAAATTAAAATCTTTATACGCTTCTATATTATATCCATTTTTTGTGTACTAAATTCAGAATAATTAAAAACTATTTAAAAAAAATGTAAATATTTATATAATTTCAATGATAAACTGTTAAAACCGTTAAAATTAAACTGTTAAAAACCGGGCAGATCATGCCTTAAGGCAAATTCATACTGTAAATTTATTAAATTGGGCGACAAACTTATTCTATCCTATGGGATGTTAAAAAAAGAAAAGTACTTTTAGTATTTTCTCTTTTAATTAACCAGGAACAATTTATAAGAATTATTTCACGTTATTTATTTAAATGATATTTAAACAATTATTCCTACCTTCGTGATTATTAATTTCAGCCAAAACAGCTTGATGTTTCTTCATCAAATTCTGCACACCGATCAAGTCTCGTCCTCGGTTAGTAGATGCAGCAACTGGTTCCTTTTCTCTGATCCAAGCAGCTTCATCATCTAAATCTCTAAACAATTGTTGAGCCTGCAAGCTGTCCAGGAGACGCTTTTTGCGTTGAGCCATGGGTGCATGCAGGGCCTGGTATCTTTCAGCCAGGGCCACTTCTTTTGCGCGAATGTTGTCTGCGTCGAAGTGACCACCTTCGACGAATTGACCAGCTGATAACTTGATTCCTAGAGAAAAAATAAATGAATCAATGTTGTGAAACTTTGACATATTTGTTAAGTGAATCTTATGTAATTACCATCAATTCTGTCATTATGGGCTCCTACATCAGCCTCAAGCAAAGCGTGTTTCTTCTGCAGGTTCTGCACACTGGTCAAATCTTTGCCGTAGTCTTCAGACAACAGTTGGCCTTCGATTTCGGACAACCAGAGCTCGACATCTTCAATTGTACGGTTGAATTGTTGTTGTTGAGAAGCCTCTTGCAATTTACATCCTAAAAGAAACCAAAATGTTATAATCCTTGAAAAATATTATTTAACTTCCCGAAGAAGTTTATGTTTTCATCAAAAAATCCGATTCGCTAATTTTATGTTTTCTCGACGTTTCAAGCCATTCTGAATCGAATGAGACCAAATTTAGAAAAAGTATGTGTGTGTGTGTGTGTGTGTGCGTGTGCACCAACAGATTTTTTGCCGTAAATCGCCGTTTTCTCAAAAACGGCTGGACCGATTTCAAAAATTTAAAAGCCATTCGATGTATCACGATGAGGACTATTGTTTGTCAGTTTTGTGCGACGATCGACCAAACCGATTCTTCGTAAATAGCAGAGAAGTGAAAAGTCTTTCGTCCACGTTTTAGCCCGCAGTTATGAATCAATTTTGAAAATTCAAAAATCGTTCGAAAGATATTGGTTGGGAATCGTGCTGATTAGTTTTTGGTAGAGATCGGCCGGGCCGTTTTCTTGTAATAAAGTTTTTAAAAAAAAAAATTCGACGATTTTTATGATTATTTTTTTGACGGTAGATACCATAGTCTTCTATATTATACTAAAATATTACGGCCCTACGACAACTGGTTCAGCTTTAAAAATTCGTTAAAGTTTGCAAAAATTGGTATTGTTTTTTTGGCATTTGTCAAAGTTAGACCTTTGATCGACGTTTTCTCAAAAACGCCTGAGCCGATTTTAGAAATTTAAAAGCTATTTGATGTATTTCGGTGAGGACTATCTGAGGTTTGTCAGTTTTGTGTGACGATCTGCTAAGCCGTTTCTTTGCAATTTGAAAAAAGAAAAAAAGTGCAATCAACTCTCCTGAGAAAAAAATGGAATTAACTTAATCATTATTTATAAGAAATTATTAATAAGTAAATATTGTAAATTTTATATCGAAAAAACAACTACTGAGTTGTTTTTTCCAACAAGTCAAAGTAGTATACAATGTACCTTTTCGGCGGACTATTGTAAATCCATTAAATTTACTGAATGTCCTATACTGGACAGTTGTAAATAAAAGAGTTAATAAAAAAAAAAAAAAAAAAATTCGTCCACATTTAAGCTCATTCTACCGAACCGATTTTAAAAAATCAAAAACTGTTCGAAAGATATTAGTTGGGAATAATACTGATTAGTTTTAGGTGAAAATCTACCGAGCCGTTTTCTTGTAATTAATTGTTGAAAAAAAAATTTAAGCCGATTTTCATGGAACTTTTTTTGGCGATATACATCATGGTCTTATAGAACTTACTGTAATATTACGGCCTTACGACAAGTAGTTTAATTTTAAAAATTCGTCAAACTTCGCTAAAATTATTATCGTTTTTTTTTAAGTAGGATTGATGAAGTATATTATTTACATTTTTTTTTTTTGATTAAGTCGATTATTTACACATATCGGGAAGTTCATGTAACTTGCCTCAAGGCTAAATACCAAACCAACTAGTTCTATCTAGTATTTCTATAACCAGCTTACCTTTCTTATCAGTGGCATTAACCAGAGCTTCCCACAATCCTGCAATTTCACTCATCCTGGCTTCGATTTGAGGAGCTGCATAATGGTTTGCTTCTATTAAGCTGTGTCCAGTATTCGTGATGTCTTCCATACGAGACTTGTTGGCGTTTAGTTCTTGTTCGAAGTTTTGGTGTTTTTGGACTTTGCCATTGATATTGGTTGGATCTAAATAGCTGTCATCAGTTGCAAACTAAAAACAAAAAAATCCATGTTTATAACCAATTATTGTATGCTTTTGAAATATGGAGATATAAAAAATATATTATCTTTACCTTGATTTTCTCATTAATCCATCCCTTAGTCTCGTCGCAATCCCTTTCAAATTGTTGCAGCCTGAATGAATCTTCAAGTAGTCCACGACGATGTGCAGATTTCTCCAGAAGAGCCGATCTTCTTGCCAACAGCATCTTTCTTCTATCGGCTACATCTTCAGCTGAATAATGTTCTCCTTCAATCAATTTGCTGGCAAACTCATCAAGGGCTTTGATTTTCTCTTCTTGTGCCGCAAGACTCTTTTCAAAGTCTTCGTGCTTCTTGATTAATGCTTCCACCTGAAGGTAGATGAATGAAATTGAAATAAATGGGAAAAAAAGTATAACTAGTGGTGCATGGCATCGTGCATTAACAAATGAGAAAAAAACTATAATTTTAATTAGAGTCTATTATCTTACCGAATCCAATGAATCTCCCAAGTCCTCGTTAGCCAAGAATGCTTCTTGTTTAGCCATCCAGGTGTCAGCCTGTTCTGTATCACGATAGAACAGTTGCAAATCCATACATTGCTCATATAAAACTCTGCGTTCTTCCCACAAAGCCAGAAGAGAAGCCTTGGCATCGGTTAGGGCTCCTAATTTTTCTTGGACTTCACCTGAGGCATAATGTTCGCGATCTAAAAGTTTGGAACCGGCATCTAAAGTGCTACGGAAACTGTCTTCACGGGCATCAATTTCACCCTAAAAAAGAAAATGACATATACAGTAGAATCCGCTTAGTATGACATCAAAGGGACGCCGAAATCTCGTCATACTAACCGGTCGTCATTAAAAGCGTACTGAAGAAAAACTTTTTAATATGCAAATATGTTACATGTTTCAGTAATTTAAAAGAAAAGCCTATACAAACGTTTTAATTAAAAATAAAAATGACATTAAAATTTAATATAAAATAAAATTGACATAGGACAGGGCGGGGGCACAACGGTCAAATTTGACTTACGATAATTATACTGTCTAAACCCAATGAACAACACATAACATACATCAAAGAAGCATCTATCGAACTATGTTCAGAAAAACTTACATACATACGTACATAATTCCTAATTATATAAATATTATATTTTTTACTATTTTTTAAACATTTGGTATCTGACCCATTTTACTTCACATACGAGGTAAAGAAGAACAACCAGGGGACGAACAGATGCAATTTCTTCTATTAAATTTTAAAGGATTTTACGCTACATTATAGAACCAATGCAAAGTATTAATTCTGAGGGTACATTTGTTACAAAGACAACACAGTATATTACATTGATCTGCTATTGGTCAGAAATATTCATCAGAAGAGCCGGAATAACAATTTATTCAATTAATCTCTTGTAAAATTGCTTTTTTTAAACTTTACTATTTTATTGCTTACACCTTTGCCAAAATAAAGGTTAACTGGTCCTTTTTATCGCAGTTATGTGCCGCTTATCTTCTAATAGCAAAGTCATAAGAATAAAGGTGATGGCTGGTTATGAATTTATACATTTTTCGCCCTCTACTATCAAATATAATTGTTAAAAAAAATCTTATTTTATTTGTTTATGAGATATCCGTGGTGGGCCATTAATAATTAGTCTACCCTACCCATAAACATACAAATGTGTTTTTTTAATGTAAGTAATCAGTAATTTTTGATTGATTCCTTTGCATAATTTTATTGTAAAAACAGCCCCTGGTACTACTGTGCACAAAAGACATAGCAATTGCTTTCGTAGACTTGGCCACATCATGTAAAATCATGTCGGTCATTATAATTGGACATATTTTTTTGCAAAAAATGGGTCATTATAAGCGACATGTCAATGTAAGCGAGGTCAATATATCCGACTAGAAAGCTGTTTTTTAAGGAATTTTATATGGAAACCATATTCCTAGTGCGATTACGTCATATTAAGCGGTTGTCAATATATCCGGCGTCATACTAATCGGATTCTACTGTATAATAAATACTAAATCAAGGATTCTAATACTTTGGTAACTTGAATCTCTTACCTTATGTTCCTGGTGACGTTCTAACAAAGCTTCAGCTCCAGCAACGTCCTTAGCTAGCTCATCGGCCAAAATAACAGCACGCATACCATTAATCCAGGAAATCAAGTCTCTGAAATCAGCCAAGAATCTGTGCAAGAAATAAGACTCGTCCAACTTCTTCTTACGTTCCTTTGCCTTGGCAGTGAGACTCTGCCAGTAATCCTCGATTTCCTTCTGCTTGGATTTGGTTTGCTCGCTGTGATCAGCATGGATTGAGCAGAGACGTTGGGCTTCATCACCTGAGGAAAAAAATACAAACTAGTAATATATATCTTCTATATATATAAAAATAAGTCGAGTTTTCCTTCCTGACAAAATAACTCCAGAACGCACGAACCGATTTCGACAATTTTGCATTCGTTTGAAAGGCCTCGCGCTCCGCAAGGTTTATAGCTAAGAAAATTAGCGGTGCATGGCATCGTGCCCTAATGAAAATTGCTGGAACTTCACGCACCGTAATTAAAAATTCGAGTAATGACATTAGTGAGAATTATCAGAATTATGCTTGGTCAAGTCAACGCATTGAATTTCACCACTCAATCAAAAATTGCTGGCGATTTGGTGACATACCAATGATTCCGACTGGTCTTCCGTTTGACTTCAAAGAATAGCAATTTCCAGTTCGCCTAGCGTTCGTAATAACAAGTCTCAATGCCAATCGTTTAGTGTTTGCGGGATAAATTTCAAATAGATTATTTAGAAAATCATTGTTTTTCACATGGGCAGTTATACGTCGCCTGTTCACGAGTTGGAAAACCATCCGCTTTGTTTGTGTTAACGTCAGACCAAAAAACAAAAAATGTGGTTTACCAAAGAGCACTTCAATAAAACGGATAATTGGCGGATTCACTTTCATTTACTTAGAGAAGTTCAACTAGAAAACACTTCATTTTTGTAATCGAAATAAATTCATTACTGTTATGTAATAAAATCTAATTTTTCCTTTTCAAATATAAAACAAACAAAAAATTTCTTCATCTTTCTCACGAAACCATCTGGTGGCGAAACGGAATTCGTCGGGTTTGCTAGTATATATATATATATATATATATATATATATATATACTAGCTGACCTGGCAAACCATGTTTTGCGATAAAAAATATTTCAAAATTCAACATACCCAAAGTAGAAACCTTATCTTCCAAAGCTGCCAAATCTCTCTCAACTCCCTCGTGTTTTCTTTGCAGAGTCTGCACGCTGGCCAAGTCCTTTCCATAATCATCTGAAGATAAAACAACATCCTTCTCTGAAATCCAGGCTACGGTCTCATCAGCATCTCTGTTAAAGCGTTGGATCTCATGAGCCCCGAAGAGCTTCTCTTGTCGCATCAGAGCCAGCTGTTTAAGACGTTGCCAGGCTTCATTCAACTCCTAAAGAACAACAAATAATAAATAGTGAAAAAGTTTATTGATTACGGTAAAGTTTCAATATTATTATATATCTATTCAACTTACTTCTTTCTTCTTCAAAATGGTGTCTCTCTCGGGATGTCCTTCCAAAACGAGTCTATCAGCCATATCGTTTACTTCAGCAAAACGATATTCTTGAGATGCCATGTCCTTTTGGAATTCATCGAATTTTCTTTGCAAAACTTCGACGTGTTCCAAATCTGAACCGAATTCTTCAGCTGTAACGAAGGCTTCTTTGTCATGAACCCAGAACAAAACCTAAGAAAAGAAGAATTTTATATTGTACATATACAATTTTTCATTACTTTGTTGTTATGGTTATAAAATATTCTTCACAGATGCGTCTTTTGTATAAATTTTCTTCAAAATGTAAATGCTCTTTGGAAAGGAAAATGCATCAAGTGCATAAAAAGTGAATAATAGTAATGGAAATAATAAATAAGGGAGGGAAAGAGATTCATTGATTTATGGGCCATGAACTCTTTGCCTTCGGGCAAACTACTATTTATTATTGTATCAAATATAATTTATACAAACCTCTCCACAATGTCTCAAGAATTGAACAAGAACCAAAGCCTGTTGCAATTTCATTCCCTTCTCAGCCAACAATTCCCACAAGCGATGTAATTCATCTATCAAATAAAAATAAAATATATCAATAACAAGTAAAACCACAACTTGATATTGTAACAGATGTTGAAAGGTGTGTATATATATATATATATATATATATATATATATATTTGCAATTATATAACGACAGGGTCATTAACAAACGCTTCGACAATACGGCCCTGAACGAAACGAACACGTGGTTTCTTATAGCGTGACAAAATTTCTTAAAAAATAACAAAATCCCATCACTTTTTAAATTTTCCAAAAATATATGCTACACATGCTAAAACACATGCTAAAAACTGCTTTGAGAAAAATGTGACATTTCTATCCTAAACTCCGAAGAGTAAATAGTTTCGACAACTTGTTAAGTTATCATGGTTATTAGTGTGTTTTACCATTTGTGATGTTTGTGTTAAAATATATATATCTCATCAATGTGCACATACTCATACCATGGATTAATAATCGTTTCATATGCTATATTAGGATACAAATTTGTAAGTGTTTTATTACTATTATTATTATTATTGTTTTTCCATGAAATTTCCGTTCATATAAATTATTTAGTTTCAATTTTTTATAGTTAATTTGATTACCACTGAATGATGGCTAAGATGCTAGCCGAAACGTATGGATTTTAAATAAATAAACTTTTAAAAAAACTCTCATACTATTTTTATTGATGTTACGCGTTATGATTAAACATATATATCAACATCAAATTCAAGACTATTCAAATATATGTATATATATATATATATATATGTAATATATATATATATATATATATATATATATATTATTACCAAAGTCTAATTTATTTTATTATTATTACCTAGTCTGTTACGAATAGTATCAGAAGCAAAATGTCCCTGGCTGATCATTTCAGTACCAGTGTTGTCCAGGACAACAATAGCATTGCTGTGAGCAGCTACTTCAGCCTCGAAAGCCTGGTGTTTCTGGATCTTAGCCTAATAATAATAACGAAGGAACATTATAGTAAGAATTTCAACATTACATTTAAACTTTCTCTTCGTGTATATACCTGCAAATTGGTGGGATCTTTGTAGCTTTCATCGGAAGCAGCCTGCAGTTTTTCGTGAATCCAGCTTTCCAGTTCATCGGAGTCTCTCTTTGAAATATTGGAATCTTCGAGAATCCTCCAATTTCTCACGCTTGTTACGAGCTTCCTTCTTGAACTCACCATAACGACTCAGCACCTGAGAATAAAAGATAAATAAATAAATATGGAATGGTATTTTTAAAAATACTATTTTAAAGTAGAGGGCTAAATTTGTAATCATTTCCAGTAACTTCCCACTGATTAAATAATGTAGTTATTTTTTTAAATATATTTTATTTTTATGTTCTCTTCTTTCCTGGATGTCTTCGGCGCTCTCCAAAATCCTGACCTCCTTAATAGTAGAGGCTATGGGCTCTGTGCCACCATGATGGGGCCTTCTTATTCGAAACTTGCTGTTTAAAAGACAATCGTTCGTTCAAATGTGTTTCTTTTGAAAAATCTCCTTAGTGCAATTTGTGTTGGGGTCTGACCCTTCTGTAAGAGAAAAGTAATAATTAATAAAAAAACAAACGAATGTGAAACAAAGTATAAAAATATAAAATATTAAATATAAGTAATGCATAGAAGGGTATGTGACGTCATATGTCTGAGCGAACATTGCCGACGACAATCGCGGAGCAGTTCATGTGATGTAATGTCTATGAACAATAGATTGAAAAAGTTAACAAATATTGGAAAGAAATTACATAGAAGTTCACAAGTAGAATTTAGATGTTATTTTGTAAAAATAATTGATAATATTATGATAACTATCAGGTACTGAAAGGGCATAATTACCTTTATTTACAGAAAGAGCGTTTAAAAATAAAAGAAAAAGATTCAACATATATACTAAGGCCACATTTTTTTCTTTATATCCATTTTGTTTTGTTTTTATTGTACTTAGCAAGCTATACATACAGTACATTCAGCTAATTTACTTATAATAATAATAATTAATTAATTTATTTATAATGGCATTTTAGTATTTTTAGAATTAGGTATGAATTAAACCAGGGATTCTTAAACTTTTGTCCTTCGCGACCCCATTTACGATTGCGAGTTTCTTGGCGACCCCACACATATAAAAAATTAAATTAATATTTTTAAAAGATTTATTTATTTTGTAAAAATATACATACACATATAAAAATATACAGGTTAAGAATTTATTGAGAACATACAAAAACCAAGACATAATGTTATAAAAAAATGAATAAATATTTGTCATTAAAATCCTCGCGACCTCAAAATTTTCCACGCGACTCCATTTGGAGTCGCGACCCATAGTTTAAGAAGCCCTGATTTGAACTAATAATATGTTCCGAAAACAAAGTTTTGTATTGATTAGGATTTTTTGAATTACAAATATTCTTTTGTAAATATATTGTGAACTTTCGCCAATATAACATCAGTTACAATCGTTAAAATTTATCTTGTGAACAACATCATTAGGAGTTGTAAATTTTATTTGAAAACATAGAAATGCATCATCTAAAAACAATATTTTTAGAAATTGTCACCTTAGAAAATTTGCTGAATCTTTTTCTATTATTTTTAAAAAAATTAAGAAATTTTAAAAAATGCTATTTTTTTTAAAAAAAATTCTATTTCTTTTTTAAAAAATAAAGGATATGAATTAGAAATTTTTGAACTATTTGAAACATTATCAATAATACAATTGGGAGCGTAAAAAATAGTATAAAGTTATTATTAATAATTATTAAAATAATTTTCATCACATTGTTTATTAAATGCAACAAATAGGAATTTTCTAAAAGAACTTAGTACATTGTAAATTTATTTTGTTGATCACGTGACTAAGTAACATAACTGTATTATTTAACTTCTAGTTTATTATTTATTTATATTAAAAACAATATATTTTTTATTGTTAATAACAAGAAGCTGAAAAATAAATATAATAAAAATGTAATTTTAGTTTCATTATTTTTTTATTTAAGTAGGTATGGATTTTGTATTATCAAACTTATACTTATTGCTATTTATTTTAAAAAAAACGATTTTTTTAAATATTTAAGAGGATTCATTAACATTACATTAGAATATTAACATTAATAACGATAATAGGTTCAAAACAAACTTAAGTAATAAATATTTTAATAAAATCCGTCTATAGTAATAGAATAAAAATTACTTCAAGAATAACATATTTAATTATATTATATAATATTACCTCATTTAAGTATTATATAATGTTATTCCATTATTAAACTCACAATTTGTCATTTGCTATTTATTTCCACAGTTAGTTTACACTTACTAACTTAATAAAATTAAATTGTTGTAATAAACTTTGAAGAATAAAAGTGATTAATTTTATAAAATAAAGGTGATTGATATTATGAAGTACTAATTGATTTTATTTGTTACTGTTGACTGATAATATATATTCTTAATAATTTAGATATGAATTTTTATCTATATGTTATTTATGATAACATAAATTCTTGTTATCGTTTTATGAGTAATTTAAATACAAGTGCAAAGTATACGTAAAAATTATATAACCGAATAAATAGATGAATCGAAAAAAATATGAGAATTTTTTCTAAGCTTCGGGAAGTCATGTAACTTGCTTTAGGGTAAAATGCCACTTGCACCTAGTCTATATTTTAAAATAAAAGATGAACGATAATCTTAGTACAGCCTTCATGATTTAAAATTTATTTAATCGATTAATTAACAAATGAAGATCAAAACATTTTTCAACAAATGAATATCTTAGAAAGATTGTTTTACGATTTTTGCATTGAGTATTCAGTATTTCCGAAATAAAGTTATTATTTCTATTAGTGATTTATTAATTCAAAGTGATTTAGATTGTTCGACATTGTGCTGATCAGGTAATAATATATATTATATATTTATATATTTATATAATTAATATGCAATAATATAATTGTCATTTGTTTAACAATTTTATCTGATAGTAAAAACGCCTTAATAAAAATATAAACTAGTGGTGTATGGCATCGTGGTTTAAGATAAATTGCTGGAACTCCTATACCAATTTTCACATCCATTTTTTTTAAATCAATTTTTTTTAGCTTTGAAAAATTTTGATTTTTCTAGAAAATATTTCTCTATTATATATTCTTTTTTGAGAAATTTAAGACTTTTGAAAAGAAATTGACTTTTTTGGAAATAAATGTATTATTTATTTTGAAATATTTTGGAAATTTCGAACTTTTTTTTCAAAGCAATCGCGCTGCTTTAGCAGCATAGAGACGAAATACTGAAGCGCGTAAGCGCCGCGTCGCCGTCTAACGGAGAAACGATGTTACGGAAACCGTAGAAATATAAAAATTTATATGTATTATTAAAATCTCCATAAAATATCTGATATGATGTGCGTATGTCTAATGATCATTTTTGACCGCCAAAATGCTTTTTTTTTTTTTTTTTTTTACTAGATCTCCGAACCCGCTAGACCTGCCTTCCCAAAAAGTTAAACAGTTTTTCATCTTATCAATACAAGTAAAATGTTTTTTGAATTCAAATCAAACGCTCCGTTTCTCTTGAAAACTGATTTACCGTTTTTAGCACTTTTTGCTTCGTATCTCCGTAACGGCTAGACCTGCCTTTGCCTAAAACTAATCAGCATGTCTCCTTATCAATAGGAATCGAATTTTTTTTCGAATAATTGAAATCGGTTGAACCTTGTTCCCGAAATCGCCGACGAAAATTTGTATCGGCACAAACACACACACATACATTCATTTTTTCTAAGGTGTGCCAAAGTGTTCAGAAACCTTTGAAACGTAAAGATATGCAAAAAATTTCATTTTCGATTTTTTTGCGATTACTATAACTTACCCTAAGGGAAGTTAATAAATCAAAGTGCCTTAAGGCAAGCTTGACGCGCTGATTAGTTTTTGGCAAAGGCAGGTCGAGCCGCAAAAAGTGCCAAGAATAGTAATTCATTGTATTAAGAAAAACGGAGCGTCTGATTTTAATAATTCAAAAAACTATTATGTTATTTTCAAGAACTGGTGAAATTTTTGAAAAAGCAGGTCTGGCGGTTTCAGAGTACTACTAAAAAAGTGAAAAAAATGCCATTTGGTGGCCATAAAAGATGATTAGATATATGCACATCAAATTATCACATATTTTATAGATATTTTAATAATAAAAAAATTTTGTTCACTTTTCTATGGGTTCCGTACCAATGTTTATCCATTAGACTGCGACGCGGCGCACACGCGCTTCGATATTTCGTTTCTACGCTGCTAATGTATGAGGGATTACTTTGAAAAAAGGAACAAATTTTTCAAAAAGGTCCATTTTTTCAATTTCCATTTTAAAAAATTTAAACAATTTCAAAAATCGATTTTTTCATAGTTCTAAAAGAAAATTGCATCTTTATTCAAATTTGCCTTAAAACACGATGCCATGCGCCACTAGTTTTGGATGTTTATTAAAATCAGAAAACTCTATCGCCATACATACAAAAATAAAAATATTTAATTCAATTATTACAGAAATAAATTTGGTCCACGATGAGCAACTCTATAAAACCTGGTGGGATTCCAGGAAGTTTCCTGCAAAAAGAAGTAACGGATGAAATCGAATTGGCCCTTCTAAAAATGCATTCTACCGAACCGGAGTCATCGGAGTCGCTTCTTCAGATTCTTACCGAAGGTACACGATTTAAATATAAATTTAAGAGATGTTTTATTTACTATTACAAGTTTCAGGAGAGGTTGAGGAGAAGAACAAGTTGTATACTGATGGGAAAGGCGACCAAAATCTTAATGGATATCCAGGATATCCAAATGTGGTTGAGAAGAAAGTGATGGTACAGGAAAAAGATCTTGAGTATTGTATCAAGAGAAGTTATGGTAATGTACGTAAGAGTGAATGCGAAAAATTTCAGGTAAATTCTAAAATATTTATAAGATTACGTTGCAGATTTAGGTGTAACTATTTTATTTTGTTTAACCATGTTTTCTTGATATTGGGACCAACAATGACAAAACTGTCAGAGGTCCATTAAATGTTTATTTATATTTTTGATACTGTCAACGGTTGAGAACTAACCTCCAAATAGCACCAGTAACATTAGTTCGACTTTAGGCTTATTTCACCTAAAAGTGCAATTCATCAGCACAAATCATTTTGAACTACTGTTTTTCATAATCTCTCATACCAGGCATCTCTGTCTGACTGAGATATGAAAATAATGTATGTATATAAATAAAATAAAAAAAACAACAAATATTATCTACTTTATCTTAAGGATCAAATCTTCGGATAAAATAGAAATATCTTATCTTAGAATCTATAGTCTATCTTAGAATTAAAATATAACTGTCTTGGATTGTGTATTTGAGGTGCAGTCAGGCGTTCTACACATCAAACCTAACCTCCAAAACGCATAAAAGTCGAATAACAATGTTATCATGAGTGTCTCTTTGATAAATTTGAAATGAAAAATGGACTCTATTGACGAGCGAACTGGTTTCTGAAGTTTTTTTTTCATAAATTTGAAAAGGAAAAAGAGAAAAAATCACGTTAGATCTCATGCGTATTTATTTTTTACCTGATTTTTTTTAATAAATCCAAACATTTTCAAAAAAAATGACAAATTTTACAATGTTTCACGTAATTAAAAATACACGTGATGTTTGGTGGAGGAGGAGAGGTAATCCAAGGGAGGGGAAATCTAAAAATTCTTAAAAAAATCGATCACGTGATCAATGGACGCCTCTTAATTTTGCAGTAGTTTTTCATTGAATTTGGATCAAAATTTTACTTTTAACTTGCCTAAGAGTTTATGAGAAGGCTTAAATTTTTTTTTGCTAATTTTTTTTTTTAAAATTTCTTGGCCGAATACAATTTCAATTAGAAAATACATGCAACCTTCAATTTTCACCATCCTATCACAAAACCCTTAATTGGTTATCCAACCATTTTTCATTCTGATCAATTACCCTTCTTTACTGAAATTCATTTTGGTAAAAAAATTCTGCAAATTTGCATCTCTTTAGAAAGAATTCTGAATATTAGAAGAAAATCTAATAAAAAAATTCAAGATCTGTAAGGATCTAAGAATAAATCTACTTTTTAAGGTTCTTAAAACTTAAAAAAATCACTTCTCAAAGCTTTCTTAAAAGTTTTCAGATTACAAGTTATATTTGTCACAGTGTGTTCTTTTTATCAGGCGGAGAATAAAAATGAAAGTTCAACAAAATTGTAAAAGCTTCAATGAAATTTATCAAGCAACAAGATTCAAAAAGTGCTTCAGGTCTGGAGACGAAAAAAAGTGTGACTTTTGACTATCAGACTAAAAAATTATTTAAAACCAAAGAAAATAAGATAACTGCGAAGAAATAATGTGGCTTCAGAAAGTTATGCAAACTATGTCAAAGACAAGATGGATACTTATTTAAAAAACCAACGTATGTACGAATGGAAAGTGAAAAATGAGCAGAAGCAACAAGATCCAACTTTAAATTCGATGAAACAATCAAAAGTCAGTGTTTCAAAACACAAATCAAGTAATCCGGTTCCCAATCTACTCCAATCTGATAAAACAAAACAATCGTCCGAAAACAAAAAATCTAAAGGCATTCATAAATCAAGTAGACTACAAGTTTACAATCATCAAAAACAAAATACGGAGCTAGAAAATTCTATGTCAAAAATATTTTCTAATTGCAATCGGCAAGAAGAGATGAGAAAACTTATGAAGATGAAGTCTGGAAAAGTTGAGAAGGCGAAAAAGAAGGGTAAAGGTAACAACTTATTATTATATGCAGAAAATAATAGTTACTTTTGACTATTTTTCTAACTTTCATGAGTTATCTATTTTGCAACTAAAGTTTGTTTTTTAATATTAACAGAATCAAATAAAGAGAAGTTCACAAAAACTGCAATGGGTGTTGCAGACGACACGGCGCAATTTACTGAAAACCCTTTGGATAAGGAGGAATCCAAAATCATTAAGGAGAAAAGAGGTATAGATTTAATAAAAAAAAATTAACGTGTCATTTACAATTTAAATATTTTTGCAGCAAATAGACGATCTTCTAGCAATCGGGGTAGCCATAGCAGAAATTCTAGTTTGGGCAAATCCAAAGAGAAGCACCTACAAAAATTCAGGACATGCAGAAAAATGAAAGCAAGGCTTCTGAAATGCAGATGCCAGAAATGATTGAAGAAAGTTTTTCGGTAGACTCTGGTAATAAGATGGCCTTGTTACCTCTTGATGAAAAATCAACTGAAACTACTAGGTCAAATGGAGAAGACGCAATCAAGGCCCAAGGTAAATGATAAAACTTTTGCAGTTTTATTGTTAATGATTGTTACTAAATGAGTTTTCTATCTAATTTAGGCGACCAATCGACTACCAATGACCAAACTGATTTGTCTACTAACATCACAGATCAGTCATCGGAACACCAAAAGGCTACATTAGCTGATTCTGCAGAGAAAATACCAGACACCAAACCAAAAGCTCCAGAATCGAGCAAATTTCTTTGGCTTGATGCTTCAGAGGATCCGAGGTACAAAAATAGACATAAAACTATAAATATTTATTAAATGGTTGAGTAACTTGTGCGAGCTAAAATTCGTAATATAAAAATCAGGGTAATATAAAAAATTATTCGATCTAGTCTGCGAGCAAAACAAAAAATACATCAAATGTCGAATCATATGTCAAAAACAAAAAAAAATGTGTCGACTTTCACTTGAGTTTTGTATTTAGCTCGTAGTCTCTAAACATTTTTTGAAGTAAAACTTCTTTAGGCGCGACATGGGTTAGCAGTATAATTCGTGAGTTAATAAAAATGCCAAGATCGGTCAGAATATTTTATCCCGTCCCCCATAAATAATTGTAGTGCAAATGATCGCAAATAAATAATGAAACAAAGGAAAAATCTGCGCCGCGTAAGAAATGTAAGTTTATTGAAGTAATTTGTATTATTCGAGATTTTAGAGGTTACTATATAATGTGTCGTCTTTCACTTAGGTTTTGTATAGTGTTTGATGTCTCTAAACATTTTTTTTCATTATTGTCACGATTTTTTTAACTTAAAGATATATGTTAATGTCTTAATCTTGTTTTTGATATTTTTTTGGTGATTTATAGTATTATGCTATCGGTATTTTGTCCAAATTATTTGATTGATGCAGAATCACTTATATTTTGTTGAATATTTTCATGTGGGAGATAGTAATGATAGTAGTAGCAAGATCGTAATGTATGCAAAATGTTTTCAAAAAGAAACTACTCATTGAACGAAGTCTTTAGAGTCATATTATGTTTTTGTGATATCAGTTATATATCAAATTATTAACGTTTAAACATGTGTATCATACGTATAATTAAGAAATTGCATGCATCTCTTTATCTGATTTTTTTATAATTATATATTAGGCTTGTTACATATAAGTAAGATATAAATGGATTTAAACTCATATATCGGCATGATTATCTATGATAAAAATTATTAAAGAGAGTTCACAAATATACACTAATACATCTATAAAATTAAGAAAAATTTATAATTCGTTTAATACAGATGGTAGAAATAAACCTTGTCCATTTCTTTGGAAAAGGTAAATGGATTTATAACCAAGATAAAATTTTTAATTTATATTATTGATGCAATAATCAGAATCTCTTTGTATTGAAAGAAATTTATAATAATAATAGAATTGAAAGATACGAATTTACTTAGGCTATTTTAGAAAT
The DNA here is from genome assembly GCF_003426905.1 of Ctenocephalides felis. Taxonomy (NCBI): domain Eukaryota; kingdom Metazoa; phylum Arthropoda; class Insecta; order Siphonaptera; family Pulicidae; genus Ctenocephalides; species Ctenocephalides felis. The sequence goes on from NW_020536999.1 coordinate 7,854,580, forward strand.
AATACTTAATATCCGGTGTCTACATAAAGTAAATGATATTGTAATTATATAAATATTTAAACCGAATTCTTAACAAAAAATGATAATGAAAATATTTCAAAGGAATCCTTAAAAAACTTATTTAGGCGAGACTCGAAGTAATTTTACGATAGTGATTTATTTAAACTCTGATTCGTCATTGGCCGATGATTGGATAGAGTTGACGCGATTGGTCGTTTTGGTATTAAAACAAAAAAAATCGATATTTTTATCCAACGCAAAACAAATGAAAAACTTGAGGAAAAATTTATGCAAATGTCACAGCATGCGGTCGTGTTGAAACTGAAGCGTCAACAAAAATTAAATGTTCTCAAGTATTTATTATTAATAAAAAGAATGTAAAGAATACAATTTTATAATCTCATTGAAGTAGTATTATATATTGTTAATAACGATAAATTTCTGATCAAATATTTGTGAAATGCTTTAATATCTCAACCTACTTATATATTTTATTCATAAAATTTAAAACTTAACAATCCTCGTTAACGTAATTGACAATATAACAATATTCTGTTTTTTAAACATTAAATGATTTTAAGGTTATGTCGTGAAAGATTTTTGTTAAATAATTTTGATCAAATGAAAATAAATGAATCTCAAGAGCATTTTACGCCATTACAATTAATTATAATCTAAAAACAAACTAAATATTTTAAAATGTCGTGCCATTTTAATAAACGGGTTGACAGGTAAACAGTTGGACAGGGAATCAGATACAAAGATAGATAAATAGAAAGATAGAGAGGTAGAAATATACCGGGTATATATATATTAGATGACCCGACAGGCGTTGTCCTGTGCCCACGTCTACAATTCAAAAGTTTCAAATTTTTTAATATCCTATCCTATACTTTTTATTATCCTATTTGATGTCCTGCCTTTGTGTTTCGTTTATTTTCTCATTATAAGCAGTATATGAAATTCAGAACAATATCACACTTGATTTTACCCCACAACATAATTGCTTCAATAATTTAGTCGATAATTTTTATATTATCGTACGATTGTTTGTTGCGATTGTGCGATGGTGAGTTGCTTTTTGGCAATTATAATTTCTAAAGTACATTTTTCTTACTAATAATTAAATCTTCTTATTCTTAATCTTAATAATTTAATAAAGTTAGGTGAATTAATTTGTAAAATCTAGTTCATATGAGAACACTTCAACCTAAGATCAATTTGCTAAATAAAATATTCCATATCTAATGCCAAACAAATTTTTGACACATGAAATCTAAAATTCTAAATCATTTTTTCAATAAGTGGAAATATTTTTTTTTGTATTGTTAAATAATTTAGTAAAGTAAACCAAAATGCATAAGTTTAAAAAATTAATGTTAAAGTGCATTCCAAAAATAACTTGGTATATTTAATAAAACGCAATACTTTACTATTCTGCAATGATTTGATTATAATCCATTTGACATTGGTAATATAGAAACAAAAAAATGTATAGAAAATATCTCATATAGTCGATTCTAATAGAGCCATCGTAGAATAGTAGAGTATTGCGTTTTTATTAAATATACCAAATATTATTTATGGAATGTGCTGCACCATTATATGAGATATTTTCAATACATTATTTTGCTTCTATATTACCAATGTTATGGAACACTTAATTTAATTTGGAGCAAATTTGCTCCAAATGAATATGCAATTTTGGACTTAATGCGTTACTTATTAAACTGAATTATATAATTTAATCTGTCAAAAATATACCGTTGACAGTATCTTACATTATTTTAATTCTGACACATCTCGACTGCTTTTCGGCAATAATATTGCAGACGTTACATTATTCTTGTATTCTACTATTGTCTAGGCTCATAATTTCAGCTAAATTCAAATTTCAAGTGAATTGACGTTTCTAGCAAGTGACAGTCAATGTCAAAAAATGATAAGTGTTTTTTTGTAATTTTTGCCATTTATTTCTACAATATTACTGTAGTTTTATAGTTCATCAAATCTCAAAAATTTCCTTTGACAAACTCTAAAAAGAATTATCAAAATCCGAATAACCGTTTAGGAGACGTATCAAATCATACACCCATATAGAAGAATTTTATATATAAGATCTAAACACAATGCTACTAAAAACTAATATGTATCTCGTACAATAGCAAAAAAGTTCTACTTCAACCGCATACTATTTTTTTCCAAATCGCTTTCATATCATCAGTTTTTGTCAAAAGCGATTTGAAGTTTAATCCCTCCCTTTATGTGGATGGATTTTTGTGTAAAATTAATTTGAATTTCATATATCTTTCTATAATAGTTCTGATGATGAAACAAAGAAGTCCAGAAAAATTAAAGCCAGGAAGGAGGTCGTCTCAGATTGTGACTGGAGCCCTAGTCGCGAAAAAGAACGAAAACCAAAAGCCTATTCCAAGAAGAGTAAAGGTTTGGCAATTATTTAGAGAAACCAAAAAAAAAAAAAAAATTGCGCCAAATAATAAATATTAATTATAGTTGGCTAAGAAAATTTGATAAATTCAATTCATTCGTTTGTGATATTCCATAAAATCTCGTACACTTGTTTAGCTTCGCCAATATTTGCAAGTTGCCTTAAGGCAAAATACCACTTTCAGCTAGTTTATAATATCTTTATAAGTCATAATATACTTTTAAAGAATTGATAAATAATAAAGTAATATAGTGATACACAATATTTAACTTCCCGTAGGGTAAGTTATTGTAATGGGCCGAAAATCGGAATTGAAAATATTTACATTTTGGCATACCTCAGAAAAAATGGATGTGTGTGTGTATGTGTGTGTGTGTGTATGTATGTGTGGATACAAATTTCCAGTCACGTTTTAGGGCGCACGGATCAACCGATTTGAATGGTTCAAAAAACATTCGATTCCTATTGATAGGGAAAAGAGCTGATTAGTTTTTGGCAAAGGCAGGTCCAGCCGTTTCGGAGATACGGAGCAAAGAGTGCGGAAAATAGAAATCGAATTTTTGAGAGAACGGAGTATTCGATTTGAATGATCTAAAAAACATTCAATTAGTAATGATTGGGAGAAGTGTTTATTAGTTTTTGGCGAAGGCAGGCCCAGCCATTTCGAAGATACGGAGCTAAATATGTAAAAAATGGCAGTTTTTGAGAGAACTAAGCGTCCGATTTGAATGATTCAAAAAACTTTCTGCTTGTCTTAACAAAATAATTGATTTTGGAAAAAAAAAATTTTGTCTCATTTTTTTTTTTTTTTTTAGTTTTTTGTTGAAACAAATTAGACAATGTTACAATATTTATAATAATCTATTTGAAAACATTCAGTATTCCTCGAACATTTCGTTACGGTACGGGAAGTTCCAGCAATTTGCCTTAAGGCACGATGCCACCCACCCCACTAGTTTATTAATATAATCAAACTTGTTCATATCTACACTTACAGTATCAGTGCGCTATACTATATATTAGTATAAATTTAAGGGGGTATTCTAGTGTAGAAATTCAAAAAAATCGATTTTTTTTATTTTGTATTTTCAAAGTTTAACTATCTAAAAATATGGGTACGAGAAGGTTTTTGAAAATTTGAATTATTTTCGGAGATATAGGCATTTTACTGACTCGGTCTCCATACTGGTTTGGCTTCACGCCAAACTTTAAATGCGTTTTTCTCACAATCAGAAGAGACTTTTTCAGTACTGTTGACACGATTTCTTGAGTTCTACTCGACCGATTCACTTGTAATGTTCAGAGAGTCTTGTTTATAGACCTATCTATAGCCCGAACTAGGATTATCCCCAAATTCCATTTTTTACTATTTTTAAAAAAATCGAGAAACTCAAAAAAACACCTTTTTTTCAAACAGTCGCCAATTTGTAAAAAAAAATTTTTTTACTCATCGCTAGTTCGGGCGATTGCGGCATCATTGTAAATTAATAATCTTTTTATTTCTTATCATGTCAAGACTGAGGTGCCAATTTTTTGAGACCACCCACTTTATCAGCTGCCAGTTTTCACAATTTTCAACTTTTTATTTTTTAATTCTTGTTTTGTATTTCAATAATATTAATAAACAAGTGTTAAAAAAATGGATAAGAAAAACATTCATTGCTTTCTTTTACGACATTTTAAAAATGACCTAAAATTCATCGCTCTACACTAGAATACCCCCTTAAGATGTGACACCAACATTTTCGCTTTTTTTCTGACTATTATTATTATACTATTTTCAGCAGTACCATCTGAATTAAATACGTATCCCAACACCAGAAGAACACGAGGACAAAAATTAGAGGTAAACCATTGTATTTACTAAAAGTACTTAAACAATAATATTTAATTAGTCAGATTTTTTACCAATTCTTTTTCCATTTTCAGGAAGGAAATGCTGCTGGTAAAAAATGTGAATGCAATTATCTCGATATGCAAAATATGCCCTCGGCGGAATACAACACGTTGATGGTAAGCTTTGGAATTTTTGAAATAAATTGACTTTTTTTAAAAAAGTTTATTCATATCACCTCTCATGTATATAGGAAATTTTGAACTTTTTTCTTGAAAAAGTTTGAATTTTGAAAATTTTGAAATTTATGAAAAAAAATTGACTCTTTTGAAAAATAAAAAAAATATATTTACAAATATTTTGTAAATTTTGAACTTTTATCTTGAACATGCATAGAAAGAAAATTTAATAAATAAAAAATATATATATATATATATATATATATATATATTTCAAAATATTTTGAAAATTTTGAACTTTTTTCCTTAAACTGCATAGAGGCGAAATTTGATATTTAAAATTTTTGAAAAATAAATTGGCTTTTTTAAAAAAAAACATTATTTTATATTCCCAAATATTTTTGAAAATTGACATTTTTGAAAAAAAAAATTTTTTTACATTTCCAAATATTTTGGAAATTTTAACTTTTTTTCTTCAAAAAATTTGATTTTTGAACATTTTGAAATTCTTGAAAAAAATTGACTTCTTTGAAATTTTTTTTTTATATTTCCAAATATTTTGGAAATTTTAAACTTTTTTCCCTAGAACTGCATAGAGATGAAATATCGAAGCGCGTAAGCGCCGCAACGCAGTCTAATGGATAAAAAATGTTACGGAACCCATTGAAATGTAAACAGAATTTATACTTATTAAAATCTCTATAAAATATCTGATAATTCGATATGCATATGTCTAAAATTAAATCTAAATTTTTCACCGCCAAGTAGCATTTTTTTCACTTTTTTTACTCGAACTCCGAAACCGCTAGACCTGCCCTCCCGAAAATTTAAACAAATCATCTTGTCAATACAAATAAAACGTTTTTTGAATCATACAAATCATTCCGTTCTCTCAAAAACTGATTTACCATTTTTGGCACTTTTTGCCCAGTATCTTCGAAACCTCTAGACCTGCCTTTGCCAAAAACTAATCAGCACGTCTCCTTTATCAATAGGAATCAAATGTTTTTTGAATTGTCCAAATCGGTAGATCTGTATTCCCAAAATCGTCGACGAAGATATGTATCCAAACACGTACACACACATACATACATTTTTTCTAAAGTATGCCAAAATGTTCAGAAACTTTTGAAATGTAAAGATATGCAAAAATTTTCATTTTCGTTTTTTTTGCGATTGCTATAACTTACCCTACGGAAAGTTAAAAATGTAGTGTGTTTACATTTTTTTGCTTTTAGTCAAACTTCAAGGATTCTTTGAACAGCACATGTCCACTATGTTTCTTGATACAAGATTCAACAAAAACTTTCCCTGTCTTTAAGAAGAAGGTTAGAAAGACACTGAAAGCATCAAGGAAGAAAAAATTAAACCGTAGAGGTACCATGAGAACTATTTTGTGTATATTGTGTATCAAACATATAAAATTTAAAAATCTTTTCAGAAACCTTGTCACAAACCGAATTGGCGATGCAAAAAGTCATCGATGCTTTTGTTGCAGAAACTTCGAATTTTACAGAACAAGAAGATGATTCATCTTGTGGAGATGCGACATCTGTTGACAAGTCTTCGAAAAAAATATCTTTGCTGGACTGCAACCCGAAAACATTGCAAATGTTGAGCAGAATTTTGGCAAGTTTGGGAACAAATCAAGATTCTGATAACCCCAAAACTGAGACTCAAGATGATCAATTGTCAGCACTCGCCGAAATGATAAAATCAAAAGATGAACAATCTGTAACTTTGGAACCTCAGACATTACCAAATCTAGGGTTAGAAGATATTGATATGTCGGCGATAAGCAAGTCTACACCTATTCTTACACAAACTATTGAAAAATCATCCGGAGAAACCTTGCAAAAACCATCTAAAATGCTCAAGAAGAAAAGAAAATCCATCAAGAAGCAAAGCATATCAAATGCATCTTCAGATGAAGAAATTCCACAAAAAATGTTTAAAGGTGTATTACCAAAAACTAATGGCAAAGCTGGTAAGTCCACGAGAGTTTATAAAACAAAACAAACCAATAAAACGATCGAATCTTTGCATGAAGATCCAAAAATGAAATTTTCTTGCATCGAAGGCCAATGCAGAGCGAATGCATCTACAAATGATGCAAATGAACAAAAAATAATATTTGGTGATAATAATAAACATTTATTACCCAAAACTAATGACAAAGTTAACAAGTGCACCGAAGTTTCTGAAACACGAGAAGAAAATGAGTCAATCGAATCTTTGCATGAAGATCCAGAAACGAGATTTTTGCCCATTAAAAGGCAACACATATCAAATGCATTTTTAGACGATGAAGAAATTCTACAAGAAATGTTATTCAATGATAATTATGAAGATTTGTTACCACAAACTAATGGCAAGGTTAATAGAAGCACAAAATCACAAGCAAACGAGTCTTTGCATAGAGATCCTAAAATGAGATTTGTTTCCATCAAAAGACAACGCATATCAAATGCATCTTCAGACGATGAAGATATTCCACAAGACATGTTATTTGTTGATAATAATGAAAACTTATTATCACAAACTAATGGCAAAGCTAACAAGAGCACAAAAGTTTCTAAAACATCAAAAGAATATGAGACCTTGCATGAAGATCCTAAAATGAGATTTGCTTCCACCAAAAGGCAACGCATATCAAATGCATCTTCAGACGATGAAGAAATTCTACAAGAAATGTTATTCAATGATAATTATGAAGATTTATTACCGCAAACTAATGGCAAGGCTAATAGAAGCACAAAATCACAAACATACGAGACTTTGCATGAAGATCCTAAAATGAGATTGTCTTCCATCAAAAGGCAACGCATATCAAATGCATCTTTAGACGATGAAGAAATTCTACAAGAAATGTTATTGAATGATAATTTTGAAGATTTGTTATCACAAACTAATGACAAAGCTATCAAGAGTAAAGTGGTTCCCGAAAGATCACAAACAAATGAATCCATGGAATATTTGCATGAAGATCCAGAAACGAGATTTTTGTCCACCAAAAGGCAATGCATATCAAATGCATCTTTAGACGATGAAGATATTCTACAAGAAATGTTATTCAATGATAATTATGAAGATTTATTACCACAAACTAATGGCAAAGCTATCAAAAGCACAGTGATTCCCAAAACAACACAAACAAATGAATCCATGGAATATTTGCATGAAGATCCAGAAACGAGATTTTTGTCCATGAAAAGGCAACGCATATCAAATGCATCTTTAGACGATGAAGAAATTCTACAAGAAATGTTATTCAATGATAATTATGAAGATTTGTTACCACAAACTAATGCCAATGCTAACAATTGCACGAGATTTTATAGAACATCCCTAACAAATGAATCAATCGAATCTTTGCATAAAGATCCAAAACCCAGATTTTCTTTCAACCAAAATTATGATCAACTGCAGGCTAATAATAATGTTGATTTTGCATCAAAAAGTTGCAACCAAATGGGTTATATCGAAAGCAACCACGCTAAAAATGTATCAACCCTTACAACGTCTGGTGATAATGAAAATTTGAGATTGAAGTTAGTACGAGCAGTAAAAGAAAGCATGCCCAACATGGAAAGTACAGAAATTGCACGAAATATATTTGGAAAAATTAAAACAAATATGAAATGTCATCTACTAAACGAGGAAGATGGAACATCATCTGCAAATGAAGGGTCTTCTACATTTGTTCCACGAATTATATTACCAGACATAGACATCGCAAATGTAATGTCTAGTCAGCCAACAGAATACGTGCAAACTACAAATAATCCCAATAAGAGATATAGTAATCACTAACAAGAATCCAAAACGCGCCAACCCTAACTGGGGTAAAATCAAATAAAACTGAACTGTCCAAAAAAGAACAAAACCTGATGACGTGGAAACAACTACTGAAAATTCAGCATTTGTACAAACAATGCCTCGTCAATATAGATCTCACAGTTTGTCTAGTTTTTCTGAAAGTGATTACTACGAAGATAATCGAAAGGTGGTGAACACAGATCGCAGAAATAAAATGTCTACTGAACCATACAAGAAAAAACAAAAATTGATGAACCAGCAAAATTGTGGTGAAACCACAGCAGTTGCACAAGCAATGATTTATCAATATGGTAAGTCTTCACCAAGAAGCAAGACCAACATTTCTGAATGCAGAAAAACCTATGAATCACAATGGAACCACAATCTATGCAAATGAGACATTTATGAGGCATAAAAATCTTGATGGCATCTCCAGAAGCACTGAGTTTGCCAACCTTAACAATATCACCGAATCAGAAACAACATGTGATATGAAATATTTAGACGAAGACGACGACAAGTTTTCATTTGTGACAACAGAGAATTCAATGGCTTTAGCTTTAGATGAATTTGAACAAAACGGTGTTGAGGAGTCAGAAAATATTTCAAGTGCTTACAAATTGTTAAACGATGCAATGTTTGAGAATTCCAACTGTGAAGCTGAACAAGAACTTGAAATCAGAAATAATAATCTACCTCCAGTAACTAAAACAAAACTTGACGAAAAAGTTGCTACAAATATTTCAACCGAATCATCAAATGGCATTGAGCATAATTCTGTTGATGATGATTCAACACCAGAAAAATACAAAAACAATGAACAAATGAGCAATTATACGAAAGATCAGGATAGCAGTGATGAAAAAAAAACCGCCAAAAAGATAATGATTTTTGCCTCATCGATGTTCCTCCCAAAGAAAAAGATACAAAAACAGATGACCCAGAAACCAACGACAAAAAACAAGTAGAGTCAATCACAAGTGACATCAGTCGATTATGCTGTTCCTTGGGATCAAGATGTGGAAAACAAGTTAGAACCGAATCGAAAAATGATATTTCAAGTATCTTTCAAGATCCTGTACCGACCAGAAGTTCCATCAGGAGTTTATGCTTTTCTTTGGAATCAACATCTGGGGAAAAGATTAAGACCGAGTTAGGAAATCTAGTATCAACCACGAGTGTCGACAGTAGTTTAAGAGGTTCTTTGGGATCAACATGTGGGGAAAAAGTTGGAACCAAGTTAGGAAATCTAGCATCAACCACGAATGACACGAGAAGTTTAAGAGGTTCCTTGGGATCAACATCTGGTGAACGAGTAAAGACCGAATCAGAAAATGGTGTTACAAGTCTAGAATCAACCAGAGGTGACACCAGGAGTTTAGGCCGTTCCATGAGACCAATATCTGGTGAACAAGTAAGAACCGAATCGAAAAATTCTATTACAAATCAAGTATCAACCAAAGGTGACACCAGGAGTTTAGACGGTTCCTTGGGATCAACATCTGGTGAACAAGTAAGGACCGAATCGGAAAATTATACTGCAAGTCGAGCATTAACCAGAGGTGACCCAGGAGTTTAGGCCGTTCCTTGAGATCAACATCTGGTGAACAAGTAAGGACCGAATCCGAAAATTTGTATTACAAGTCAAGCATCAACCAGAGGTGACACCAGGGGTTTATGCCGTTCCTTGAGATCAATATCTGGTGAACAAGTAGGGACCGAATCGGAAAATTGTATTACAAGTCTACCAACAACCAGAGGTACACCAGAGATTAGGCCGTTCCATGGGATCAACATCTGGTGAACAAGTAAGGACCGAATCGGAAAATTGTGTCACAAATCTAGCATCAACCAGAGGTGACACCAGAAGTTTAGGTCGTTCCTGGATCAACATCTGGAAAACAAGTAAGGACCGAATCGGAAAATTTTATTACAAGTCTAGCATCAACCAGAGGTGACACCAAGAGTTTAGGCCGTTCCTTGGCGTCAACATCTGGTGAACAAGTAAGGTCGAATTCAAAAATGCATTACAAATCAAGCATCAACCAGAGGTGACACCAGGAGTTCAGGACGTTCCTTGGGATCAGCATCTGGTGAACAAGTAAGGACCGAAACGGAAAATTGTATCAACAAATCTAGCATCAACCAGAGGTGACACCAGGAGTTTAGGCCGTTCCTTGGGATCAACATCTGGTAAACAAGTAAGGACCAAATCGGAAAATTGTGTTACAAATCTAGCATCAACCAGAGGTGACGCCAGGAGTTTAGGCCGTTCCTTAGGATCAACATCTGGTGAACAAGTGAGGACCGAGTCGAAAAATTGTATTACAAGCCTAGCATCAACCAGAGGTGACACCAGGAGTTTAGGCCGTTCCTTGGGATCAACAAGTGAGGAACAAGTTATGACCGAACCGGAACATAATATTTCAACTATCTTCCAAAATATAGAATCAACCACAAGTGTCACCAGGAGTTTAAGAGGTTCTTTACCATCAATAAGTAGGGAACAAGTTACTACCGAATCTGAACAAATGTCTACTCAAATACCTGAGAAGATACGACTTTATCCAATGCATCCATCTCAGCAGAAGAAACCATCAAAGTTGAAATAAAATCGGAGCACAATTCATCTGATGATGACGATGGCAATGATGATGATGATGATGATGTTTCGGAGGATGAATCGGAAATGTCGAGGGATCTTTATGAATTGAGTCAACGCTGTCGAGACTTAAGCCAAAATGAAACCGGCATTGAACGCAATGAGAATTATTCTGATGCTATACAAATTATCTCAGGTAAGTGGTAACTTATAGAATTACCAGGTAATTCTGCCTTATAAAATAACATTGTCATGGCAACGCTATTTTATGCTTGTTGCTTGTTAGTGAAACTAAGAAAATGTCTTATTATTTGCTGTGCGATCAGGCGTATTTTACATATAAACAAGCAAGAAATAATCTCATGATACCATCTAGAATTTTGTTTTCATAAGGTTATTTCGTGCTTGTTTATATGTAAAACTAGCAAACCCGACGAACTCCGTTTCGCCACCAGATGATTTTGTGAGAAAGATGAAGAATTTTTTTGTTTGTTTTATATTTGAAAAGGAAAGATGTGGTTTTATTATACAACAGTAATGAATTTATTTCGATTACAAAAATGAAGTGTTTTTAGTTGAACTTCTCTAAGTAAATGAAAGTGAATCCGCAAATTATCCGTTTCATTGAAGTGCTCTTTGGTAAACCACATTTTTTGTTTTTTGGTCTGACGTTAATACAAACAAAGCGGTTGGTTTTCCAACTCGTGAACAGGCAACGTATTACTGCCCATGTGAAAAACAATGATTTTCTAAATAATCTATTTGAAATTTATCCCGCAAACACTAAGCGATTGGCCTTGAGACTTGTTATTGCGAACTGGAAATTGCAATCGTTTGAAGTCAAACGGAAGACCAGTCGGAATCATTGGTATGTCACCAAATCGCCAGCAATATTTGATTGAATGGTGAAATTCAGTGCGTGTACATCATTATTCTTTGCGGCAAGAATTGCTCGTTGACTTAACCAAGCCTAATTCTGATAATTCTTACTAATGTCATTACTCGAATTTTTAATTACAGTGCGCAAAGTTCCAGCAATTTTGCATTAGAGCACGATGCCATGCACCACTAATTTTTTTAGCTATAAACCTTGCGGAGCTCGAGACCTTTCCAACGAATGCAAAATTGTCGGTTCGTGCGTTCTGGAGTTATTTCGTCAGGAAAGAAAACCCGACTTCTATATATAATATATATATATATATATATATATATATAGATATATATATATATGGGTCATTCTTTTACAAACCGGACACTAATTAACCTTGACATTTTAGAATTGTCTGAAAATTTGTTTACAGATACTATTCATAAAATCATTTGACACGTATTTCAGGATTTTGCTGAAAAAAATTTTTTTACGTAAATATTTGCGATTGAAATATGGATTTTTTGCTCAATTTCTATGAACATCATCTGCGGTAAATTAATTATCTCCGGATGTGCTGATCCGATCAGTATTATTTTTTTTTATTACACTCATATTGAAGTGAACTTTGTAATGATTAATTTTTTTTTTTTGTTTTTGCAATTTTCTTAACAATAGCAACCCTTAAATATTTACAAAGGTTTTACTCGGCCTTTACCCGAATTGAATCGATCCAAAAAAAAAACATATATTTTCATTTTTTCTCTGCAACAAAATTCTTTTTACAATTTGTTGGAGGTTTTGTTACATCGAAAGATATTAAATATTTTCAAGCGCGAGCCGCGCTTTTCACCTCTTGGACCTCAAAGACTTGTACTCATTTGCCACTTTCGAATGACAATCTTATTGTTTTTCGGTTGTATAAAAAAATAATAATTTCGCTTCTGGCGAAAAATGAACATATAGTCGAACAAAAACATTAGGGGAGAGCGGAGCTTAAAAGTTCGTGGGTAAAAAGATCCACTGCCAATATCTCAAAAACAAGTAAAGTTAGAATTTTTTTAACAACAATATTTGAATGTAGAGGAATATTTAAGTTGGTTTCAACCCTTTCTGATATAATCTCTATTAAAACACATGTGGGTGGGGTAAACAGAGTCAACCACACCTTCATACTGGCCTAGGTGTAAATAATAAGGAAATAGTAAATAAAAAATTAAATTAAGTTAGAAAGAAGCTATTTTACAATAGATATATTGATATATATATATATATATATATATATAAATTAATAGTTAATTAACTCTGCTGATAAATATTTCTGACAAAGCATCATATCAAAGGTATATCTGGTATTTTCTTTATAAAAATATACGAATGAAATTTTTATTTTACATTGGCTATATAATTTAGCTATTATTACGTAAAATTCTACTAAAATTAAAAATAAGTCAATCCCTTTTTATCCAGGCGAGTGAAGACGGAAAATGACGAATTTAAAAAAAGTGGCTGAAAAACATTTTTTTATTATTAGAAAAATCTAACTGAACAATCCGTCTACATTCAAATATTGTTAAAAAAAATCTAACTTTACTTGTTTTTGAGATATTGGCAGTGGATCTTTTTACCCACGAACTTTTAAGCTCCGCTCTCCCCTAATGTTTTTGTTCGACTACATGTTCATTTTTCGCCAGAAGCGAAATTATAAAATATTTTTCAACCGAAAAACAATAAGATTGTCATTCGAAAGTGACAAATGAGTACAAGTCTTTGAGGTCCACGACGTGAAAAGCGCGGCTCGCGCTTGAAAATATTTAATATCTTTCGATGTAACAAAACCTCCAACAAATTGTAAAAAGAATTTTGTTGCAGAGAAAAAATGAAAATATATGTTTTTTTTTGGATCGATTCAATTCGGGTAAAGGCCGAGTAAAACCTTTGTAAATATTTAAGGGTTGCTATTGTTAAGAAAATTGCAAAAACAAACAAAAAAAATTTAATCATTACAAAGTTCACTTCAATATGAGTGTAATAAAAAAAAATAATACTGATCGGATCAGCACATCCGGAGATAATTAATTTACCGCAGATGATGTTCATAGAAATTGAGCAAAAAATCCATATTTCAATCGTAAATATTTACGTCAAAAAATTTTTTTCAGCAAAATCCTGAAATACGTGTCAAATGATTTTATGAAAAGTATCTGTAAACAAATTTTCAGACAATTCTAAAATGTCAAGGTTAATTAGTGTCCGGTTTGTAAAAGAATGACCCATATATATATATATATATATATATATATATATATATATATATATATATAAGATATACACCTGATCGTACAGCAAAAAGATATTTTCAAAGTTTCACTAATAAGCAACGCATAAGATAGCGTTGCCTATTTTTCTATTTTATGAGGCAGAATTGCCCGGTTAGTAAATCTTATCTTTCTATCAATCTGTGATTCATTTACTTTTGTCTATCTTGTTTTAGATCTTACCAAATATTTGGGCAAAGATCAGATCCTGCAGCTTGCCAAGTTGCAGCAGAATAAAGATTTCAAAAAATTAATGAAGAGAGAAGACCTGAACAAGAAGGCAAAACATCGAATGATCAATATTTACGAAACACGCGACCACTTGGTGACCCAGTTCAAGTTGGCTATGTCCATTTTGAACAAGCTGAGGATTCTTCATAGGTAATCTTATATATAAAAATGGAGCTCTCTATAAAATGATCCGCTAAAACTAGAAAACGGCTTAACCGATTTTGCCTGTCTTAGTATTGAAAAAAACGTGCTAATCAGTAGGTTGTCGGAAAGGTGAGATGTTATTTCAAAATCGTATAGAAACTTTACATTTTTAATTTGAACATTTTTGTAGGAGCGTAATTTGAATAAAACAATGGACAGTGGCTAATACGTCACATGTCAAACGTTTATGACAGATGATGTTCAATTACGTTTAATAGGATGTTTTACGTGAATATTATTTAATTATGATTAAATTGTAGTAAGTAGCTTTGTTTGTACACAAAAACGTTAGTAAACAGGACACAAGTGTTACTAGAAACTCTAAATATCAACTTTTTTAAATGTTAATATGAAAAAGCACTTTTTGGCATATTTTTCTTAAACACGGTGCTCTGAAAGATCTCATTTGTATAATTATATACTCATTGGTATTTATAATACATTTTATAGGTTATATTATTTTATTTATGTTATTTAATTCTAAGAACCTAAATTGGTATCGATCAAAAGGACATTTGTCGAATAACATTTCCCAGTTATAATTCCCAAAATTTATCGAAGAATAGATAGTAATATATGAAGGTCCGGGGTTAAAAAGGTCCACCCCCGATGTGTCAAAAACCAGTAAAGTTAAGCATTGTTTAACAACAATATTTGAAAGTAGAGGGAAAAAGATGTATAACCAGCTATAACCTTGATTCTCATGACTTTGCTATCGGGAGATAAACGGTAATTTTTGAAAATCCACAATAAAAGTATTTTCTTCCGTTGGTAGTTTTTTAGCATTAGTTAAAAATGTAATTATTTTGTAAAATACCTTTAAAATAAAATAAGACAATAAACCTGTGGGCTAAAAAGATCTAGATAAATTTTTGAAAGACATCAAAAAAGCACATTTCTACGATGATGAAGTAGCTGACAGTTTTAATGAACGTAGTTAGATAACTGTTCGTTTGAAATGTGTTATTTGTTGTGATATAATTAATTTTATTTTTATAATGTAATTAATATTTGCTCAAAGTCAAATTGGACCTTTGTGCCTCGCCCTGCTCTACATATTTACGTTTTATTAAATTCACTTTAATTCATGAGTGTTACTTGAAACTTTTCAAAAAGCAGGTCAAAGAAGAAATACTTAATTCATTTTCTATCTCTCCTCGCAGAAATTTGAAAATTTGTATAAGCTCAGTAGTATTATTTACAATTATACACAAAATCCAGAATCCAAAAAGAATCTGAAAAACTTGAAATGTAATCAATAAGTCGAAAGACCAAAAAAAGATGGATTGGATTATTATACCATGTTTTCAATGGAAAGTGTATAAAACTTCCAGACAAAATATAGACAAACCAATAGAGGTTTATTGTTTTTATAATACCTCATTGTATATAGCATTGAAACAACACATCCTTATACACTTAAAGTATTAAATATTTTTGATCTCTAGAAATTGTTTAGAATAAACCTTACTTAGTAAAACAACATTTGCCGGGTCAAGCTAGTTATTTATAAATTGACAGCCTTCCATGTTTAGAATTCATCGACAATTTTTTTGCAGGAATATTGTTCAAATAATGATAGAGCAATGCCGGAGCAAGGAGACTATGAAAAAAGCTGCAGAAAATATCTCTGGTAAAAAACATGTGTCATTAGAAATCCTTCAGGCTGTAACTATCAACAGTATCAAAAGAATGACTTGTATTATCGAAAAATTAATAACAGAAGACGATGATGAGACCACTGACGAAAGAATAAGGGCCAAAGTTGCAGAAATTAATCAGGCTAACAAGATGTTGAAATCTGACGAATAGATGGTGAAAAATCAAGTAGAAATATTAATTTAATTATATTCAACATTGTTGTATCACTTCTACAAAAAATGAAGTTGTGATCTTCATTATTAATCCTATAATTATCCACAGGATTCTAAAAACATACAATTGCGTATATCAAAGTTTACTATAAACTATTTACTATTTATATTTACTCAATTACTATAAATGTGTGTATTTATTATAACAATTCCGTATTCAAAGTTTACTAAACTATTTACTATTATACTTACTTAATTACTATAAATGTGAGTATTATTATAACAATTCCGTATTCAAAGTTTACTATAAAATTTACTATTTATATTTACTAATTACTATAAATGTGAGTATTTATTATAACAATTCCGTATTCAAAGTTTACTATAACTTATTACTATTATATTTAGTATTTACTATAAATGTGAGTATTTATTAATTGCATTTCGATTTAATTTGATGTATGTTTTTCGTGTTCGTGGTGTAATAAATTTCAATGAGTGTTAATAATTTTTAGTTTGCATGCTTCAATGCCATTTTATTTATATATAGAATTATATGATGAATTTAGCGAGTGTCCTTGAAGTCAAAAAAATCGATTGGAGTTCTATTTAAAATAAAGATTAAAAAATGACTTGTACATTAGAGATTGCAAAATAATTTGGAAGCCAAAAACAATAATAATTAAATACTAGGCTGACTAATTAAGATATAGGGAGCAATTCTGCTTCATAAAATAGCCTTATCATGGCAACGCTATCTTGTGCTTGTTTCTTGTTAGTGAAACTGTGAAAATGTCTAACTATTAGGTTGTCAAATATCTCCCTTCCGCTTTTTTGCTATTGTTTTTATAATACAAAAAGGCGGAAAGGAGATATTTGACAACCTATTATTTGCCGTGCGATCAGACGTATTTTACATATAAACAAGCAAGGAAAAATACTTGTGATAACTGTACCATCTAGAACTTTATTATCATAGCATTATTCCTTGCTTTGTTTATATGTAAAATACGCCTGATTGCGGAGCAAACAGATAGACAATTTTCACTACTAATAAACAAACATTATATAACTTTCTAAAAATTTCAATATAATATTTTTTGTCTAGAACAAATGTGCTTTATCCTGTTTTAGTGTTGTCCGCACTCAACAGAGAACTTAATGTGACCACTGATTCTCGTATTATAATATTCGTAGTTTAAATGTTTAATTTTTTTTATTATGTTTTTGTGGAAACATTTGTGATTTAGTTGAAATTATATTTTATTCGCGTATATTATGTCCTCATTTTATTCATTCAAATTAATTAGTGGTATCTTTTCTATATTTTATATTTATATAAATCTTATCTAGTCATGAAACCTAAAGGTGAATTTACGTGCTACAGTTGGTGGCGCCTTTATGAAGTGGGAAAACAATTAAAATTAGTGTTGTGTCTAAGCTGTGGTTTAGCACTAATATTCATTACACGATCTTGTTGTTTGAAATAAATTAATAAAATGCCGAAGTACAATGTAACAAAAATAATGTAAAAAAATATTTTTTTAAAAAGGGCAAAAAGTAAATTTTCAGATAAATAAAAAAGTGTATTAATTTACAAAAAAAATTGTTCATTTACAACAGTTTCTAATAAAATAGACTAGATAGATTATTCATAAAAAAAAAATTAAATTAATCTTTTTTTTTAAAATATATGTAGTAACGAATATAAATATAAAATATTATATTATTAACGTTTGGCGTGTTTACTCGTCATGGAAAAGTGGCATAATATTGTGTGTTGACAAGTATATTCGTCATGCGTGTAAAACAGTGACCATTGGCTATAATATTTATTATATACTATATTTATATTGCAATTTTGGAGAAAAGCTAAAACATAATGAAATATCAAGATGTTCGTAAGTAGTATTTTAATAATTTTGACTTTTTTCAAAATTTTGATAATTTTTTGGTATTTTTGAAAAACAAACGCACATTATAATTTTTTGAGTATTTGAAAATATTCTTTTTCTTTAATTTTAAAATATCCTAAATTTTTTGTAAAAAAAACAATTATTCGCAATTTTTCAAAATGTCAAAGTTTTTTTTGAAAATGACGAAAAATTTCAAAAATCATAATTTCTTGGAACTTTAAATTATTTCTCAAATATTTAAAAACTTTAAAAATTACGAAATTTTCTGCAAAAGCATTTTTTCACACCGACTACACAAGACAAAAATTTGTATCCGCCCACACATACACACTGAAGTATAATTTCGGTGCAAGAATGATAACATTCTAGATCCTCCCCCCACTAAGTGATGCATAGCGGCGGTTTCTGTGGTGACCAGAGACAAGAGCAAAGCGGAGGTTTTAGTCGGTATTATACCCAGGCGGTATTGAATCCGACATACCCAGACAAAAGACCTAGTATAGCATAAATGCATTTCCTTCGCTATACAAAAAAGTACACACACATCCATTTTTTCTGAGGTATGCCAAAATGTTCAGAAACCTCTGAAAAGTAAAAATGTGCTAAAAATTTCATTTTCGATTAATATAACTTACCCTACAGGAAGTAAAACATAAACACACAAACACACATTTACCTTTTTTTCATTCCAATTGGATTCAGAATGACTTGAAATGTCGAGAAAACATAAATTACATAAATAGAATTTTCTGGAAAATTTTAAACATGCAATTTACGTAACAACTACAACGAGTTTTCTCAATAATCCAGTGATTTCCAACCTGTGGGGCGCGCCCCCCTGGGGGGGCGCCATACTGTTACAGGGGGGGAAGCGCAAAGCTGTTTCAAAAATATTATTTTTAAATGCTGAGTAAGTGTCAAAAACAAATCAGCAAAATACTTAAAGTACTTCTAAAAGTGTGTTGAACTCAAAAAGAAATTGCTATATTTCTTGCTGATAACAAAAGAGACGGAGCAATCTTGTTTTAGGACACAAAGTTCCTTGCAAAATTTGCGTATTTAGTTGATATTTTTCAAAGACTTAGCGATTTAATTAAATCAATGCAAGGATCTCAAATTCGTGCTTTTGTTCAGAAAGACAAGATTACGGATAAAATTAGAACTGTGTATAGTTAGTATCAAATAACTTTATAACTTTAACATGTTTCCACTTTTAAAATTACTTGTGTTACTGATGAAATAGAAGTAAGCAAAGATCTTATTATTATGTCAGTCATATGACTAGTCTACGAAACCAATTTTCGCATTACTTTATCTAATTACGTCCAAATACGAATGGATTAGAAATCCATTTGTCATTGAGAAACATGACATGATTTTGTTCATTCAACAGCAGAGCAGAAAATGATAATTGATTTATCTAGTGATAGCACATTGACGCAGATGTTTCAGGACGAAAATATATTGTTAAGTTTTGGTTAACAGTAAAGGACGATTTTCCTACTTTGGCAAATAATGCTTCAGAAATTTTATTACCATTTGCGAGATTTTACTTATATGAAACAGAAAATTCTTATAATAAATAGTTATGTTTGTATGTATATTTTTTATAATACTGTGTATTATTTAGCATAATTTCAGTTATATTAAGAATATTTAAATTAAATTGTTAGAAAAATAAGAATGGGAGGGGGGGCGCAATATTTTTATCATTTGAAAGGGGGGCGCAAGGAAGAAAAGGTTGGAAACCGCTGCAATAATCCATTCCCCAAAAGAGCCGATAACAACGATAACAAGTCATCACTCTTATCGTTACTGTTATCTTTAAAGAATGCGTCCCTGCCTTTTTCACAAACAGCAGTTATTTATAATGAATGATTGAATATATATGATGTGTGTTACATCGTTCATCGTACAATTCGGTCGGAAAGGAAGTCTGGAATCCGAAACATTAAATGACCTCATCGGCGCCATGACATAACACACCGCACCGACAAATACATACATATATTTTGTATGGGAGGGGACGCGCCGCTATCGTACATTTACGAATGGCAGAAAAAGCGTCACACTTAATAAAGGACATATGGGAAATACACATTGTTGAGAATTGTGTTCTTTATAATTATAAATGATAGTCATAAGTAAATTCATTTGAACGATGTATAATCCCAAGTAACGGTAAATGTTGCGAATATTTTGTACATCTGCAAGACAACCCTTAATAAAAGTTTATGATAGCTCATGTACCCTCGGCGAGCTATCATAAAACTAGAAATATTGGAATATTTTAAAAATGTAAAAATATAAAGTTAGTTAGGTTAAAAGTAACAACTAAAATATTATAATAAAGCGCTAAATAAATTTTTGTATCTAAATAAATTCTTTGATTTCACACACTTCCAGAAGAGCTACAAATGTTCCAATTCTCGTCGTTAAGTATTCCAAATAAAACTCTAATCTACTCAAGAAGTTATTAAAAATTGGTTACATTTAATTATTAATTAGTAAATTCATTACTAACGTCTCTTCAATATATATAGAAGCTAGTTGGTATTGGTATTTTGCCTTGAGGCAAGTTACATGAACTTCCCGATATGTGTTAATAATCGACTTAATCAATAAAAAACAAATTAATTTATGAGCGATTAGAAGTATTCCGAATGGATTTATTACACATATTTGAAAATAAACGAACACTTAACTCCGAGTATTTTCTAAAAGCAAATTTTCACAAATCAACAATTTTTATAATTGAAACAGTTTCCGTAGGACTTTAATGTTTAAGTACGTTCATTAAGACCAAGTACTCTATCGCTATACCAAGTAAATCGTCTAATTTTAATTTTAACAAACGTCAAAAACACTACGCATTTTCTCAAACTTTGATGAATTTTAAAATTAAACTACTTGTCGTAAAGCCGTAATATTACAGTAAGTTCTATAAGACCATGATATATATCGCCAAAAAAGTACGATAAAAATCGGTTTAATTTTTTTTTCAACGGTTAATTACAAGAAAACGACTGGGTAGATTTTCATCTAAAACTTATCAGAATCATTCCCAACTAATATCTTTCGAACAGTTTTTGATTTTTTTAAATCGATTCGGTAGTATGAGCTTAAATTTGGACGAAAAGTTTAACACTTTTTTCCAAATTACAAAGAAACGACTCGGCAGATCGTCCCACAAAACTGACAAACGATAGTTCTCATTAAATTACATCAAATGGCTTTTAAATTTCTAAAATTGGTTCAGGCGTTTTTGAGCAAACGTCGATGAAAGGTCTAATTTTGACAAATGCCAAAAAACGATACTAATTATTACAAACTTTGAAGAATTTTTAAAGTTAAACGACTTGTCGTAAGGTCGTGACATTTTAGTATGATCTATAAGACTATGGTATCTACCGTCAAAAAAATCATAAAAATCATTAAAAAAAATTGTTAACACTTTATTACAAGAAACGACCCGGCCGATCTTTACCAAAAACTAATCAACATAATTTTCCCAATATCTTTCGAACAGTTTTTGAATTTTAAAATGGACTAAGAATTGCGGGCTAAAACGTGGACGAAAAATTTTTCACTTTTATGCGATTTAAAAAAAGAAACGGCTCGGCCGATCGTCGCACAAGACTCAGAAACGCTAGTCCTCATCGAGATACATCGAATGGCTTTTAAATTTTTGAAATCGGTTCAGCCGCTTTTGAGAAAACGTCGATTTACGGCAAAAAATCTGTTCACATACACACACATACTTTACTCCAAATGTCGGTCACATTCGGTTCAGAATGGCTTGAAACGTCAAGAAAAACATAAACTTCTCCTTCGGGAAGTTGATAAATACAAAAATCCTGAAGTTCGTGCGACTTTCCTTAAGGCATAATGATACTTAGTTGTAAGTCATTAATATTTTAAAAATTCAAAATAACACTTGTAAAAAACAAATATTACAATAGGCAATTAAGAATCTTAATAAATTAACTCTCATAACTCATATTTTGAGTAATAGTCGACAAGTCGACAAAAATATATTATGAAATAAAGATTAAACTTTGGAAATAGAATAACAAAAAAACAAAAAGACTGAAACAAATTAAATTGAAAATTTATATAATGTATTTTTAATAAATTATTGGGAGTAAATTATAAAAGTTTTTCAAATAAAGAATAAAAAAAATATTATTAAAAACTTAAAAACTTAAAAACAATCTATAAATAATATGAATCATAAAAAATAATAACTATGATCTTTTTAAAAAAAATATAACAAACTAAGAAAGTAGGAAATAAAAAAAAATATGTTTGTTGCCGAATTTATTATTATTATAATTATTATTCCATCATTTAATTAGATTTAATTTAATTCATTTTTTATTATAATTATCAATCAATAGAATTGATATGCAATAATTTTGTAATCATTTTTTATCAAATTCGTTTGTAATATTTAATTAAGAATGCAGAAATTAATAGACTTAAAGAAAAATAAAGAATGTTTTCTGTTTGATAGGGAAAACTAAATTAGATAATTAGATGTATCTTTTAAATGAGCAAATATTTGAAGAAAAAATTAAAATGAGTCCAAAAATATTTCGCGATATTATTATCAATAATAATATTTATCACACACAAAACACACCATAAATATCATTTATAAATCTTAATTAATTATGTACATTCATGCATACACAATCATACATAAGTACAATATTATCCTTGCGGACGTGTTTTCTACAAATCCAAAATGGACTGCAATGCAGATATGCTGTCAAATCGAGAAATTTAAATGGAAACTCAATCAAATAAATTATTACTAAAAACAAAAACTGTATACATCAGAAACAAAAAAAACTAATCCAAACCCGAGTTTTATCCTTATTTATACTCGTTCCATTAATAAATATCAATCAAACCGGGGTGTGGCAAATATAAACAATGCCAAACCCTACTTAACATTTCATGTACATTTTGCGTGTAGAATGTTAAATTCCTACCTTTAATAATTTAGAAAATCCTTTTAACACTTTAATGCACGTTATTTTGATAAAATTCAACACAAATCTTTTGATATTTAATTTAAAACACTCGTCATTTATAAATAGATCTGCACTAATGGAACTCCTTGATACTTTGACATACTTCACATCGGAGCAATGGCTGCCGAAGTCGGTAAAGTAGGGCGCAAAGCGCGCAATAATTTGAATTCGAAAAATGAAAATTTTAAAAACCATTTTTAATTTTTAAAATATTTTATGATTATAACTATGCACAGTGTTTTTATTTAATGTAATAATTGCAATTACTGAAACAGGCAAATTCAAATTTAGCAATCTACAATGAAACAACATGTAACTTTTTAATTATAAAATTTTATAATTTCCAAAATATTGTGAAGAATGTGTTGTGATATTAAAGTGAAATAATTATTAAAGTTGTCTAAAATGTTTTAAATTATCTGAAAATGTTTTAAATTATCCAAAATGTAGTAAATTATCTGAAAATATTGTAGATTATATATAAATGTTGTAAATTGTCTGAAAATGATGCATACTCAAAACAATGTTTTAAATATCTGAAAATATTTGAAATTGTCTGAAAATGCTGTGAATTGAGTATTCTTTCATTCAATTAATCGTAAGCATGATTTTTTATCTTAACAAGTTCATTAAAAATCAATTTCAATGCTCTCTACTTTCAGTTCCATATTAGAAAGTATTATCCTTCCTCCTTCCACACAAACCTCATATAAAAATATCTCTTAAAGAAAATATCCTTAAATACACCCTAACTCTAAATCTTCATTGTGAATCACTCGAACTACTACTACTCGAATCCGTGGACATAACTTCAATATCATCTTGCGTTAGTCTCCTTATGAGAAGCTCTAGTATCAAGCGTGACCATGCCCCCGCTGGAACCCATCGTCATATGCAATTCCCCAGATGGATGCCATGCAAATTGACTTTGTGATGATGCAGGAATGTCGGCTGCATGGCCTCCTCGGTGGACATCATTGACAATATTCTGGTGAGGGATACCGTGACCATTTAATGGAAGATCGGGTCTGCTAAGGAATCCTGATCTCATTTCTAAATCGGTTGGGTACGGTCTTCTCATGTCGCCTTGGTGCCAGGTTAGGGGAGCGCAAACTGCATTGGAAGAACTTATCCTGGGTAAAGGTAATATTATAAAATTGATAAGCAGTAATAGGTTAGTATGCAACTCAAATAGGGTAGAATAGGGCTTGAAGATTCGAGAGTGAATACAAAGTTTGTGTATAGTAAGATCTTTGTAAAAAGACCTGTCCATAAAATATGATTTCAAGCAGAATTATATTTATCTTATTTGTGATAAGTGTATTTCAACAAACAATGACTAATTATGATAAGTTCAACAGAAATACATACAAAAGCAAGATTTATGATGATGAAATTAAAAGAGTTGATTAAATTTTGTTCTTTATGTTTAATATATATTTAGATTATAAATAAAATAGATTGAATAGTGTTTTCACTTTTGAACTTTAGGATAAGATGAATCTAATTCTAAAATTTCATGCAAATTGGAGCACAGTAAAAAAATTCAGACCCAAAACGCTCTATTGACTGGAGTAACAGATAGAAATTTTAGAAAAATAGCAAAATATACAGTTCTACAATTATAAAATAGCTGGAAATTTTACTGAACATAGTTCGAAAATTAATTGTAATATGTTTTTTTTTCAATTTTCACAATATTAAAGTTAAATTAAATGTTTGTGCCCTGTCCTACTCTATGCAAAAATAAACCTTTCTTATTAAATTTATTAACCTGTGAGCGTATTTTATAAGTTCTTCAGTAGAAACTGGTTTCTTGTTAGCTTTGTTAATACTTTGCAGTTTTTGTCTTGCTTGATATAATGCTGTTGACAAAATTTGTTCGGCTTCCTTCAGTTGTCTTTGGAATTGCAATATATGTTGGTCCTAGTTGAAAAAGATGCACAATATTAATTAAAATGTGTGAAAGTTAAAAACTGCTATATTGACAGTACAATACAAATATCTATCAAAGTAAAGATACAGACAATACAGGTAATAACAATACTTATATAAAATTTATAATCACTCTAATATGATTCAAAAATTGAGCAAAATTCTAAAAAAGAAAATAAAATACAATCGATTAAAAGCAAACTTTATATAATTTGAAATTAGTGAAATTATTTAGCATTTTATGTTCGAGCGCATAAGTTATTGCAGAAAAAAGGCTTATGCTTACTTGAACAGATATTCATATTTCTCAAATAACGATTCTTCAAATAAAGTAAGCACAAAATTTAAAACTGTACAAGTTCTTAGCGTTAATAAAGAAATATATAAAAATCTTTTCACTAAAAGCAAGGAATCGCAAATAACAGAAGTACAAGAAAATAATAATAAACATTATTATCTCCATTATGATTGTCTTTAAATTATAAAACCTAACCTCAATTTTTGTACTAATTCTTTCATAAATTATAACATAGATTTTTGAAAATCAACACCCGTGTTATACAAAGGTAAACTGTATTTATATCATTTATATTTACTTGTCTTTCAACTTCCGATTTAACTGCATTAATTTTAACTTCAATAGCAGCTTGTTCGGATGCAAGTTTCATAGCATTTTTTAAATCCTTGTCTTTTGAAACCAGAAGTTCTGTCAAAAGCTGGTGATCAGCACTGGATAACTTTTGTTGTTTCGGTGCAATCAGGTTTTCTATCAATTCTTTTGATATTAATTCAATATCGTCCACTATGTGCAATATTTTTTCTTTGGTACTCATATGAGAAGACATTGTGAAGAATTTGTTTTATTTTGTGGTTATATCCTGGTAATAATAAAAAAGAATATTAAATAATGACAGAAACATTGTGTACATTAATATTTATTTACCACTTTTTGTTTATGTTGCAAAGTACTTGAAAGTTAAAATCAAACTTGAAAGATGCCGAACGAAATGTTTTTGACAGTACAAAATAATGGTGACAACTAGTGCTGGCAACATCGAGATAAAGTGGCGGGAATTTCAATTGCAAGTGCGTAAAAATGATCGATGTAAAGTATTCATATATTAGGTAAACGTTATTTTCGAAATTTAAATGGATAAAAACTAGTGGTATGGCATCGTGCCTTGAGACTAATTGCTGGAACTTCCCGTACTGTAATGAAATATACGAAGAATTCTAAATGTTTTCAAAAAGTTACAGTATTAATGATTCAAAAAACATTCGATTCATATTGATAGGGATTAGGGAAATATGCTAATTAGTTTTTGGCAAAGGCAGGTTCAGCCATTATGGAGATAGAGCAAAGAGTGCAGAAAGGTAAAAGTAAAACCAAAACAAAGATCCTTTGAACTATAAAGAAAACATTTTAGTCTCTAAAAACTTGAAAGTTGTATTTTTATCTTCAACTAGATGACCCGACAGACGTTGTCCTGTATCCATGCCTACAATTTTTTAATATAATACTAATATTTACCGTTTACCTAAAAATAATAATTATTGACTGTTTAATACTTAATTTAATATTTTAAGTGAATTAATTTGTCATATCCTTGTTCATATGTATATCATTCAATCTGCCATACATATACTGTATCTTATATTATTTTAATTTCTGGCACATCTCAGTTGCTTTTTGGTAATAATAATGTAGACATTTCATTTTTCTTATTCATAATCATAAATTATTATACATATTCTAATAATATTTAGATTCATAAGTAAATTGGAATTTTTGGCAGATGATAGTTTTCATTTGTTGTCAATGCAAACAACTACATGTCGTTTTTTTCAATGTTTTCCATTTATTTTATATTACAGATTTCTACAATATTGCACATACATCTCAGTACTTTATAATCACATACATTCTAGAAAATTTCCTTAACAAATTTCAGAAAAATTTATCAAAATCCGAATAATCGTTTAGGAGGAAAAAACAGTGGGTGCTTATGATTTAATATGAACTTTATATAATAGCAATTAAACTCAAATTGATTCTACGTTTTAGTTAGTAAACGTTTGTATGTGAAAAAGAAAAAGTTTGTTTTTAGGGTTTTCCCGGCAATTATTCGATTTTTTCTTGCCGTAAGAACCATCTCTGGACTTCTACGAACATTTTAAAAAAAGAATTGGCCAAATTGGTCCAGGCGTTGTTGAGTTATGCGCTTACCAACACATTTTGCGATTCATTAAAAGATATTAAATAACCACAATGTTATATTTAAACATTTATATTTACATTATTAAACAATTACATACAATTCATTGATTATGAGTAACAAACAGAGTTATAAATGAAATATATAATACACAAATTGCATTTAATATCCTGTATCAATATAAATTGAGTGATTGATAAGTATTATAAGGTTAGACAGTTTCACGACTAATTCAAAAGTTTTGTTGACTGTTTCCTTATAGGACGTTCTATAGCATGTACTCTTTTATGTTTTGTTAATGAATGTTTTCTTGCAAATGCCTTATTGCATATTTCACATTCATAAGGTCGTACTCCAGTATGCACTGGTAAATGGGATCTCAAACCATTTATATGTATAAATGTTTTATTGCATATTTTGCACTCATGAGGTCGTTCTCCAGTATGGATCATTTTGTGTTGGTTTAAGATTTGTTTTGTTGTGAAATTATCATTGCATATTTCACAATTATAGGCGCGTTCTCCAGTATGCACTGAGAAATGCCTTTTTAAATTAGATGGTCTTGAAAATCTTTTATTGCATATTATGCACTCAAAACGGCGTTCCCCAGAGTGAACCACATCATGTAAGTTTAAGTATCGCCTTGTTTTGAACTTTTTATTGCATATTTCACAAATATAAGGACGTTTTTCGGTATGCAGTGATAAATGCTTTCTTAAATTACTTTCCAGTGCAAATATTTTATTGCATATATGGCACTCATGACGCTGTCCTCCTGTATGAATTATTTTATGTTTGTCTAAGTTTTGCTTTGCTTTGAATGTTTTATTGCATATTTTGCACTCATAAGGCCGTTCTCCAGTATGGCTCATCTTATGATGGTCTAAATTTTGCTTTGTTTTGAATGTTTTAGTGCATGTTTCACATTCATAAGATTTCAACTTTTTAGTTGTTCTATGTTTTCCTGAAACTTTTTCAAATGATTTGTTCGTGCTATCCACTAAATTACTTAAATTACTGATCTCTTCGTTACATATGGGCGTTACCGAAGCATCATGCTCATCAATCGATTCTTGTTTTATTTCCTCATCGATAGTTACCTCAGATTTTAAAAATTGCTGCAGACATATATCATTATCCATACAAATATCTGATGTATCTTCATAATCATCATATTCCTGTTTAACTTGAGGATAATCATCGATTGGTTCAATTTTAATTGTTTTATTCGAATTTGTTTCTTCAGACATGTTTGAAGTTTGAAGGTTATAATAAGCAAAGTGGTGATGAGTTCTTAAAAGTTAAGATTTTATATTTAAAATATATATGTTATAAACGTATAATAAATATACTAATTCGTTTATTGTTTAATATGATATATTTCTAACACTGACCTTTTTACTATGAATTTATCTTCGAATTTGACGTATAATTCCATAAACCACTTTGACATTTTTCCTCCATTTTCCTTTTATAAACAACAGATCAAGTTGAAGTTAAAAACAATTCAGCTGCGAGTTTTTCGGCGGCAAAATATAAAATCAGAAATTATGTAGTTTTAAGAAAAAGAAATAGATTTAGGTTTAATATTATTTTATAAAGCTCTCGTTCAAATTTTAGTTAGTTTCATATCATATAACATCAGAATTTCTAATAGCATAAATTTGAAATTACAATAAAAAACTAATTGGTTTGGTATTTTGCCTTGAGGTAAATTACATAAACTTCCCCGATATGTGTAAATAATTGACTTAATCCATGATAGATAAATTAATTTATGAGCGATTAAAAGTATTTAAAGTGGATTTATTACACATCATTGAAAACGAACGAACACGTTAACACGGAGTGTTTTCTAAAGTCAAATTTTCAAAAATCAATAATTTTTTTATAATTGAACCAGTTTCCGTAGAACTTTAATGATTTAGTACGTTCATTAAGACCAAGTACTCTATCGTTATACCAACTAAATCATCTAATTTTAATTTTAACAAACGTCAAAAAAACTACTCATTTTTTTAAACTTTGATGAATATTCCAGTAAGTTCTATAAGACCATGATATACATCGCCAAAGAAAGTTTCATAATAGTCGGCTTAAATTTTTTTTTCAACAGTTAATTATAAGAAAACGGCTCGGTAGATTTCCATCTAAAATTAATCAGTATCAATCCCAACTAATATCTTTAGAACAGTTTTTGACTTTTTAAAATCAATTCGATAGTATGAGCTTAATCCTCATTGAGATACATCGAAAGGCTTTTAAGTTTCTGAAATCGGTTCAGGTGTTTTTGAGGAAACGTCGATGAAAGGTCTAATTTTGACAAAGGCCAAAAAAACGATACCAATTTTTGCAAACTTTGGCGAATTTTTAAAGCTAAACGAGTTGTCGTGGGGCCGTAATATTTTAGTATGATCTAGAAGTCTATGATATCTACCGTCAAAAAAATAATAAGAAAAATCGTCGAAAAAATTTTTTTTAACACTTTATTACAAGAAAACGGCTCGGTAGATTTTCACCTAAAACTAATCAGGTCGATTCCCAACCAATATCTTTCGAACGGTTTTTAAATTTTAAAAATCGATTCAGAATTGCGGGCTAAAACGTGGACGAAAATTTTTTCACTCTTCTACAATTTACAAGAAAACGGCTTGGCTGATCGTCGCGCAAAATTGATAAACGCTAGTCCTTATTGAGATACATCGAATGGTTTTTAAATTTTTGAAATCGGTCCAGTTGTTTTTGAGAAAACGTCTAAAGTCTGACTAAAGTCGACTCAGTCGAGTCTGGATGCTCGGTATGGGCGTGTTTCTCGCTTCACAATTATGCATTTCATCTTTTAGTCAAATTAGTTTTCAAATCTTTTAGTTATTCATAATTTTTTCTAAAAAATGTTTTTCTCTAATATGTTATTAAGTTTAATTTTTTAAAATAAATTTTTGTTGAGTGTTTTTGTCCTGTGTTGCTGAATGATGACACGCATCTTGTGTCGAAACGTATAAATAAAAGTTTTTATACTTTATACCTTTTTTATTTCGACGAATGGGCTGCTAGTTACTTAGAAATATATATATATACGTGTGTTCAAAAAATACCCGGAATTACTAATAATTAAATTTCGCGGGTCTGGAGTGTCTGATTGTCAAAATTTTTTTTTATTGTGTTGGTATACATGCCCCTAAAGTATGATGAAATTTTCAGCTATATTCACTGTTTACTTTGTCTGTGGTAGTCGCTAAGGTTCGACGTGTTTTTCTGAGCTCGGCGATTTTTACAATGGAAGAATTGAAAAGTCAAAGAATTTGTATTAAATTTTGCGTAAAAAATGAAATAAAGTGTTGCAAAGTGCAAAAATTCACCAGATATGGCTCCGTGTGACTTTTTCCTATTCCCAAAGTTGAAGAGACCCATGAAAAGACGGCGGTTTTCCTCGATTGAAGAAATAAAGGCCGAATCGCCGAGAGTGCTCAAGGACATATCAAAAAGTGAATATCAAGGGTGCTTCGAAAATTGGAAAAAACGCTGGCATAAGGGTATTATATCTGGGGGGGACTACTTTGAAGGGGACCACATTAATGTAGACGAATAAATAAATATTTTTTTGAAAAAAACGAAAATTCCGGGTACTTTTTGAACAGACCTCGTATATATACATTTACCGAAAAAGAAAGACTATTTTCACGATTATTTACTGAATGCGCAAAATGCTTCTTTCTAATTTCTTACAAATGTGGCGGACAAATTATCGATGAGTGGTATTTATCCTACACAGTCGATACTTTTGAGAAGTATCGACGAAATGTATCGATACCTAAGGTAATCATAATGAGTATATCGATAGTCACCTGTGGCTGCGATCAATACCAGCCGCGTTCCCGGCGCGCAGTCTTCGGAAAACTGCGCGAGAGTGATGTGGAAATTTATTACGAAAACGGATCGAGAAAATTAAGTGTTTTAAATATATATATATATATATATATATATATATATATATTGATTACAGCCTCGGGCTTGGTCACATAAACTACGTTCTCCGTGCAAAATATATTATATATTTCGAACTTGAGTAAGTTCTTCAAGGGCATACATCAAATAAAAGGCAAAGATTTAGAAGTTTCTCTTTAATTTTTTCCAAACGTTTCGACATAGGATTTTATGTCATCATCAGTGGATCTACAGAATGAACATTGAGAAATTAATATAAACTAGGAAAAAAATGACAGAGGTTGGAAAAAAAACTATAGATACAAGTATTATAATTATAACAACAATGACAATTATAACTAAACAGATAGACAACATAAGGAATGATTTTTTTTCCTAGTTTAGATTAATTTCTCAATGTTCATCTCAAAGATTAACTTCTAAATCTTTGCCTTTTATTTGATGTATGCCCTTGAAGAACTTACTCATATATATAATATAAAGCGAGAGGTTTTTCTTCAGATGGTGAAATAATATGATAAAAATTGTTTCTTGGGCATCCATCCAATAATTAAAAAAACAGTTTTAATGCAAAATGTTTTAATTAAGAAAACATACGTTTCGGGTCCAGATTTGACCCATCTTCAGTGCTACAAATAAATATATCATGGTCACAAATTAAAACAATATAAAAAATAATATAAAAGATACATAATTTCAGACAAAAATAAGTAGAAACAATGTATATGAAAAGTATATTTGAAAAACAACATAAAATAAACAAATGTAAAGAAACTCACCATACAAATAAATTTAAAAAAAAATAATAACACAAAGAACAACACAAAATTGCAACGAAAAAATAAGTATGAAATAAAAAATTGAAAAAACATCAAGTTATGAAAATTTTTGAAAATTGTAAAAATTAAAATAAATAATATTTTTATTATAAAAAAGCTTATTCCAAAAGCACATCTTGTTAGTTTGGAGACAGAGTTACGTAACTCTGTCTATGTATGTCTATGTATATGAATTGTATGAATATATATATATATATATATATATATATATATATATATATATTAACAAAGTCTAATAATCGGGCATAACATCAATAAAAAACCTGAATTTCTTTCAAAAATTTATTTTAAATCCATACGTTTCGGCTATAATCCTAGCCTTCATTCAGTGTAAACTAAAAATAAAATACTAAAACAATTGAATTGGAGTGAAAAGAAAAAATAAAATAGTAAATAGTACTTACAATTAGTTAATCTTAGTGTTAAATTGGAAAATTAGAAATCTCATCTATCAAATAAATTGTCTAGATTGTAATTTAATTTACATAGGAGAAACAAGCCAGAACTTAATGAAACGTTTACAACAACATAAAAACAATTCAAAAAATCCAAAACAGTTTAAAACTATGTTAGTAGAGCATCTTTATACTTTAAAACACAATATGGACTTTTCTAACCCGACTGTACTACAATTCGAACAAAATTTATTCAAACGAAGAATTATAGAAAGATATTTTTTAACTATTTACAGCAATAAAACAATAAATAAACGGAATGAACTTAACACGCTGGGCAACACAAATCTCCTTTATTTAGATAGTATTTCCAAATTTCTCACAAAATAATAAAAACGACGCGCAAGGATTCGCAATTTGTTCCACACATGTGTAGAATCTTGGTAAAAAATATTTTTTAAAAAGTCCTTTCTCCATTATATCTTCAACCAGTCTACGAACAACACACTATATAATTGTGATTTTTTAAATTAGTATTTTGTGAAAATATTGTGTGATTACAAGTTAAATGTTTATAATACATAGTGCATTAACATATCTTGATACCATGGATTATTAAAAAGTTTCCAATTTAACACTAAGATCAACTAATTGTAAGTACTATTTACTATTTTATTTTTTCTTTTCACTCCAATTCAATTGTTTTAGTTATAATTTTAATTTTAATTCCACTGAATGAAGGCTAGGATTATAGCCGAAACGTATGGATTTAAAATAAATTTTTGAACGAAATTCATGTTTTTTATTGATGTTATGCCCGATTACTAGACTTTGTTAATACATACATACATATATATATATATATATATATATATATATATATATATATATATATATATATATATATGATTTAGTAGTTAATTTTGATGTTGAAATATGTGAGTGAGTTCTTGAGGGCGATACATCAAACAAAGAATTTATTTATTATTTCTTTGTTTTATGTATCGCCCTCAAGAACTCACTCATATATATATATATATATATATATATACATATATAAGGGTGGTCCTTAATATGGAATTTCCTTGTTACCAGGTGCTCAAATACTTCCAAATTGATAAATAAAAATTCTCTGAAAGTTTTGAGTCTTAATATTAACTTTAAGTTAGTCCAACCAAAGTTTTTTGGTTCTTCTTCCTAAGTAAATACTTATTTTATAAAATACTAGCTGACCCGGCAAACGTTGTTTTGCTAAGTAAAGTATATTCTAAACAATTTCTAGAGAATCAAAAATATTTAATACTGTAAGTGTATAGGGATGTGTTGCTTGAATGCTATATACAATGAGGTATTATAAAAACAATAAACCCCATTAGTTTGTCTATATTTTGTCTGGAAGTTTTACATACTATCTATAGAAAACATGGTATAATCCAATTCAAGTTTTTTTGGTCTTTCGACTTATTGATTGCTTTTCAAGTTTTTCACATTCTTTTTGGATTTTGGACTTTGTGTACAATTGTAAATAATACTACTGAGGTTATACAAAATTTTCAAATTTCTGCGAGGAGAGATAGAAAATGAATTAAGTATT
Source organism: Ctenocephalides felis (assembly GCF_003426905.1). Lineage (NCBI taxonomy): Eukaryota > Metazoa > Arthropoda > Insecta > Siphonaptera > Pulicidae > Ctenocephalides > Ctenocephalides felis. The sequence goes on from NW_020536999.1 coordinate 7,888,780, forward strand.
TCTTATTTGACCTGCTTTTTGAAAAGTTTCAAATAACATGCGATGAATTAAAGTCAATTTAATAAAAAGTATATATGTAGAGCAGGGCGAGACACAAAGGTTCAATTTGACTTTGAGCAAATATTAATTATATTATGAAAACCAAACCAATTACATCACAAGGATATGGCCATTCGATTTTATGTAAACGAAGTAAGATATATCACTGGATTATCTTATATAATATCATACTTATTTAAATGTACAGTTTAGCTCAAAGAAATTATATTTGTATTTCTGATAGCTGAAATAAAGTGAAATAAAAAAAAAATACATCACAACAAATAACACATTTCAAACGAACAATTATCTGACTACGTTCAGTAAAACTGCCAGCTACTTCATCATTGTAAAAATGTGCTTTTTTTATGTCTTTCAAACATTTGTTATCTAGACCTTTTTACCGGCCAGGTGATGTCTTATTTTAATATTAAAGGTATTTTATAAAATAATTACACTTTTAACTAATGCTAAAAAACTACCAACGAAAGAAAATACTTTTATTATGGATTTTCAAAAATTACCGTTTATCTCCCGATAGCAAAGTCATGAGAATCAAGGTTATAGCTGGTTATACATCCTTTTTCTTCTACTTTCAAATATTGCTGTTAAACAATGCTTAACTTTACTGGTTTTTGACACATCGGTGGTGGACCTTTTTAACCCCGGACCTTCATATATTACTATCTATTCCTCGATAAATTCTGGGAAATTTTAACTGGAAAAATGTTATTCGACAAAATGTCCCTTTGATCGATACCAAATTTAGGTTCTGAATTCAAATAACATAATTAAAAAATTATATAACATAGAAAATGTTTTATAAATACCAATGAGTATATAATTATACAAATGAGATTTTTCAGAGCTCCGCGTTTGAGAAAAATATGCCAAAAAGTGCATTTTCATATTAACATTTCAAAAAAGTTGATATTTTGTTTCTCTAGTAACACTTGCGGCCCGTTTACTAACGTTTTTGTGTATAAATGAAACTTCAAATAAAACTACTTACTACAATTTAATCATAATTAAATAATATTCACGTAAAACATCCTATTAAACGTAATTGAACATCATCTGTCAAAAACTTGTGACATTTGACGTATTAGCGACCGTCCATTGTTTTATTCAAATTACGCTTGCACAAAAATGTTCAAATTAAAAATAAAAGTTTTTACGCGATTTTGAAATAATATCTCACCTTTCCGATAACCTACTGATTAGCACGAATTTTTCAAGACTAAGACTGTTTTCGAGTTTTAGCGGATCATTTGATCGAGAGCTCCATTTTTATATATAAGATATCAAATTTTTGTTGTAAGTTGTTTATTTAAGATCCAAATAAGCAAATACAATGTAATCTCAAAACTTTGATTCACTTGTCGCTAAGTTATAAAATTCTAAAAATCAAATAAAATTTTACCCATGTTATTTCCATAAGAAACTTTGGTTAGATTGCGGACTATCTTAAAGTTAATATTAAGACTTAAAACTTTCAGTGAATTTTTTTAAATCAATTTTGAAGCATTTGAGCACCTGAGAGCAAAGAAATTCGATAATATCCATATTAAAACTCTAAAGATTTTTATTCATGAGGAAAGATTTTATTCATCTTCAGGATATCGTTCAAGAATATAATCAAGAAAAAATAAAACTTAGTGCTTTTTATAAAATTAATATAATTAATAAAATTATGAAACAGAGGAAATTATTCAAAAAATAATAATAAATGAATGGATTATATAAAGAAATATTAAAATGTTTGCTGAAAAATTTTTTTTTAAAAGTGGGAGTTAAGAAAAAAAACAACTAGTGGTTTATGGCATCGTGCCTTAAAGCAAATTGCTGGAACTTCCCGTACCGTAATGAATTATTAGAGAAATTTTAAACGTTTTCAAATATATTATTACAAATACTGTATCTTTCATTATTTCTGTGCTATCTTGTTATATCTGAGCAAATCATAAATAAATCAATTTATCTCCAGAACATTAACAATCGTCATTTCATTTCGAATTCAATTTCAAAAAAAATAGTTGTCTAATTTACACAAAATTTAAAAAGTGCTCACAGTCTAAACGCATTTGCAAATAATTCTGTGCGACATTTTCACTTATACTGTGCTTAGCTTGGCGGCATTTTTACATTTTTCAATAGTTTTCATAAAATTGGAAAAGTGCTCATGTACGTAAGCAGTCTAAACGCACTTGGGTAAACATTTGCACTAGAGTGGCGCTTAGACTGTGCTTAGCCTGGGTAATTTTTTGAATTTTTAATAGAAAATTACAAAAATATTTTTTGATTAGAAAATTAGAAACAGAATTTTTTTTCCGAAAGCAATTATTTTGTTGAAACAAGCAGAAAGATTTTGGAATCATTCAAATCGGACGCTTAATTCTCTCAAAAACTGCCATTTTTTGCACATTTAGCTCTGTATCTCCGAAACCGCTGCACCTGCCTTTGCCAAAAACTAATCACCCCTTCTCCCCGTCATTACGAATTGAATGTTTTTGGGATCATTCAAATCGGATGCTCCGTTCTCTCAAAAACTCGATTTCTATTTTCTGCACTTTTTGCTCCGTATCTCCTAATCGGCTGGATATGCCTTTGCCAAAAACTAATCAGCCCATCGCCCTATTAATAGGAATCGAATGTTTTTTAAACCATTCAAATCGGTTGATCCGTGCGCCCGAAACGGTGAACAAAAAAATGCAGACACACAAAACACACACACACATCCATTTTTTCTGAGGTATGCCATTAAATGTTCAGAAACCTTCAAAACGTCGAGAAATGCAAAAATTTCATTTTCGATTTTCGGCCCATTACTATAACTTACCCTACGGGAAGTTAATTATATTGTAAAAGTATTGTAAAGATTATTAAAATACTTATACAATTTTCCAAAAAATACTTGCAACAAACTAGTTATATTTAAAAATAATTAAAATTAACTAAATATAAATAAGTTTATAGTAAATAAATTAAATAATAAATGAATAAGTAATAAAATAGCTAATAATGAATTAAATTATATTAAACCTATAAAATATTGACTTAAGCCTTATTATAATATTATTATACCGACGGCTTGTAAAATAAATAAATAAATGAAAACCGTTTGGACCTAGAGTCATCTACTTGTGCTATTTGTTTACCGCATGTAAAAGATTGTTTTTTTTTTTCGTGGAATAAACTGTTTCAACAAAGTGGCATTTTGTTGGTATGTAATTGCGATACAACCCTTAGTTCATTCTTTTCACAAATTAAATATAAGTATTAGTATATCAAATTAATTGCTCTAATTGCAAACTTTTCTATATCGGATAAACTAGCCAAAACCTGAGTAAACGCCTTAATCAACATAAAAATAACTCAAAAAATACCAAAGAATTCAAGTCTTTGTTAACCGAGCATATAAATAATATAAATCATAATATGGATTTTTTCAACCCAAAATTTTACATTTTGAAGAGGGGTTGTTTTTTCAATTGCATAACAATACGGTCCATTATAAAACAAAAGACAATCATTAAATAAAACAAAAAGGCAATCATTAAATAAAACAAAAAGGTACAAAATTAAAATTAAAAAGTGAAAAAAACTGTAATAAAAGTAAAACAAAAAAATGGCACATTAAATGTTTTTGTCTGTAGTGTTCATTATACATATTTTATTTTTGAATTAATTTTGATATTTACGATAATTATCATTTGATTTTGTTGAGCGTTTCATATTATGAAGTATTTGTATGGTGAGTTAATATATTTTCTATTACTTCTTGTTTTTTAACATTAATATTAAGAGTGAATTTATTAACTTCCCGTAGAGTAGTCATAGTAAATGAAAATTATTGCATTTCTCGACGTTTTGAAGGTTTCTGAACATTTTTAAGGGACATACCTCAGAAACTAAATCGATGTGTGTGTGTGTGTTTTGTGTGTCCGCATTTTTTCGTCCACGTTTTCGGGCGCACGGATCAACCGATTTGAATGGTTTGAAAAACATTCGATTCCTATTGATAGGGAGATGTGCTGACTAGTTTTTGGCAAAGACAGGTCCAGCCGTTACGGAGGTACGGAGCAAAAAGTGCAGAAAATAGAAATCGAGTTTTTGGGAGAACGGATCATCCGATTTGTATGATCCAAAAAACATTCAGTTCGTAATGATTGGGAGAAGAGGTGATTAGTTTTTGGCAAAGGCAGGTCCGGCCGGTTCGGAGATACGTCGGAGCAAAGAGTGCAGAAAATACAAATCGAGTTTTTGAGAGAACGGAGTATCGGATTTGAATGATCTAAAAAACTTTCCGCTTGTATTGAAAAAACAATTGCTTTTGAGGATAAAAAAATATTACATCTTTGTTTATTTTCCATAAAATATTTTTAACTTTTTGCAGGGCAAGTTATAGTAATCGCAAAAAAATCGAAAATGAAAATTTTTATATATCTTTTCGTTTCAAAACCCTTTGAACATTTTGGTACACCTTGGAAAAAGAGGATGTATGTGTGTGTGTGTGCGTGTATGTGTGGGTGTTCGGATACAAATTTTCGTCGACGATTTCGGGAACACGGATGAAGCGATTTGAATAATTAAAAAATCATTCGATTCGTATTGATAAGGAGACGTGCTGATTAGTTTTTGGCAAAGGCAGGTCTAGCCGTTCTGAAGATATGGGGCAAAAAGTGTCAAAAACGGTAACTCATATTCTAAGAGAACGGAGCGTCCGATTAATTAAAAAAACATTTTACTTGTATTGACAAGATGAAGATCAACCGATCAAATTTTCATAAAGGCAGGTCTAGCGGTTTCGGAGATCTAACGAAAAAAGTAAAAAAAAATGCCATTTGGCGGTCAAAAATGATCATTAGACATATGCACATGAAATTATCAGATATTTTATAGAGATTTTAACAATAACAATGCGTTCCAGTGTTTATCCGTTAGACGCCGACGCGGCGCTTACGCGCTTCGATATTTTGTCTCTATGCAGTTAAAGCATATGATTGCTTTGAAAAAAGTTCAGAATTTGCAAAATTTTTAAAATAAATTTTTCTTCAAAAAGTCTTCTTTTTTTCAAAAAAGTTTTTGTAAAAAATTTATAGTTACCCAAAAATCTAATTTTTTCAGAATAAATTTTTTTCAAAAATGTTAATCTTTATAAAAATATTATTTTTTGGTACGGGAAGTTCCAGCAATTTGCCTTAAGGCACGATGCCATGCGCCTCACTAGTTGTAATTTTGGATTAAAAATTCAAAAAATTACCCAGGCTAAGCACAGTCTAAGCGTGACTCTGGTACAAATGTTTACCCAAGTGCGTTCAGACTGTTCATGTACTGGAGCGATTTTCCAATTTTGTGAGAAAACTATTGAAAAATGTGAAAATGCCGCCAAGATAAGCACAGTATAAGTGAAAATGTCGCACAGAATTATTTGCAAATGCATTTAGACTGTGACTATACCGGAGCAATTCAGTTCAATTTTGTGTAAATTAGGCAACTATTTTTTTTTAATTGAATTCGAAATGAAATGACGATTGTTAATGTTCTGGAGAGAAATTGATAGATTTATGATTTACATTTGATTTGCTCAGATATACTTAATAAGATAGCAACTAGTGGAGCACATGGCATCGTGTCTTAAGGCAAAATGCTGGAACTTCCCGTACCAATTTTTTTTTTTTTTTTTTAAAGATTAACATTTTTGAAGAAAATTTACTCTGAAAAAATTAGATTTATGAGAAACTATAAATTTCTGACAAAAACTTACTTTTTTTTGAAAAAAAAAAAGATTTTTTAAAGAAAAAATTATTTTGAAATATTTTGGAAATTCTGAACTTTTTTTAAAGCAATTTGCCTTAAGGCACGATGCCATACACCACTAGTTCATTTTTACAATGTCTCTCGTTTATTATGTTTATTATGTTTCTATATTCATTTTTAACTTCCCGAAGGAGAAGTTTATGTTTTCATCAAAAAATTCGATTCGCTAATTTTATGTTTTCTCGACGTTTCAAGCCATTCTGAATCGAATGAGACCAAATTTGGACAAAGTATTTGTGTGTGTGTGTATGTGAACAGATTTTTTGCCGTAAATCGACGTTTTCTCGAAAACGGCTGGGCCGATTTTAAAAATTTAAAAGCCATTCGATGTATCTCGACGAGGACTATTGTTGTCAGTTTTGTGCGACGATCGGCCAAGCCGTTTCTTTGCAATTTGAAAAAAAAGTGTTAAACTTTTCAGGCACATTTAAGCTTATCCTACCGTACTGATTTAAAAAAATCAAAAACTGTTCGAAAGATATTAGTTGGGAATGGTACTGATTAATTTTAGGTGGAAATCTACCGAGCCGTTTTCTTGTAATGAACTGTTGAAAAAAAAAATTTAAGCCGATTTTCATGGAACTTTTTTTGGCGATATACATCATGGCCTTATAGAACTTACTGTAATATTACGGCATTACGACAAGTAGTTTAATTTTAAAAATTCGTCAAACTTTACTAAAATTATTATCGTTTTTTTAAGTAGGATTGATGAAGTATATTATTTACACATATCGGGAAGTTCATGTAACTTGCCTCAAGGCTAAATACCAATACCAACTAGTTATCCACATATGTTTAACCGTTGATTACAGTTTGTTTCCATAAGCTATATTTTCGCGCCTGATCGCCGAGGAAATCTTCGTACTACGGCGCCAATTAAAATCTCTCTATCTCATTCTTCAACCAATGACGATACAGTTTTCACAATTTTCCACCAGCACGTACGCACACATTTTACTTGTTACACAGACTCCAAACGGACAACAAGCTTTTTTATAAAAAATGTATTATTTATTTTTATTTTAATTTCACAATTATTTAAAATTTGTCATAAAACTCGACGTTTATTAATTTGTGTCTCATAATTTTTTCGTGCAATTTTCTCGTGTGTTCTTGTGTTTTTTTTCAACTTATTTGTATGGTGAGTTCTTTACATTTGTTTATGTCTATTTTTTTATTTTCACTTCTATATACTTTCACAATATATATTTGTTATAAAACAAATATATTAAATTGATTTAATATATTTTGATGCTTGATTAAATTGATTGCTTTTTTACATATTTCTATTTATATTTTTCTGTATTTGTGTATTTTTTTTCTCTTCTCGTAGGGCAAGTTATAGTAATCGCAAAAAAATCTAAAATGAAAATTTTTATATATCTTTACGTTTCAAAACCTTCAGAACATTTTGGCATACCTGGATGTATTTATGTGTGTGTGTGTGTGTGTGTGTATTAGGATTTATACAAAAACCGACATTTCAGAAAACCGGTTTTCGAATTTCAATTTTACTAAAAAACCGGTTTTCGAATTTTATATAGAAAATAAATTTTTGCTCAAATATAATGAAATATTCGAGAAATTTTAAACGTTTTCAAATATATTATTACAGATACTGTAACTTTCATTATTTTTGCTATCTTGTTTGTTATATCTGAGCAAATAAAATGTAAATCATAAATCAATTTATCTCCAGAACATTAACAATCGTCATTTCATTTCGAATTCAATTTCAAAAAAAACAATAGTTGCCTAATTTACACACAAAATTAAAAAGTGCTCCCGTATATCACAGTCTAAACGCATTTGCAAATAATTATGTGCGACATTTTCACTTATATTGTGCTTAGCTTGGCGGTATTTTCACATTTTTCAATAGTTTTCCACAAAATTCAAAAAGTGCTCCATTACATAAACAGTCTAAACGCACTTGCGAAAACATTTGCACCAGAGTGGCGCTTAGACTGTGCTTAGCCTGGAATTTTTTTTTAATCTAAAAAATTACGAAAATATTTTATGGAAATAAAAAAAGATGTGATAATTTTTCATCCTC
>NW_020536999.1:7897697-7919446 GCF_003426905.1 Ctenocephalides felis
ATAATCGAACTTGTTCATATCTACACTTACAGTATCAGTGCGCTATATATCTTAGTATAAATTTAAGGGGGTATTCTAGTGTAGAAATTCAAAAAAATCGATTTTTTTTATTTTGTATTTTCAAAGTTTAACTATCTAAAAATATGGGTACGAGAAGGTTTTTGAAAATTTGAATTATTTTCGGAGATATAGGCATTTTACTGACTCGGTCTCCATACTGGTTTGGCTTCACGCCAAACTTTAAATGCGTTTTTCTCACAATCAGAAGAGACTTTTTCAGTACTGTTGACACGATTTCTTGAGTTCTACTCGACCGATTCACTTGTAATGTTCAGAGAGTCTTGTTTATAGACCTATCTATAGCCCGAACTAGGATTATCCCCAAATTCCATTTTTTACTATTTTTAAAAAAATCGAGAAACTCAAAAAAACACCTTTTTTTCAAACAGTCGCCAATTTGTAAAAAAAAATTTTTTTACTCATCGCTAGTTCGGGCGATTGCGGCATCATTGTAGATTAATAATCTTTTTATTTCTTATCATGATCATCAAGACTGAGGTGCCAATTTTTTGAGACCACCCACTTTATCAGCTGCCAGTTTTCACAATTTTCAACTTTTTATTTTTTAATTTTTGTTTTGTATTTTAATAATATTAATAAACAAGTAGTAAAACATTCATTGCTTTCTTTTACGACACTTTAAAAATGACCTAAAATTCATCGCTCTATACTAGAATACCCCCTTAAGATGTGACACCAATATTTTCGCTTTTTTTCTGACTATTATATTATTATACTATTTTTAGCAGTATCTTCTGAAGTAAATACGTATCCCAACACCAGAAGAACACGAGGACAAAAATTAGAGGTTAACCATTGTTTTTACTGAAAATGCTTCAATAATCATATTTACTATTCACATTATTACTAATTCTTTTCCCATTTTCAGGAAGGAAATGTTGCTGGTAAAAAATGTGAATGTGATTATCTCGATATGCAAAATATGCCGTCGGCGGAATACAACACGCTGATGGTAAGGAGTTTGGTAATTCTAAAATAGATTTATTTTTTTATAACTTTAAACTAATTTGATTTTCGAGAATTTTGAAATTTTTGAAAAAAATGGACTTTTTTGAAAAAGATTTTTTTTCTTACTCTAACTGCATAGAGATGAAATTTGACTTTTTGAAAATTGATATTTTTGAAAAAAAATGACCTAAAACAATTTTTTTTATATTTTCAAATATTTTGGAAGTTTTGGACTTTTTTTCTGGAACTGCATAGAGACAAAATTTAATCTTTGAAAATTTTGAAAAAAACTGACTTTTTTCTAAAAAAAACATTTTTCTACTATTTCTAATAAATATTTTTGAAAATTTTGACATTGTTGAAAACTGACTTTTTGAAAATTGATATTTTTGAAAAAAAAAATGACCTAAAACAATTTTTTTTATATTTTCAAATATTTTGAAAATTCTGAACTTGTTTTCTTGAACTGCATAGAGACGAAATTTGATTTTTGTATATTTTGAAGAAAACTGACTTTTTTTAAATAAAAACATTTATTTTTTATATTTCCAAATATTTTTGATAATTTTGAAAAAAAATTTTATATTTCCAAATATTTTAAAAATTTTGAACTTTTTTTCTTGAAAACATTTGATTTTTGAAAATTTTGAAATACTTGAAATAAATTGACTTGAAATTTTTTTTTTATATTTCCAAATATTTTATTTTAACTTTTTCTTGAACTGCATAGAGACGAAATTTAATTTTTAAAGATTTTGAAAAAAACTGACTTTTTTCGAAAAAATACTTTTTTTATATTTTCACATATTTTTGAAAATTTTGACATTTTTGATTTTTTTTTTTTATATTTCTAAATATTCAGAAAATTTTGGACTTTTTACGAAACCCAATAAAATTAGAACTCATTTTTTAAATCTCTATAAAATATCTGATAATTTGATGTACATATGTCTAATGATCATTTTTGACCGCCAAAAATCAATTTATTTTTTATTTTTTCTCTGTATGTCCGAAATGGCTAGACCTGCCCTCCCGAAAATTTAAACAAATCATCTTGTCAATACAAATAAAACGTTTTTTGAATCGTACAAAACGTTCCATTCTCTTAAAAACTGAAATACCATTTTCGGCACAATTTGCCCCGTACCTTCGAAACGGCTAGACCTGCCTTTGCCAAAAACTAATCAGCACGTCTCCTTTATCAATAGGAATCAAATGTTTTTTGAATTGTCCAAATCGGTAGATCTGTATTCCCAAAATCGTCGACGAAGATTTGTATCCAAACACGTACACACACATACATACATTTTTTCTAAAGTATGCCAAAATGTTCAGAAACCTTTGAAATGTAAAGATATGCAAAAATTTTCATTTTCGTTTTTTTTGCGATTGCTATAACTTACCCTAGGGAAAGTTAAAGTGTAGTGGGCTTATATTTTGTTTTTTTTTTGCTTTTAGTCAAACTTCAAGGATTCTTTGAACAGCACATGTCCACTATGTTTCTTAATTCAAGATACAGCAAAAACTTTCCCTGTCTTGAAGAAGAAGGTTAGAAAAACACTTAAAGCATCAAGGAAGAAAAAATTAAACCGTAGAGGTACCATGAGAACTAATTTGTGAACATTAATAAATTTTAAATAACTTATAAATTTTAAATCTTTTCAGAAACTTTGTCACAAACCGAATTGGCGATGCAAAAAGTCATCGATGCTTTTGTTGCAGAAACTTCGAATTTTACAGAACAAGAAGATAATTCACCTTGTGGAGATGCAACATCTGTTGAAAAGTCTTCGAAAAAAATCTCTTTGTTGGACTGCAACCCGAAAACATTGCAAATGTTGAGCAGAATTTTGGCAAGTTTGGGAACAAATCAAGATTCTGATAACTCAAAAACTGAGACGCAAGATGATCAATTGTCAGCGCTTCCAGAAATGATAATATCAAAAGATGAACAATCTGTAACTTTGGAACCTCAGACATTACCAAATCTAGAGTTAGATGATATTGATGTGTCGGCGATAAGCAAGTCTACACCTATTCTTACACAAACTATTGAAAAATCATCCGGAGAAACCTTGCAAAAACCATCTAAAATGCTCAAGAAGAAAAGAAAATCCATCAAGAAGCAAAGCATATCAAATGCATCTTCAGATGAAGAAATTCCACAAAAAATGTTTAAAGGTGTATTACCAAAAACTAATGGCAAAGCTGGTAAGTCCACGAGAGTTTATAAAACAAAACAAACCAATAAAACGATCGAATCTTTGCATGAAGATCCAAAAATGAAATTTTCTTGCATCGAAGGCCAATGCAGAGCGAATGCATCTACAAATGATGCAAATGAACAAAAAATAATATTTGGTGATAATAATAAACATTTATTACCCAAAACTAATGACAAAGTTAACAAGTGCACCGAAGTTTCTGAAACACGAGAAGAAAATGAGTCAATCGAATCTTTGCATGAAGATCCAGAAACGAGATTTTTGCCCATTAAAAGGCAACACATATCAAATGCATTTTTAGACGATGAAGAAATTCTACAAGAAATGTTATTCAATGATAATTATGAAGATTTGTTACCACAAACTAATGGCAAGGTTAATAGAAGCACAAAATCACAAGCAAACGAGTCTTTGCATAGAGATCCTAAAATGAGATTTGTTTCCATCAAAAGACAACGCATATCAAATGCATCTTCAGACGATGAAGATATTCCACAAGACATGTTATTTGTTGATAATAATGAAAACTTATTATCACAAACTAATGGCAAAGCTAACAAGAGCACAAAAGTTTCTAAAACATCAAAAGAATATGAGACCTTGCATGAAGATCCTAAAATGAGATTTGCTTCCACCAAAAGGCAACGCATATCAAATGCATCTTCAGACGATGAAGAAATTCTACAAGAAATGTTATTCAATGATAATTATGAAGATTTATTACCGCAAACTAATGGCAAGGCTAATAGAAGCACAAAATCACAAACATACGAGACTTTGCATGAAGATCCTAAAATGAGATTGTCTTCCATCAAAAGGCAACGCATATCAAATGCATCTTTAGACGATGAAGAAATTCTACAAGAAATGTTATTGAATGATAATTTTGAAGATTTGTTATCACAAACTAATGACAAAGCTATCAAGAGTAAAGTGGTTCCCGAAAGATCACAAACAAATGAATCCATGGAATATTTGCATGAAGATCCAGAAACGAGATTTTTGTCCACCAAAAGGCAATGCATATCAAATGCATCTTTAGACGATGAAGATATTCTACAAGAAATGTTATTCAATGATAATTATGAAGATTTATTACCACAAACTAATGGCAAAGCTATCAAAAGCACAGTGATTCCCAAAACAACACAAACAAATGAATCCATGGAATATTTGCATGAAGATCCAGAAACGAGATTTTTGTCCATGAAAAGGCAACGCATATCAAATGCATCTTTAGACGATGAAGAAATTCTACAAGAAATGTTATTCAATGATAATTATGAAGATTTGTTACCACAAACTAATGCCAATGCTAACAATTGCACGAGATTTTATAGAACATCCCTAACAAATGAATCAATCGAATCTTTGCATAAAGATCCAAAACCCAGATTTTCTTTCAACCAAAATTATGATCAACTGCAGGCTAATAATAATGTTGATTTTGCATCAAAAAGTTGCAACCAAATGGGTTATATCGAAAGCAACCACGCTAAAAATGTATCAACCCTTACAACGTCTGGTGATAATGAAAATTTGAGATTGAAGTTAGTACGAGCAGTAAAAGAAAGCATGCCCAACATGGAAAGTACAGAAATTGCACGAAATATATTTGGAAAAATTAAAACAAATATGAAATGTCATCTACTAAACGAGGAAGATGGAACATCATTTGCAAATGAAGGGCCCTCTTCTCCTAAATTTGTACCACGATTTATATTACCAGACATAGACATCGCAAATGTAATGTCTAGTCAGCCAACAGAATACGTGCAAACTACAAATAATCCCAATAAGAGATATAGTAAATCACTAACAAGAATCCAAAACGCGCCAACCCTAACTGGGGTAAAATCAAATAAAACTGAACTGTCCAAAAAAGAACAAAATCTGATGGACGTGGAAACAACTACTGAAAATTCAGCATTTGTACAAACAATGCCTCGTAAATTTAGATCTCACAGTTTGTCTAGTTTTTCTGAAAGTGATTACTACGAAGATAATCGAAAGGTGGTGAACACAGATCGCAGAAATAAAATGTCTACTGAACCATACAAGAAAAAACAAAAATTGATGAACCAGCAAAATTGTGGTGAAACCACAGCAGTTGCACAAGCAATGATTTATCAATATGGTAAGTCTTCACCAAGAAGCAAGACCAACATTTCTGAATGCAGAAAACCTATGAATCACAATGGAACCACAATCTATGCAAATGAGACATTTATGAGGCATAAAAATCTTGATGGCATCTCCAGAAGCACTGAGTTTGCCAACCTTAACAATATCACCGAATCAGAAACAACATGTGATTTGAAGTATTTAGAAGAAGTCGACGACAACTTATCATTTGTAACAACAGAGAATTCAATTTTGGCTTCAGCTTCAGACGATGATGAATTTGAACAAAACGGTGTTGAGGAGTCAGAAGATATTGCAAGTGTTTACAAATTTTTAAACGATGCAATGTTTGAGAATTCCAACAGCGAAGCTGAACAAGAACTTGAAATCAGAAATAATAATCTACCTCAACGTGTTCCAGTAACTAAAACAAAACTTGCTACAAATATTTTAACCGAATCATCAAATGACATTGAGCATAATTCTGTTGATGATGATTCAACACCAAAAAAATGCAAAAACAATGAACAAATGAGCAATTATACGAAAGATCAGGATGGCAATGATGAAGAAAAAACTGCCAAAAAGGATAATGATTTTTGCCTCATCGATGTTCCTCCCAAAGACAAAGATCCAAAAACAGATGACCCAGAAACCAACGACGAAAAACAAGTAGCAGAAACTGGAAAGGTTCCATCTGCTGATCTAGAATCAACAACAAGTGGAAAACAAGTTAGAACCGAATCGAAAAATGAAATTTCAAGTATCTTTCAAGATCCTGTACCGATCACAAGTGCCATCAGGAGTTTATGCTTTTCCTTGGAATCAACATCTGGGGAAAAGGTTAAGACCAAGTTAGGAAATCTAGCATCAACCACGAGTGTCGACAGTAGTTTAAGAGGTTCCTTGGGATCAACATGTGGGAAAAAAGTTGGGACCAAGTTAGGAAATCTAGTATCGACCAGAGGTGACACCAGGAATTTAGGCCGTTCCTTAGAATCAACATCTGGTGAACAAGTAAGGACCGAATCCAAAAATTGTATTACAACCAGAGGTGATACCAGTAGTTTAAGAGGTTCCTTGGCGTCAACAACTGGTGAACAAGTAAGAACCGAATCGGAAAATTGTGTTACAAGTTTAGAATCAACCAGAGGTGGCACCAGAAGTTTAGGCCGTTCCATGGGATCAACATCTGGTAGACAAGTAAGGACCGAGTCGGAAAATTTTATTACAACCAGAGGTGACACCAGTAGTTTAAGAGGTTCCTTGGGATCAACATCTGGTGAACAAGTAAGGACCGAATCGGAAAATTGTATTACAAGTCTAGCATCAACCAGAGGTGACACCAGAAATTTAGGCCGTTCCTTGGCATCAACATCTGGTGAACAAGTAAGGACTGAATCGGAAAATTCTATTACAAGTCTACCAACAACCAGAGGTGACACTGGAAGTTTAGGCCGTTCCTTGGGATCAACAAGCGAGGAACAAGTTAGGACCGAATCCGAAAATTGTATTACAACCAGAGGTGACACCAGTAGTTTAAGAGGTTCCTTGGGATCAGCATCTGGTGCACAAGTAAGGACTGAATCGGAAAATTCTATTACAAGTCGAGCATCAAACAGAGGTGACACTAGGAGTTTATGCCGTTCCTTGGGATCAACATCTGGAAAACAAGTAAGGACCGAATCGGAAAATTGTATTACAAGTCTAGCATCAACCAGAGGTGACACCAGGAATTTAGGCCGTTCCTTGGCATCATCATCTGGCAAACAAGTAAGGACCGAATCTGAATATTGTATTACAAGTCTAGCATCAACCAGAGGTGACACCAGGAGTTTAGGCCGTTCCTTGGGATCAACATCTGGTGAACAAGTAAGGACCGAATCTGAATATTGTATTACAAATCAAGCATCAACCAGAGGTGATACCAGGAGTTTAGGCCGTTCCTTGGGATCAACATCTGGTAAACAAGTAAGGACTGAATCCGAAAATTGTATTACAAGTCTAGCATCAACCAGAGGTGACACCAGAAGTTTAGGCCGTTCCTTGGGATCAACATCTGGTAACGAGTAAGGACCGAGTCGGAAAATTCTATTACAAGTCCAGCATCAACCAGAGGTGACACCAGAAGTTTAGGCCGTTCCTTGGCATCAACATCTGGTGAACAAGTAAGGACCGAGTCGGAAAATTGTATTACAAATCTAGCATCAACCAGAGGTGACACCAGGAGTTTAGGCCGTTCCTTGGCGTCAACATCTGGTGAACAAGGAAGAACCGAATCGGAATATTGTATTACAAGTCAAGCATCAACCAGAGGTGACACCAGGAGTTTAGGCCGTTCCTTGGGATCAACATCTGGTGAACAAGTAACGGCCAAGGAAAATTGTATTACAAGTCAAGCATCAACCAGAGGTGACACCAGTAGTTTAGGCCGTTCCATGGGATCAACATCTGGAAAACAAGCAAGGACCGAATCGGAAAATTGTACTGCAAGTCGAGCATCAACCAGAGGTGACACCAGAAGTTTAGGCCGTTCCTTGAGATCAACATCTGGTGAACAAGGAAGGACCGAGTCGGAAAATTGTATTACAACCAGAGGTGACACCAGAAGTTTAGGCCGTTCCTTGGGATCAACATCTGGTAAACAAGTGAGTACCGAATCGGAAAATTGTACTGCAAGTCTAGCATCAACCAGAGGTGACACCAGGAGTTTAGGCCGTTCCTTGGGATCAACATCTGGTAGACAAGTAAGGACCGAATCGGAAAATTGTATTACAAATCAAGCATCAACCAGAGGTGACACCAGAAGTTTAGGCCGTTCCTTGGGATCAACAAGTGAGGAACAAGTTAGCACCGAACCGGAACATAATATTTCAACTATCTTCCAAAATATAGAATCAACCACAAGTGTCACCAGGAGTTTAAGAGGTTCTTTACCATCAATAAGTAGGGAACAAGTTACAACCGAATCTGAACATATGTCTACTCAAGATACGAGTTTGTACAATGCATCCACCTCAGCAGAAGAAACCATCAAAGTGGAAATAAAATCGGAGCACAATTCATCTGATGATGACGATGGCAATGATGATGATGATGATGATGGTTCGGAGGATGAATCGGAAATGTCGAGGGATCTTCATGAATTGAGTCAACGCTGCCGAGACTTAAGCCAAATTGAAACCGGCATTGATCGCAATGAGAATTATTCTGATGCTATACAAATTATGTCAGGTAAGTGGAAACTAGTGAAAACTTGTAGATTTATAAGGGAAATTCTGCCTTATAAAATAACATTGTCATGGCAACGCTATCTCATGCTTGTTGCCTGTTAGTGGAACTGTGGAAATGTCTATCTATTTGCTGTGCGATCAGGCGTATTTTATATATAAACTAGTGATGTATGGTATCGCGCCTTAAGGCAAATTGCTGGAACTTCCCATACTGTAATGAAATATTCGATAAATTTTTAACGTTTTCAAATATATTATTACAAATACTGTAACTTTCATTATTTTTGCTATCTTGTTATATCTGAGCAAATCAAATGTATCACATAAATCAATTTATCTCCAGAACATTAATAATCGTCATTTCATTTCGAATTTAAAAAAAAAAAATAGTTGCCTAATTTACACAAAATTGACAAAATGCTCCCGTATAGTCACAGTCTGAACGCATTTGCAAATAATTCTGTGCGACATTTTCACTTATACTGTGCTTAGCTTGGCGGCATTTTTACATTTTTCAATAGTTTTCACAAAATTGGAAAAGTGCTCTTGTACATAAACAGTCTAAACGCACTTGGGTAAAAATTTGTACCAGGGTGGCGTTTAGACTGTGCTTAGCCTGGGTAATTTTTTGATATTTCAATCCAAAATTACAAAAATATTTTATGGAAAATAAAAGAAGGTGTTATAATTTTTTATCCTCAAAAGCAATTGTTTTGCCAATACAAGTTCACTCAAGAACTGCCATTTTTTGCACATTTAGCTCTGTATCTTCGAAATGGCGGGACCTGCCTTTTTCAAAAATTAATCACCTCTTCTCCCAATCATTACAAATTGAATGTTTTTTAGATCATTCAAATCCGATAGTCCGTTCTCTCAAAAACTCGATTTGTACTTTCTGCACTCTTTGCTCCGTATCTCCGTAACGGCTGGACCTGCCTTTGCCAAAATAGGTATCGAATGTTTTTTTAAATCATTCAAATCGGTTGATCCGTGCGCCCGAAAACGTGGACGAAAAAATGCGGACATACAAAACACACACACACACACATCCATTTTTTCCGAGGTATGCCAGTAAAATGTTCAGAAACCTTCAAAACGTCGAGAAATGCAAAAATGTTCATTTTCGATTTTCGGCCTATTATTATAACTACCCTACGGGAAGTTAATAAAGCAAGAAAAAATCTCATAATAACTGCACCATCTAGAATTATGTTATCATAACATTATTCCTTGCTTGTTTGTATGTAAAATACGCCTGATAGCACAGTAAATAGTTGTGAATTTTCACAGTTTCTCTACCAATAAACAAGCATAAGATAGCGTTGCCATGACAATGCTATTTTGTGAGGCAGAATTGCCCGGTTAATGAATCTATCTATGATTAATTTATCCATCACTTGATTTGTCTATCTTGTTTTAGATCTTACCAAATATTTGGGCAAAGATCAGATCCTACAGCTTGCAAAGTTGCAGCAGAATAAAGATTTCAAAAAATTAATGAAGAGAGAAGACCTGAACAAGAAGGCAAAACATCGAATGATCAATATTTACAAAACACGCGACCACTTGGTGACCCAGTTCAAGTTGGCTATGTCCATTTTGAACAAGTTGAGGATTCTTCATAGGTAATCTTATATATAAAAATGGAGCTCTCTATAAAATGATTCGCTAAAACTCGAAAACGGCTAAACCGATTTGGCCAGTCTTAGTCTTGAAAAATTCGTGCTAACCAGTAGGTTGTCGGAAAGATGAGATATAATTTAAAAATCGCGTAGAAACTTTGCATTTTTAATTTGAACATTTTTGTTGAAGCGTAATTTAAATAAAACAATGGACGGTGGCTAATACGTCAAATGTCAAACGTTTTTGACAGATGTTCAATTACGTTTAATAGGATGTGAATACGTGAATATTATTTATGATTAAATTGTAGTAAGTAGTTACATTTATACACAAAAACGTTAGTAAACAGGACGCAAGTGTTACTAGAAACTCTAAATATCAACTTTTTTGAAATGTTAATATGAAAATGCACTTTTTGGCATATTTTTCTCAAACACTGTGCTCTGAAAGATCTCATTTGTATAATTATATACTCATTGGTATTTATAAAACATTTTCTAAGTTTTTATTATTTTTTATTTGTTATTTAAATTGAGAACCTAAATTTTGTTTCGATCAAATGGACATTTTGTCGAATAACATTTTCCCAGTTATAATTTCCCAGAATTTATTGAAGAATAGATTGTAATATATGAAGGTCCGGGGTTAGAAAGGTCCACCACAGATGTTTCAAAAACCAGTAAAGTTAAGCATTGTTTAACAACAATATTTGAAAGTAGAGGGAAAAAGATGTATAACCAGCTACAACCTAGATTCTCATGACTTTGCTATCGGGAGATAAACGGCAATCTTTGAAAATCTAAAATAAAAGTATTTTCTTCCGTTGGTAGTTTTTATTAGTAAAATTAAATTAAAATATAATTATTTTGTAAAATACCTTTAAAATTAAAATAAGACATTAAAAGTTCCAAGTTACCCCTCCTATAGGGTTCAAAAGTCTAGATAACACATTATTGAAAGACATCAAAAAAGCACATTTCTACGATGATGAAGTAGCCGACAGTTTTACTGAACGTAGTCAGATAATTGTTAGTTTGAAATGTGTTATTTATTGTGATATAATTGTTTTGGTTTTCGCAATATAGTTTATATCTGCTCAAAGTCAAATTGGATCTTTGTGTCTCACTTTAATTCATCGAATGTTACTTGAAACTTTTCAAAAAGCAGGTCAAAGAAGAAATACTTGATTCATTTTCTATCTTTCCTCGCAGAAATTTTAAAATTTTGTATAAGCTCAGTAGTATTATTTACAATTATACACAAAATCCCAAATCCAAAAAGAATCTGAAAAACTTGAAACGTAATCAATAAGTCGAAAGATAAAAAAGACTTGGATTGAATTATACCATGTTTTCTATAGCAAGTGTATAAAACTTCCAGACAAAATATAGACAAACTAATGGGGTTTATTGTTTTTATAATACCTCATTGTATATAGCATTCGAACAGCACATCCTTATACACTTAAAGTATTAATATTTTTGATTCTCTAGAAATTGTTTAGAATATACCTTACTTAGCAAAACAACATTTGCCGGGTCAGCTTGTAATTAATAAATTTACAGCCTTCTATTGGACAACATTTTTAACTTCCCGTAGGGTAAGTTATAGTAATCGCAAAAAAATCGAAAATGAAATTTTTTATATATCTTTACGTTTCAGAGGTTTCTGAACATTTTGGCATACCTTAGAAAAAATGGATGTATGTGTGTGTGTGTGTGTGTGTGTGTGTGTGTGTGTGTGTATGTATGTGTGTGTATGTATGTGCGGATACAAATTTTCGTCGACGATTTCGGGAACACGGATCAACCGATTTGAATAATTCAAAAAACATTCGATTCGTACTGATAAGGAGACGTGCTGATTAGTTTTTGGCGAAGTTAGGTCTAGCCGTTCCGAAGATACGGGGCAAAAAGTGCCGAAAACGGTAACTCAGTTTTTAAGAGAACGGAGCATCCGATTTGAATAATTCAAAAAACATTTTACTTGTATTGGCAAGATGAAGAGTTGATAAAATTTTCATAAAGGTAGGTCTAGCGGTTTCGGAGATATGGAGGAAAAAGTAAAAAAATGAGCCATTTGGCGGTCAAAAATGATCATTAGACATATGCACATCAAATTATCAGATATTTTATAGAGATTTTAACAATAAGTATACATTTTGTTAACATTCCTATGGGTTCCGTACCAATGCTTATGCGTTAGACAGCGACGCGGCGCTTACGCGCTTTATATTTTGTCCCTATGCAGTTAAAGCAGTACGATTGCTTTGAAAAAAAAGTTCAGATCTTCCACAATATGTCAAATAAAAGAAAAAAAATTTTTTTTCAAAAAAAAAAAAAAAATAATAAAAAAAAATTTTTTTTTTAATTTTTTTTTTCAAAAAAAAGTAATTTTTTGTCCAATTTATAGTTTCTCAAAAATCTTATTTTTTCAAAGTAATTTTTTTTTCAAAAATGTTAATCGTTTTTAAAAAAATAATAATTTTTGGTACGGGAAGTTCCAGCAATTTGCCTTAAGGCACGATGCCGTAATTGCCTTAAGACAGAATTCCACTTACAGCTAGTTTAAAATTCATTGATCAATTTTTTTCGCAGGAATATTGTCCAAATAATGATAGAGCAATGCCGGAGCAAGGAGACTATGAAAAAAGCTGCAGAAAATATTGCTGGTAAAAAACATGTGTCATTAGAAATCCTCCAGACTGTAACAATCAACAATATCAAAAGAATTACTTGTATTATCGAAAAATTAATAACAGAAGACGATGATGAGACCACTGACGAAAGAATAAGGGCCAAAGTGGCAGAAATTAATCAGGCTAACAAGATGTTGAAATCTGACGAATAGATTGTGAAAAATCAAGTAGAAATATTAATTTAATTATATTCAACATTGTTCTATCACTTCTACAAAAAATGAAGTTATGATCTTCATTAATAATCCTATAATTATCCACAGGATTCCAAAAACATACTTCCGTATTCAAAGTTTACTATAAACTATTCACTATTTATACTTAGTAATTACTATAAATATGAGTATTTATTATAACAATTCCGTATTCAAAGTTTATTATAAACTATTTGCTATTTATACTTACTTAATTACTATAAATGTGAGTATTTATTATAACAATTCCGTATTCAAAGTTTATTATAAACTATTTACTATTTATACTTACTCAATTACTATAAATGTGAGTATTTATTATAACAATTCCGTATTCAAAGTTTACTATAAACTATTTACTATTTATATTTACTTAATTACTATAAATGTGAGTATTTATTATAACAATTCCGTATTCAAAGTTTACTATAAACTATTTACTACTTATATTTAGTATTTACTATAAATGTGAGTATTTATTAATTGCATTTCGATGTAATTTTGTATGTTGTTCGTGTTCGTGTAATAAATTTCAATGAGTGTTAATAATTTTTAGTTTGCATGCTTCAATGCCATTTTATTTATATATAGAATTATATGATGAATTTAGCGAGTGTCCTTGAAGTCAAAAAAATCGATTGGAGTTCTATTTAAAATAAAGATTTAAAAAATGACTTGTACATTAGAGATTGTAAAATAATTTGGAAGCCATAAATAATAATAATTAATTCTAGGCTGATTTATATAATAACTAGTGGTGTATGGCAACGTGCCTTAAGGCAAATTGCTTGAACTTCCCGTACCGTAATAAAATATTCGAGAAATTTAAACGTTTTCAAATATATTATTACAAATACTGTAATTTTCATTATTTTTGCTATATTGTTATATTTGAGCAAATCAAATGTAAATCATAAATCAATTTATCTCCAGAACATTAACAATCGTCATTTCATTTCGAATTCAATTTTTAAAAAAAAATAGTTGCCTAATTTGACAAAATGCTCCCGTATAGTCACAGTCTAAACGCATTTGCAAATAATTCTGTGCGACAGTTTCACTTATACTGTACTTAGCTTGGCGGCATTTTCACATTTTTTAATAGTTTTCTCACAAAATTGGAAAAGTGCTCCATTACATAAACAGTCTAAACGCACTTGGGTAAACATTTGCACCAGAGTGGCGCTTAGACTGTGCTTAGCCGGGGTAATTTTTTTTGAATTTTTAATCCAAGATGACAAATATATTTTATGAAAAATGTAATAATTTTTTATCCTCATAAGCAATTGTTTTGTCAATACGAGCAGAAAGTTTTTTAGATCATTCAATCGGACCCTTAGTTCACTCAAAAATTGGCATTTTTTGCACATTTAGCTCTGTATCTTCGAAATGGCGGGACCTGTCTTTGCCAAAAACTAATCCGCACATCTCCTTATCAATACGAATCGAATGTTTTTTGAATTATTCAAATCGGTTGATCCGTATTCTTGAAATCGTCGACGAAAAATTGTATCCGCACTTACATACACACACATACACACACATAGACAAGTTATAGTAATCGCAAAAAATGGAAAATGAAAATTTTTATATATCTTTACGTTTGAAAACCTTCTGAACATTTTGGCATACCTTAGAAACAATGGATGTATGTGTGTGTGTGTGCGGATACAAATTTTAGTAGACGATTTCGGGAACACCGATGAAGCGATTTGAATAATTCAAAAAACATTTTTCTTGTATTAACAAGATGAAGAACTGATCAAATTTTCATAAAAGTAGGTCTAGCGGTTTCGGAGATCTAGTGAAAAAAATAAAAAAAAAATGCCATTTGGCGTTCAAAAATGATCATTAGACATATGCACATCAAATTATTAGATATTTTATAGAGATATTAACAATAATAGGTATAAATTTTGTTTACATTCCTATGGATTCCGCACCAATGCTTATCCGTTAGACGGCGGTGCGGCGCTTACGCGCTTCGATATTTCGTCTCAATGCAGTTAAGGCAGTACGATTGCTTTGAAAAAAAGTTCAGAATTTCCAAAATATTTCAAAATACACTTTTCTTCAAAAAGTCTTTTTTTCTAAAAAAAAGTAATTTTTTGTCAAAAATTTATAGTTTCTCAAAAATCTAATTTTTTCGAAGTATTTTTTTTTCAAAAATGTTAATCTTTAAAAAAAAAAAAAAAAAAAAATTTGGTACGGAAAGTTCCAGCAATTTGCCTTAAGGCACGATGCCATGCGTCCCACTAGTTGAATCATCTAATCGGATGCTAAGTTTTCTCAAAAACTGCTATTTTTTGCACATTTTGCTCGGTATGTCCGAAATGGCTGGACCTGTCTTTGCCAAAAACTAATCACCACTCCTCATCATTGCAAATTGAATGTTTTTGGATCATTCAAATCGGACGCTTCGTTCGATTTCAGAATCAAATTTTCTGGAAAATTTTAAGTATGCAATTTACTTTACAACTACAACGAGTTTTCCCAATAATCCATTCCCCAAAAGAGCTGATAACAGCGATAACAGTCATCACTCTTATCACTCTTATCATTACTGTTATCTTTAAAGAATGCGTCCCTGCCTTTTTCACAAACCTCAGATATTTATAATGAATGATTGAATATAACTATGATGTAGTGTACATCGTTCATCGCACAATTCGGTCGAGAAGGAAGTCTGGAATCCGAAACATTAAATGACCTCATCGGCGCCATGACATAACACACCGCACCGACAAATGCATACATACATACATTTTGTATGGGAGGGGACGCGCCGCTATCGTACATTTACGAATGGCAGAAAAAGCGTCACTAATATAATAAAGGACATATAAGAAAAATATATATATAAACTAGTGGTGCATGGCATCGTGCCTCAAGGCAAATTGCTGGAACTTCCAGTACCAGAATTAAACATTAGAGGGGAAAAAATCAGTAATCAAAAATATTGATTAATATTTAATAACAATTGTTTTGAACATTTTCAAATAGATAATTATAATCACAATTTATTTTATCATTGATATAGAATAACGCATTTGAAATATATACATTTTCAAACTGAATTGTATATTTAAAATTGATATTTGAAGAATAAAACTTTGTATATTTTTGAATATTTGGAAAAGTAAACTTTAAAATTTAACAATTTTGGTCCGGATTCCAACAAAACTAGCTGTAAGTGGAATTCTGTCTTAAGGCAAATTGCCGGAACTTCCCGTACCGCAATTCAAAATTCGAGTAATTAAAATAATAGTCAATAAAGTAATTAAAATTAAATTAGTTAGTAATAGTAATTAAAATAATAATTAATAAAAAGTTGATCAATGATTTGAAGCTTTTAATAGAATTTCGAACCATATTAAATCATTCTATCTTAAATCATTTATTTTGAAGTATTTTGGAAATTCTGAACTTTTTTCAAAGCAATCGTACTGCTTTAACTGCATAGAGACGAAATATAAAAGCGCGTAAACGCCACGTTGGTACGGAACCCACAGGAATGTAAACAAAATTTATGCTTATTCTTGAAATCTCTAAAAAATATCCGATAAATTGATGTGCATATGTCTAATGTTTATTTTTGACCGCCAAATGGCTCATTTTTTTACTTTTTCCTCCATATCTCCAGAGTCGTTGGACCTGCCTTTCCAAAAATTTGAACAGTTCTTCATTTAGTCAATACAAAAAAAATATTTTTTGAATTATTGAAATCGGACGCTCCGTTCTCTTAAAAACCGAGTTACCGTTTTCGGCACCTTTTGCCGCGTATCTTCGGAACGGCTAGACCTGCCTCTACCAAAAACTAATCAGCACGTCTCCTTATCAATACGAAACGAATGTTTTTTAAATTATTCATATAGCTTGCCCTACGGGAAGTTAACTAGTGGTGCATGGCATCGTGCCTCAAAAGCAAATTGCTAGAACTTCCCGTACCAGAATTAAATATTCGAGGGAAAAAATTCAGTAATCAATAAATATTAATCATTGATTAATAACAATTGTTTTGAACATTTTCAATTAGGTAATTATAATCACTATATATTTTATCGTTCATAAAATATACAGTGACGATCTTAGCGCTCAAAACACTTGAGAGTGTTTACATTAGCAAGAGATGCCGAATGAATCCATCTGAGGATATATTTCTTACGATTAGAATAACGCATTTGAAATATATACATTTTTAACCTGAATGTAAATTTAAAATTCGTATTTATATTTACATCAAATCAAATAATATAAAATTATAAATGCAATGTACATAAAACAATGATATATATGTAAGAGATAGTGTAGATATTATGTAATTTAGTATATGGCTAATGTACCAGTTTATAAAGCCAATAAAATAATAATAAAAAAAAAAAGAAAAATCGTATTTGAAGTATAAACTTTGTATATTTTTTCTTAAAATTTAGCTTAATTTAATTAGATTTTCTTTAATTTTTGTCAATAATATGTAATAAAAAAATTCTCCAAATAAAATTTTATTTACATAAATTAAAATTGAAAATTGATATTAAATTTATTTCCTTTTTCTATTAGAATTTTCCAATTTTTGTCTCAAAAATTCTGGTAAATAGAAATCAAAAAAATATTTAGAAAATTGAAGGTTTAAAATAAATATATAATAAAAATAAATAAATGAATAAAAAACAAATATGCGATTTAAAAAAATATTTGAAAATATAAATTATTTAGTCGATATCGTACGAATTAAAAATTATTAATTATAGAAAAATATTAAACTATTAAAATGAAACGAAGCAGAAAAATAAATAAATTTATAAATAATATAAAATATAATTATAAAAAAACCATTATGATTTTATTCAAAAAATATAAAAAAGTAAGGAATGAAGAAAAAAAAGCAAAAATAAAATTTATCTTGAAAACTTCTTCCGCTGCAAAATCTATTATTATTATTATAATTATTATCATTAAGAATAGTTCGGTACAAAAATAAAAATCAATATATTCAAAATCATTTTAAATTCGTTTGAAGGGCATTTAATTAAAAACACAGAAATAAAATAATTTGGAGATAACTAAATTAGATAATTAATTAAAAATGTATCCTTTATCAAAGGAAAACAATTATTTGAAGAATGAAAAAAAATAAAAAGTAAAAGGGCTTTGTAAATACATTATTCGAAAGATAAAAAAAATATAAGTCCAAAAATATTTCGTGGTATTATTAATATTAATATTTAGCACACACAAAACACACCATAAATATTATTAATAAATCTTTATTAATTAATTATGTACATTCACACACAATCATACATGATTACAATATTATCCTTGCGGACGTGTTTTCTACAAATCCAAAATGGACTGCAATGCAGATATGCTGTCAAGTTGAGAAATTTAAATGGAAACTCAATCAAATCAATTATTACTAAAAACAAAAACTATATACATCAGAAACAACAAAAGTCTAATGCAAACCCGAGTTTTATCCTTATTTATACTCGTTCCAATAATAAATATCAATTAAACCGGGGTGTGGCAAATATAAACAATGCCAAACCCTACAAGCATAATAGAATTATTTCATGTACAATTTGAGTGCATTCCTACCTTTAATAATTTGGAAAATCCTTTTAACACTTTTTAATGCACGTTATTTTGATAAAATTCAACACAAATCCTTTGATATTTAATTTAAAACACTCATCATTTATAAATAGATCTGCACTAATGGAACTCCTTGATACTTTGACATACTTCACATCGGAGCAATGGCTGCCGACGTCGGTAAAGCAGGGCGCAAAGCGCGCAATAATTTGAATTTGAAAAATGAATAATTTTAAAAATTATGTTTAATTTTTAAAATATTTTATAATTATGACTATGCACAGTGCTTTTATTTAATGTAATAATTGCAACTGAAACAGGCAAGTTTATATTTACAATAAAACAACATATAATTTTTTAATTATTATTAAACAAATATAAATATTATAAGAATTAGTTATAAAATTTTATAATTCTCAAAATATTGTGAAAAATGTGTTGTAATAAATAAAATAATTATTAAAGTTGTCTGAAAATGTTGTAAGTTGCTTGAAAATGTTGTAAATTGCTTGAGAATTTTGTAAATTATCTGAAAATGTTTGAAATTGTCTGAAAATGCTGTGACTCGAGTATTTTTCCATGCAATTAATCTAAAGCATGATTTTTTGTCTTAACAAGTTCACTAAAAATCAATTTCCACAGCTTTTCACTTTCATTTCCACATTAGAAAGTTCCATTTCTGCCACATATATTTTTGTTTATTTCTAATACTCCTTCCCTACTAACCTCGTATGAAAATATCTCCTTAAACAAAATATCCTTAAATACATCCTAATTCTAAATCTTCATTGTGAATCACTCGAACTACTACTACTCGAATCCGTGGACATAACTTCAATATCATCTTGCGTAGTCTCCTTATGAGAAGCTCTAGTATCAAGCGTGACCATGCCCCCGCTGGAACCCATCGTCATATGCAATTCCCCAGATGGATGCCATGCAAATTGACTTTGTGATGATGCAGGAATGTCGGCTGCATGGCCTCCTCGGTGGACATCATTGACAATATTCTGGTGAGGGATACCGTGACCATTTAATGGAAGATCGGGTCTGCTAAGGAATCCTGATCTCATTTCTAAATCGGTTGGGTACGGTCTTCTCATGTCGCCTTGGTGCCAGGTTAGGGGAGCGCAAACTGCATTGGAAGAACTTATCCTGGGTAAAGGTAATATTATAAAATTGATAAGCAGTAATAGGTTAGTATGCAACTCAAATAGGGTAGAATAGGGCTTGAAGATTCGAGAGTGAATACAAAGTTTGTGTATAGTAAGATCTTTGTAAAAAGACCTGTCCATAAAATATGATTTCAAGCAGAATTATATTTATCTTATTTGTGATAAGTGTATTTCAACAAACAATGACTAATTATGATAAGTTCAACAGAAATACATACAAAAGCAAGATTTATGATGATGAAATTAAAGAGTTGATTAAATTTTGTTCTTTATGTTTAATATATATTTAGATTATAAATAAAATAGATTGAATAGTGTTTTCACTTTTGAACTTTAGGATAAGATGAATCTAATTCTAAAATTTCATGCAAATTGGAGCACAGTAAAAAAAATTCAGACCCAAAACGCTCTATTGACTGGAGTAACAGATAGAAATTTTAGAAAAATAGCAAAATATACAGTTCTACAATTATAAAATAGCTGGAAATTTTACTGAACATAGTTCGAAAATTAATTGTAATATGTTTTTTTCAATTTTCACAATATTAAAGTTAAATTAAATGTTTGTGCCCTGTCCTACTCTATGCAAAAATAAACCTTTCTTATTAAATTTATTAACCTGTGAGCGTATTTTATAAGTTCTTCAGTAGAAACTGGTTTCTTGTTAGCTTTGTTAATACTTTGCAGTTTTTGTCTTGCTTGATATAATGCTGTTGACAAAATTTGTTCGGCTTCCTTCAGTTGTCTTTGGAATTGCAATATATGTTGGTCCTAGTTGAAAAAGATGCACAATATTAATTAAAATGTGTGAAAGTTAAAAACTGCTATATGACAGTACAATACAAATATCTATCAAAGTAAAGATACAGACAATACAGGTAATAACAATACTTATATAAAATTTATAATCACTCTAATATGATTCAAAAATTGAGCAAAATTCTAAAAAAGAAAATAAAATACAATCGATTAAAAGCAAACTTTTATAATTTGAAATTAGTGAAATTATTTAGCATTTTACGTTCGAGCGCATAAGTTATTGCAGAAAAAAGGCTTATGCTTACTTGAACAGATATTCATATTTCTCAAATAACGATTCTTCAAATAAAGTAAGCACAAAATTTAAAACTGTACAAGTTCTTAGCGTTAATAAAGAAATATATAAAAATCTTTTCACTAAAAGCAAGGAATCGCAAATAACAGAAGTACAAGAAAATAATAATAAACATTATTATCTCCATTATGATTGTCTTTAAATTATAAAACCTAACCTCAATTTTGTACTAATTCTTTCATAAATTATAACATAGATTTTGAAAATCAACACCCGTGTTATACAAAGGTAAACTGTATTTATATCATTTATATTTACTTGTCTTTCAACTTCCGATTTAACTGCATTAATTTTAACTTCAATAGCAGCTTGTTCGGATGCAAGTTTCATAGCATTTTTTAAATCCTTGTCTTTTGAAACCAGAAGCTCCGTCAAAAGCTGGTGATCAGCGCTGGACAACTTCTGTTGTTTTGGTGCAATCAGGTTTTCTATCAATTCTTTTGATATTAATTCAATATCGTCCACTATGTGCAATATTTTTTCTTTGGTACTCATATGAGAAGACATTGTGAAGAATTTGTTTTATTTTGTGGGTTATATCCTGGTAATAATAAAAAAGAATATTAAATAATGACAGAAACATTGTGTACATTAATATTTATTTACCACTTTTTGTTTATGTTGCAAAGTACTTGTGAAGTTAAAATCAAACTTGAAGATGCCGAACGAAATGTTTTGACAGTACAAAATAATGTGACAACTAGTCTGGCAACATCGAGATAAAGTGGCGGGAATT
>NW_020536999.1:7920446-7936496 GCF_003426905.1 Ctenocephalides felis
TATTACAAATCTAGCATCAACCAGAGATGAAACCAGGAGTTTAGGCCGTTCCTTGGCATCAACATCTGGTGAACAAGTAAGAACCGACTTGGAAAATTGTATTACAAGTCTAGAATCAACCAGAGGTGACACCAGGAGTTTAGGCCGTTTCTTAGGATCAACATCTGGTGAACAAGTAAGGACCGAATCGGAAAATTGTGTTACAAATCGAGCATCAACCAGAGGTGACACCAGGAGTTTAGGCCGTTCTTTGGAAACAACATCTGGTGAACAAGTAAGGACCGAATCCGAAATTTGTATTACAACCAGAGGTGACACCAGTAGTTTAAGAGGTTCCTTGGGATCAACATCTGTTGAACAAGTAAGGACCGAATCGGAAAATTCTATTACAAGCCTACCAACAACCAGAGGTGACACCAGAAGTTTAGGCCGTTCCTTGGCATCAATATCTGGTAAACAAGTAAGGACCGAATACGAAAATTGTATTACAAGTCTAGAATCAACCAGAGGTGACACCAGGAGTTTAGGCCGTTCCATGGGATCAACATCTGGTGAACAAGTAAGGACCGAATCGGAAAATTGTATTACAACCAGAGGTGACACCAGGAGTTTAGGCCGTTCCTTGGGATCAACATCTGGTGAACAAGTAAGGACCGAATCGGAAAATTGTATTACAACCAGAGGTGACACCAGGAGTTTAGGCCGTTCCTTGGGATCAACATCTGGTGAACAAGTAAGGACCGAGTCGGAAAATTGTATTACAACCAGAGGTGATACCAGTATTTTAAGAGGTTCCTTGGGATCAACATCTGGTGAACAAATAAGAACGGTATCGGAAAATTCTATTACAAGTTTACCAACAACCAGAGGTGACACAAGGAGTTTAGGCCGTTCCTTGAGATCAACAAGTGAGTTACGAGTTAGGACCGAACCCGAAGATAATATTTCAAGTATCTTTCAAAATCCAGTACCAACCACAAATGGCACCGGGAGTTTAAGAGGTTCTTTACCATCAATAAGTAGGGAAATTACAACCGAATCTGAACAAATGTCTACTCAAATACCTGAGAAAGATACGACTTTATCCAATGCATCCACCTCAGCAGAAGAAACCATCAAAGTGGAAATAAAATCGGAGCACAATTCATCTGATGATGATGATGGCAATGATGATGATGATGATGATTTCGGGGAGGAATCGGAAATGTCAAGGGATCTTCTAGAATTGAGTCAACGATGCCGAGACTTAAGCCAAAATGAAACCGGCATTGATCGCAATGAGAATTATTCTGATGCTATACAAATTATGTCAGGTAAGTGGAAACTAGTGAAAACTTGTAGATTTATAAGGGAAATTCTGCCTTATAAAATAATATAGTCATGGCAATGCTATCTTATGCTTGTTAGTAAAACTGTGAAAATGTTTATATATTTGCTGTGCGATCAGGCGTATTTTATATATAAACTAGTGGTGTATGGCATCGTGCCTTAAGGCAAATTATTGGAACTTCCCGTACCGTAATGAAATATTCGAGAAATTTTAAACGTTTTCAAATATATTACAAATACTGTAACTTTCATTATTTTTCCTATCTTGTTATATCTGAGCAAATCAAATGTAAATCATAAATCAATTTATCTCCAAAACATTAACAATCGCCGTTTCATTTCGAATTTTAAAAAAAATAGTTGCCTAGTTTACACAAAATTAAAACGTGCTCCCGCATAGTCACAGTCTAAACGCATTTACAAATAATTCTGTGCGACATTTTTCACTTATACTGTGCTTAGCTTCGCGGCATTTTCACATTTTTCATAGTTTTCACAAATTGGAAAATTCTCCAGACACAAAACAGTCTAAACGCACTTGGGTAAACATTTTTACCAGAGTAGCGCTTAGACTGTGCTTAGCCTGGGTAATTTTTTGAATTTTTAATCCAAAATTACAAAAATATTTTATGGAAAATAAAAAAAGATGTAATAATTTTTTATCCTCAAAAGCAATTGTTTTGTCAATATAAACAGAAAGTTTTTTAGATCATTCAAATCGGATGCTTAGTTCACTCAAAAACTGCCATTTTTTGCACATTTAGCTCTGTATCTTCGAAATGGCGGGACCTGTCTTTGCCAAAAACTAATCACCTCTTCTCCCAAATCATTACAAATTGAATGTTTTTTAGATCATTCAAATCCGATACTCTGTTCTCTCAAAAACTCGATTTGTACTTTCTGCACTCTTTGCTCCGTATCTCCGTAACGGCTTGACCTGCCTTTGCCAAAAACTAATCAGCACATCTCCCTATCAATAGGTATCGAATGTTTTTTGAAACATTCAAATCGGTTGATCCGTGCGCCCGAAAACGTGGACGAAAAAATGCGGACATACAAAACACACACACACATTCATTTTTTCTGAGGTATGCCAAAATGTTCAGAAACCTTCAAAACGTCGAGAAATGCAAAAATGTTCATTTTCGATTTTCGGCCTATTATTATAACTACCCTACGGGAAGTTAATAAAGCAAGAAAAAATCTCATAATAACTGCACCATCTACAATTCTGTTATCATAAATACGCCTGATAGCACAGTAAATAGTTAGACATTTTCACAGTTTCTCTACCAATAAACAAGCATAAGATAGTGTTGCCATGACAATGCTATTTTATGAGAAAGAATTGCCCAGTTAATAAATCGATCTATGATTAATTTATCCATCTCTTGATTTGTCTGTCTTGTTCTAGATCTTACCAAATATTTGGGCAAAGATCAGATCCTGCAGCTTGCCAAGTTGCAGCAGAATAAAGATTTCAAAAAATTAATGAAGAGAGAAGACCTGAACAAGAAGGCAAAACATCGAATGATCAATATTTACGAAACACGCGACCACTTGGTGACCCAGTTCAAGTTGGCTATGTCCATTTTGAACAAGTTGAGGATTCTTCATAGGTAATCATCTTATATATAAAAATGTAGCTCTCGCTAAATGATCAGCTAAAACTCGAAAACGGCTAAACCGATTTGGCCAGTCTTAGTATTGAAAAAAACGTGCTAATCAGTAGGTTGTCGGAAAGGTGAGATGTTATTTCAAAACCGCGTAGAAACTTTACATTTTTAATTTGAACATTTTTGTAGAAGTGTATTTTGAATAAAACAATGGGCGGTGGCTAATACGTCAAATGTCAAACGATTTTGACAGATTATGTTCAATTACGTTCAATAAGATGTTTTACGTGAATATTATTTAATTATGATTAAATTGTAGTAAGTAGTTTTATTTATATACAAAAACGTTAGTAAACGGGCCGCAAATGTTACTAGAAACTCAAAATATCAACTTTTTTCAAATGTTAATATGAAAATGCACTTTTTGGCATATTTTTCTCAAACACGGTGCTCTAACAGATCTCATTTGTATATTTATATACTCATTGGTATTGATAAAACATTTTCTAGGTTATATTATGTTTTATTTGTGTTATTTAAATTCAGAACCTAAACTTGGTATAGATCAAAGGGACATTTTGTCGAATAATATTTTCCCAGTTATAATTCCCAGAATTTATCGAAGAATAGATAGTAATATATGAAGGTCCGGGGTTAAAAAGGTCCACCACCGATGTGTCAAAAACCAGTACAATTAAGCATTGTTTAACAAAAAAATTTGAAAGTATAGGGGAAAAATGTATAACCAGTTATAACCTTGATTCTCATGACTTTGCTATCGGGAGATAAACGGCAATCTTTGAAAATCTAAAATAAAAGTATTTTCTAGTTTTTAGGCATTAGTTTAAAATATAATTATTTTGTAAAATACCTTTAAAATTAAAATAAGACATTAAAAGTTCCAAGTTACCCCTCCTATAGGGTTCAAAGGTCTAGATAACACATCAAAAAAGCACATTTCTACGATGATGAAGTAGCTGACAGTTTTACTGAACGTAGTCAGATAATTGTTAGTTTGAAATGTGTTATTTATTGTGATATAATTGTTTTGGTTTTCGCAATATAGTTTATATCTGCTCAAAGTCAAATTGGATCTTTGTGTCTCACTTTAATTCATCGAATGTTACTTGAAACTTTTCAAAAAGCAGGTCAGAGAAGAAATACCTAATTCATTTTCTATCTCTACTTGCAGAAATTTGAAAATTGTGTATAAGCTCAGTAGTATTATTTACAATTATACACAAAATGCAGAATCCAAAAAGAATCTGAAAAACTTGGAACGTAATCAATGAGTCGAAAGACCAAAAAAGACTCGGATTGGATTATACCATGTTTTCAATGGAAAGTGTATAAAACTTCCAGACAAAATATAGACAAACTAATGGGGTTTATTGTTTTTATAATACTTCATTGTTTATAGCAATCAAACAGCACATCCTTATACACTTAAAGTATTAAATATTTTTGATCTCTAGAAATTGTTTAGAATAAACCTTACTTAGTAAAACAACATTTGCCGGGTCAAGCTAGTTATTTATAAATTTGCAGCCTTCCATGTTTTAGAATTCATCGACCAATTTTTTTGCAGGAATATTGTTCAAATAATGATAGAGCAATGCCGGAGCAAGGAGACTATGAAAAAAGCTGCAGAAAATATCTCTGGTAAAAAACATGTGTCATTAGAAATCCTTCAGGCTGTAACAATCAACTGTATCAAAAGAATTACTTGTATTATCGAAAAATTAATAACAGAAGACGATGATGAGACCACTGACGAAAGAATAAGGGCCAAAGTTGCAGAAATTAATCAGGCTAACAAGATGTTGAAATCTGACGAATAGATGGTGAAAAATCAAGTGGAAATATTAATTTAATTATATTCAACATTGTTCTATCAATTCTACAAAAAATGAAGTTATGATCTCCATTATTAATCCTATAATTATCCACACGATTCCAAAAACATATTCCGTATTCAAAGTTTATTATAAACTATTCACTATTTACATTTAGTAATTACTGTAAATGTGAGTATTTATTATAACAATTCCGTATTCAGAGTTTACTATTGACTATTTACTAATTACTATAAATGTGAGTATTTATTATAACAATTCCGTATTCAAAGTTTACTATAAACTATTTACTATTTACATTTAGTAATTACTATAAATGTGAGTATTTATTAATTGCATTTCGATGTAATTTTATGTGTTGTTCGTGTTCGTGTAATAAATTTCAATGAGTGTTAATAATTTTTAGTTTGCATGCTTCAATGCCATTTTATTTATATATAGAATTTTATGATGAATTTAGCGAGTGTCCTTGAAGTAAAAAAATCGATTGGAGGTCTATTTAAAATAAAGATTTAAAAAATGACTTGTACATTAGAGATTGTAAAATAATTTGGAAGCCATAAATAATAATAATTAATTCTAGGCTGATTTATATAATAACTAGTGGTGTATGGCAACGTGCCTTAAGGCAAATTGCTTGAACTTCCCGTACCGTAATAAAATATTCGAGAAATTTAAACGTTTTCAAATATATTATTACAAATACTGTAATTTTCATTATTTTTGCTATATTGTTATATTTGAGCAAATCAAATGTAAATCATAAATCAATTTATCTCCAGAACATTAACAATCGTCATTTCATTTCGAATTCAATTTTTAAAAAAAAATAGTTGCCTAATTTGACAAAATGCTCCCGTATAGTCACAGTCTAAACGCATTTGCAAATAATTCTGTGCGACAGTTTCACTTATACTGTACTTAGCTTGGCGGCATTTTCACATTTTTTAATAGTTTTCTCACAAAATTGGAAAAGTGCTCCATTACATAAACAGTCTAAACGCACTTGGGTAAACATTTGCACCAGAGTGGCGCTTAGACTGTGCTTAGCCGGGGTAATTTTTTTTGAATTTTTAATCCAAGATGACAAATATATTTTATGAAAAATGTAATAATTTTTTATCCTCATAAGCAATTGTTTTGTCAATACGAGCAGAAAGTTTTTTAGATCATTCAATCGGACCCTTAGTTCACTCAAAAATTGGCATTTTTTGCACATTTAGCTCTGTATCTTCGAAATGGCGGGACCTGTCTTTGCCAAAAACTAATCCGCACATCTCCTTATCAATACGAATCGAATGTTTTTTGAATTATTCAAATCGGTTGATCCGTATTCTTGAAATCGTCGACGAAAAATTGTATCCGCACTTACATACACACACATACACACACATAGACAAGTTATAGTAATCGCAAAAAATGGAAAATGAAAATTTTTATATATCTTTACGTTTGAAAACCTTCTGAACATTTTGGCATACCTTAGAAACAATGGATGTATGTGTGTGTGTGTGCGGATACAAATTTTAGTAGACGATTTCGGGAACACCGATGAAGCGATTTGAATAATTCAAAAAACATTTTACTTGTATTAACAAGATGAAGAACTGATCAAATTTTCATAAAAGTAGGTCTAGCGGTTTCGGAGATCTAGTGAAAAAAAAAAAAAAAAATGCCATTTGGCGTTCAAAAATGATCATTAGACATATGCACATCAAATTATTAGATATTTTATAGAGATATTAACAATAATAGGTATAAATTTTGTTTACATTCCTATGGATTCCGCACCAATGCTTATCCGTTAGACGGCGGTGCGGCGCTTACGCGCTTCGATATTTCGTCTCAATGCAGTTAAGGCAGTACGATTGCTTTGAAAAAAAGTTCAGAATTTCCAAAATATTTCAAAATACACTTTTCTTCAAACAGTCTTTTTTTTTCTAAAAAAAGTAAGTTTTTGTCAAAAATTTATAGTTTCTCAAAAATCTAATTTTTCAGAGTAATTTTTTTTAAAAATGTTAATCTTTTAAAAAAAAAATAATTTTTGGTACGGGAAGTTCCAGCAATTTGCCTTAAGGCACGATGCCATGCGTCCCACTAGTCATCCAATCGGATGCTAAGTTTTCTCAAAAACTGCTATTTTTTGCACATTTTGCTCGGTATGTCCGAAATGGCTGGACCTGCCTTTGCCAAAAACTAATCACCACTTCTCCTCATCATTGCAAATTGAATGTTTTTGGATCATTCAAATCGGACGCTTCGTTCGATTTCAGAATCAAATTTTCTGGAAAATTTTAAGTATGCAATTTACTTACAACTACAACGAGTTTTCTCAATAATCCATTCCCCAAAAGAGCCGATAACACGATAACAAGTCATCGCTCTTATCATTACTGTTATCTTTAAAGAATGCGTCCCTGCCTTTTTCACAAACAGCAGTTATTTATAATGAATGATTGAATATAACTATGTAGTGTACATCGTTCATCGTACAATTCGGTCGGAAAGGAAGTCTGGAATCCGAAACATTAAATGACCTCATCGGCGCCATGACATAACACACCGCACCGACAAATACATACATATATTTTGTATGGGAGGGGACGCGCCGCTATCGTACATTTACGAATGGCAGAAAAAGCGTCACACTTAATAAAGGACATATGGGAAATACACATTGTTGAGAATTGTGTTCTTTATAATTATAAATGATAGTCATAAGTAAATTCATTCGAACGATGTATAATCCCAAGTAACGGTAAATGTTGCGAATATTTTGTACATCTGCAAGACAACCCTTAATAAAAGTTTATGATAGCTCATGTACCCTCGGCGAGCTATCATAAAACTAGAAATATTGGAGATATTTTAAAAATGTAAAAATATAAGTTAGTTAGTCCTGAACTCTTGAATAAGTAACAACTAAAATATTATAATAAAGCGCTAAATAAATTTTTGTATCTAAATGAATTCTTCAGAAGAGCTACAAAAGTTCCAATTCTCGTCGTTAAGTATTCCAAATAAAACTCTAATCTACTCAAGAAGTTATTAAAAATTGGTTACATTTAATTATTAATTAGTAAATTCATTACTAACGTCTCTTCAATATATATAGAAGCTAGTTGGTATTGGTATTTTGCCTTGAGGCAAGTTACATGAACTTCCCGATATGTGTTAATAATCGACTTAATCAATAAAAAACAAATTAATTTATGAGCGATTAGAAGTATTCCGAATGGATTTATTACACATATTTGAAAATAAACGAACACTTAACTCCGAGTATTTTCTAAAAGCAAATTTTCACAAATCAACAATTTTTATAATTGAAACAGTTTCCGTAGGACTTTAATGTTTAAGTACGTTCATTAAGACCAAGTACTCTATCGCTATACCAAGTAAATCGTCTAATTTTAATTTTAACAAACGTCAAAAACACTACGCATTTTCTCAAACTTTGATGAATTTTTAAAATTAAACTACTTGTCGTAAAGCCGTAATATTACAGTAAGTTCTATAAGACCATGATATATATCGCCAAAAAAGTACGATAAAAATCGGTTTAATTTTTTTTTCAACGGTTAATTACAAGAAAACGACTGGGTAGATTTTCATCTAAAACTTATCAGAATCATTCCCAACTAATATCTTTCGAACAGTTTTTGATTTTTTTAAATCGATTCGGTAGTATGAGCTTAAATTTGGACGAAAAGTTTAACACTTTTTTCCAAATTACAAAGAAACGACTCGGCAGATCGTCCCACAAAACTGACAAACGATAGTTCTCATTAAATTACATCAAATGGCTTTTAAATTTCTAAAATTGGTTCAGGCGTTTTTGAGCAAACGTCGATGAAAGGTCTAATTTTGACAAATGCCAAAAAACGATACTAATTATTACAAACTTTGAAGAATTTTTAAAGTTAAACGACTTGTCGTAAGGTCGTGACATTTTAGTATGATCTATAAGACTATGGTATCTACCGTCAAAAAAATCATAAAAATCATTAAAAAAAATTGTTAACACTTTATTACAAGAAAACGACCCGGCCGATCTTTACCAAAAACTAATCAACATAATTTTCCCAATATCTTTCGAACAGTTTTTGAATTTTTAAAATGGACTAAGAATTGCGGGCTAAAACGTGGACGAAAAATTTTTCACTTTTATGCGATTTACAAAGAAACGGCTCGGCCGATCGTCGCACAAGACTCAGAAACGCTAGTCCTCATCGAGATACATCGAATGGCTTTTAAATTTTTGAAATCGGTTCAGCCGCTTTTGAGAAAACGTCGATTTACGGCAAAAAATCTGTTCACATACACACACACATACTTTTACTCCAAATGTCGGTCACATTCGGTTCAGAATGGCTTGAAACGTCAAGAAAACATAAACTTCTCCTTCGGGAAGTTGATAAATACAAAAATCCTGAAGTTCGTGCGACTTTCCTTAAGGCATAATGATACTTAGTTGTAAGTCATTAATATTTTAAAAATTCAAAATAACACTTGTAAAAAACAAATATTACAATAGGCAATTAAGAATCTTAATAAATTAACTCTCATAACTCATATTTTGAGTAATAGTCGACAAGTCGACAAAAATATATTATGAAATAAAGATTAAACTTTGGAAATAGAATAACAAAAAAACAAAAAGACTGAAACAAATTAAATTGAAAATTTATATAATGTATTTTTAATACAAATTATTGGGAGTAAATTATAAAAGTTTTTCAAATAAAGAATAAAAAATAATATTATTAAAAACTTAAAAACTTAAAAACAATCTATAAATAATATGAATCATAAAAAATAATAACTATGATCTTTTTAAAAAAAATATAACAAACTAAGAAAGTAGGAAATAAAAAAAAATATGTTTGTTGCCGAATTTATTATTATTATAATTATTATTCCATCATTTAATTAGATTTAATTTAATTCATTTTTTATTATAATTATCAATCAATAGAATTGATATGCAATAATTTTGTAATCATTTTTTATCAAATTCGTTTGTAATATTTAATTAAGAATGCAGAAATTAATAGACTTAAAGAAAAATAAAGAATGTTTTCTGTTTGATAAGGAAAACTAAATTAGATAATTAGATGTATCTTTTAAATGAGCAAATATTTGAAGAAAAAATTAAAATGAGTCCAAAAATATTTCGCGATATTATTATCAATAATAATATTTATCACACACAAAACACACCATAAATATCATTTATAAATCTTAATTAATTATGTACATTCATGCATACACAATCATACATAAGTACAATATTATCCTTGCGGACGTGTTTTCTACAAATCCAAAATGGACTGCAATGCAGATATGCTGTCAAATCGAGAAATTTAAATGGAAACTCAATCAAATAAATTATTACTAAAAACAAAAACTGTATACATCAGAAACAACAAAAAACTAATCCAAACCCGAGTTTTATCCTTATTTATACTCGTTCCATTAATAAATATCAATCAAACCGGGGTGTGGCAAATATAAACAATGCCAAACCCTACTTAACATTTCATGTACATTTTGCGTGTAGAATGTTAAATTCCTACCTTTAATAATTTAGAAAATCCTTTTAACACTTTAATGCACGTTATTTTGATAAAATTCAACACAAATCTTTTGATATTTAATTTAAAACACTCGTCATTTATAAATAGATCTGCACTAATGGAACTCCTTGATACTTTGACATACTTCACATCGGAGCAATGGCTGCCGAAGTCGGTAAAGTAGGGCGCAAAGCGCGCAATAATTTGAATTCGAAAAATGAAAATTTTAAAAACCATTTTTAATTTTTAAAATATTTTATGATTATAACTATGCACAGTGTTTTTATTTAATGTAATAATTGCAATTACTGAAACAGGCAAATTCAAATTTAGCAATCTACAATGAAACAACATGTAACTTTTTAATTATAAAATTTTATAATTTCCAAAATATTGTGAAGAATGTGTTGTGATATTAAAGTGAAATAATTATTAAAGTTGTCTAAAAATGTTTTAAATTATCTGAAAATGTTTTAAATTATCCAAAAATGTAGTAAATTATCTGAAAATATTGTAGATTATATATAAATGTTGTAAATTGTCTGAAAATGATGCATACTCAAAACAATGTTTTAAATTATCTGAAAATATTTGAAATTGTCTGAAAATGCTGTGAATTGAGTATTCTTTCATTCAATTAATCGTAAGCATGATTTTTTATCTTAACAAGTTCATTAAAAATCAATTTTCAATGCTCTCTACTTTCAGTTCCATATTAGAAAGTATTATCCTTCCTCCTTCCACACAAACCTCATATAAAAATATCTCCTTAAAGAAAATATCCTTAAATACACCCTAACTCTAAATCTTCATTGTGAATCACTCGAACTACTACTACTCGAATCCGTGGACATAACTTCAATATCATCTTGCGTAGTCTCCTTATGAGAAGCTCTAGTATCAAGCGTGACCATGCCCCCGCTGGAACCCATCGTCATATGCAATTCCCCAGATGGATGCCATGCAAATTGACTTTGTGATGATGCAGGAATGTCGGCTGCATGGCCTCCTCGGTGGACATCATTGACAATATTCTGGTGAGGGATACCGTGACCATTTAATGGAAGATCGGGTCTGCTAAGGAATCCTGATCTCATTTCTAAATCGGTTGGGTACGGTCTTCTCATGTCGCCTTGGTGCCAGGTTAGGGGAGCGCAAACTGCATTGGAAGAACTTATCCTGGGTAAAGGTAATATTATAAAATTGATAAGCAGTAATAGGTTAGTATGCAACTCAAATAGGGTAGAATAGGGCTTGAAGATTCGAGAGTGAATACAAAGTTTGTGTATAGTAAGATCTTTGTAAAAAGACCTGTCCATAAAATATGATTTCAAGCAGAATTATATTTATCTTATTTGTGATAAGTGTATTTCAACAAACAATGACTAATTATGATAAGTTCAACAGAAATACATACAAAAGCAAGATTTATGATGATGAAATTAAAAGAGTTGATTAAATTTTGTTCTTTATGTTTAATATATATTTAGATTATAAATAAAATAGATTGAATAGTGTTTTCACTTTTGAACTTTAGGATAAGATGAATCTAATTCTAAAATTTCATGCAAATTGGAGCACAGTAAAAAAATTCAGACCCAAAACGCTCTATTGACTGGAGTAACAGATAGAAATTTTAGAAAAATAGCAAAATATACAGTTCTACAATTATAAAATAGCTGGAAATTTTACTGAACATAGTTCGAAAATTAATTGTAATATGTTTTTTTTTCAATTTTCACAATATTAAAGTTAAATTAAATGTTTGTGCCCTGTCCTACTCTATGCAAAAATAAACCTTTCTTATTAAATTTATTAACCTGTGAGCGTATTTTATAAGTTCTTCAGTAGAAACTGGTTTCTTGTTAGCTTTGTTAATACTTTGCAGTTTTTGTCTTGCTTGATATAATGCTGTTGACAAAATTTGTTCGGCTTCCTTCAGTTGTCTTTGGAATTGCAATATATGTTGGTCCTAGTTGAAAAAGATGCACAATATTAATTAAAATGTGTGAAAGTTAAAAACTGCTATATTGACAGTACAATACAAATATCTATCAAAGTAAAGATACAGACAATACAGGTAATAACAATACTTATATAAAATTTATAATCACTCTAATATGATTCAAAAATTGAGCAAAATTCTAAAAAAGAAAATAAAATACAATCGATTAAAAGCAAACTTTATATAATTTGAAATTAGTGAAATTATTTAGCATTTTACGTTCGAGCGCATAAGTTATTGCAGAAAAAAGGCTTATGCTTACTTGAACAGATATTCATATTTCTCAAATAACGATTCTTCAAATAAAGTAAGCACAAAATTTAAAACTGTACAAGTTCTTAGCGTTAATAAAGAAATATATAAAAATCTTTTCACTAAAAGCAAGGAATCGCAAATAACAGAAGTACAAGAAAATAATAATAAACATTATTATCTCCATTATGATTGTCTTTAAATTATAAAACCTAACCTCAATTTTTGTACTAATTCTTTCATAAATTATAACATAGATTTTTGAAAATCAACACCCGTGTTATACAAAGGTAACTGTATTTATATCATTATATTTACTTGTCTTTCAACTTCCGATTTAACTGCATTAATTTTAACTTCAATAGCAGCTTGTTCGGATGCAAGTTTCATAGCATTTTTTAAATCCTTGTCTTTTGAAACCAGAAGTTCTGTCAAAAGCTGGTGATCAGCACTGGATAACTTTTGTTGTTTCGGTGCAATCAGGTTTTCTATCAATTCTTTTGATATTAATTCAATATCGTCCACTATGTGCAATATTTTTTCTTTGGTACTCATATGAGAAGACATTGTGAAGAATTTGTTTTATTTTGTGGTTATATCCTGGTAATAATAAAAAAGAATATTAAATAATGACAGAAACATTGTGTACATTAATATTTATTTACCACTTTTTGTTTATGTTGCAAAGTACTTGAAAGTTAAAATCAAACTTGAAAGATGCCGAACGAAATGTTTTTGACAGTACAAAATAATGGTGACAACTAGTGCTGGCAACATCGAGATAAAGTGGCGGGAATTTCAATTGCAAGTGCGTAAAAATGATCGATGTAAAGTATTCATATATTAAGTAAACATTATTTTCAAAATTTAAATCGATAAAAACTAGTGGTGTATGGTGGAGAAATTGCTGGAACTTCCCGTACTGTAATGAAATATAGGAAGAATTTTAAATGTTTTCAAAAAGTTACAGTGATTCAAAAAACATTCGATTCATATTGATAGGGAAATGTGCTAATTATTTTTTGGCAAAGGCTGGTCCAGCCATTATGGAGATACGGAGCAAAGAGTGCAGAAAGGTAAAAGTAAAACCAAAACAAAGATCCTTTGAACTATAAAGAAAACATTTTAGTCTCTAAAAAACTTGAAAGTTGTATTTTTATCTTCAACTAGATGACCCGACAGACGTTGTCCTGTATCCATGCCTACAATTTTTTAATATAATACTAATTTACCGTTTACCTAAAAATAATAATTATTGACTGTTTAATACTTAATTTAATATTTTAAGTGAATTAATTTGTCATATCCTTGTTCATATGTATATCATTCAATCTGCCATACATATACTGTATCTTATATTATTTTAATTTCTGGCACATCTCAGTTGCTTTTTGGTAATAATAATGTAGACATTTCATTTTTCTTATTCATAATCATAAATTATTATACATATTCTAATAATATTTAGATTCATAAGTAAATTGGAATTTTTGGCAGATGATTTTTCATTTGTTGTCAATGCAAACAACTACATGTCGTTTTTTTCAATGTTTTCCATTTATTTTTATATTTACAGATTTCTACAATATTGCACATACATCTCAGTACTTTATAATCACATACATTCTAGAAAATTTCCTTAACAAATTTCAGAAAAATTTATCAAAATCCGAATAATCGTTTAGGAGGAAAAACAGTGGGTGCTTATGATTTAATATGAACTTTATATAATAGCAATTAAACTCAAATTGATTCTACGTTTTAGTTAGTAAACGTTTTGTATGTGAAAAAGAAAAGTTTGTTTAGGGTTTTCCCGGCAATTATTCGATTTTTTCTTGCCGTAAGAACCATCTCTGGACTTCTACGAACATTTTAAAAAAAGAATTGGCCAAATTGGTCCAGGCGTTTTGAGTTATGCGCTTACCAACACATTTTGCGATTCATTAAAAGATATTAAAATAACCACAATG
This sequence comes from Ctenocephalides felis, assembly GCF_003426905.1. Taxonomy (NCBI): domain Eukaryota; kingdom Metazoa; phylum Arthropoda; class Insecta; order Siphonaptera; family Pulicidae; genus Ctenocephalides; species Ctenocephalides felis. The sequence goes on from NW_020536999.1 coordinate 7,935,054, forward strand.
TTATATTTAAACATTTATATTTACTTATTACAATTACATACAATTCATTGATTATGAGTAACAACCAGAGTTATAAATGAAATATAATAATACACAAATTGCATTTAATATCCTGTATCAATATAAATTGAGTGATTGATAAGTATTATAGGTTAGACAGTTTCACGACTAATTCAAAAGTTTTGTGACTGTTTCCTTATAGGACGTTCTATAGCATGTACTCTTTTATGTTTGTTAATGAATGTTTTCTTGCAAATGCCTTATTGCATATTTCACATTCATAAGGTCGTACTCCAGTATGCACTGGTAAATGGGATCTCAAACCATTTATATGTATAAATGTTTTATGCATATTTGCACTCATGAGGTCGTTCTCCAGTATGGATCATTTGTGTTGGTTTAAGATTTGTTTTGGTGAAATTATCATTGCATATTTCACAATTATAGGCGCGTTCTCCAGTATGCACTGAGAAATGCCTTTTAAATTAGATGGTCTTGAAAATCTTTTATTGCATATTATGCACTCAAAACGGCGTTCCCAGAGTGAACCACATCATGTAAGTTTAAGTATCGCCTTGTTTTGAACTTTTTATTGCAATTTCACAAATATAAGGACGTTTTTCGGTATGCAGTGATAATGCTTTCTTAAATTACTTTCCAGTGCAAATATTTTATTGGCATATATGGCACTCATGACGCTGTCCTCCTGTATGAATTATTTATGTTTGTCTAAGTTTTGCTTTGCTTTGAATGTTTTTATTGCATATTTTGCACTCATAGGCCGTTCTCCAGTATGGCTCATCTTATGATGGTCTAAATTTTGCTTTGTTTTGAATGTTTTAGTGCATGTTTCACATTCATAGATTTCAACTTTAGTTGTTCTATGTTTTCCTGAAACTTTTTCAATGATTTGTTCGTGCTATCCACTAAATTACTTAAATTACTGATCTCTTCGTTCCATTGGGCGTTACCGAAGCATCATGCTCATCAATCGATTCTTTTTTATTTCCTCATCGATAGTTACCTCAGATTTTAAAATTGCTGCAGACATATATCATTATCCTACAAATATCTGATGTATCTTCATAATCATCATATTCCTGTTTAACTTGAGGATAATCATCGATTGGTTTCATTTTTAATTGTTTTATTCGAATTTGTTTCTTCAGACATGTTTGAAGTTTGAAGGTATAATAAGCAAAGTGGTGATGAGTTCTTAAAAGTTAAGATTTTATATTTAAAATATATATGTTATAAACGTATAAAAATATACTAATTCGTTTATTGTTTAATATGATATATTTCTAACACTGACCTTTTACTATGAATTTATCTTCGAATTTGACGTATAATTCCATAAACCACTTTGACATTTTTCCTCCATTTTCCTTTTATAAACAACAGATCAAGTTGAAGTTAAAAACAATTCAGCTGCGAGTTTTT
>NW_020536999.1:7937496-7967431 GCF_003426905.1 Ctenocephalides felis
TCATTATTACAAATACTCTAACTTTCATTATTTTTGCTATCTTGCTATATCTGACAAACCAAATGTAAATCATAAATCAGATAAATTTATTAAGAGAACATTAAAAATCGTCATTTCATTTCGAATTCAATTTCAAAAAAAAATAGTTGCCTAATTTACACAAAATTGAAAAAGTGCTCCGTATAGTCACAGTCTAAACGCATTTGCAAATAATTCTGTGCGACATTTTCACTTATACTGTGCTTAGCTTGGCGGCATTTTCACATCTTTCAACAAATAAAAAATCTTTCACAAAATTAGAAAAGTAACTAAATTAGTAAGTAAGTAAGCACTTGGGTAAACATTTGTACCAGGGTGGCGCTTAGACTGTGCTTAGCCTGGGTAATTTTTTGAATTTTTGATCCAAAATTACAAAAACATTTTTCGAAAAAAAAGTATAAGCAAAAAATTTTTTTTTTCGAAAAGCAATTATTTTGTTGAAACAAGCAGAAAGTTCTTTGAATCATTTAAATCGGACGCTTAGTTCTCTCAAAAACTGCCATTTTTTACATATTTAGCTCCGTATCTTCAAAATGGCTGGGCCTGTCTTTGCCGAAAACTAATAACCACTTTTCGCTGTCATCTACTTGTGTTATTTGTTTACCGTATGTTAAAGATTTGTTTTTTTCGTGGAATAAACTGTTTCAACAAAGTGGCCTTTGGTTTGTAATTGCGATACAACCCTTATTTTTATTTCCATTTTACACAAATTAAATCTTAGTCTTAGTATATCAAATTATTTGCTCTTATTGCACCCTTTTCTATATCGGAGAAACTAGCCAAAAACCTGAATAAAAATAATTTAAAAATCCCAAGCAATTTAAGACGATGTTAAGCGAGCATATAAATAATTTAAATCATAATATGGATTTTTTCAACCCAAAAATTTTATATTTTGAAGAGGGGTTGTTTTTTCAATTGCATAACGACACAGTTGATTATAAAACAAAAGACAATCATTAAATAAAACAAAGAGGTACAAAATTAAAATTAAAAAGTGAAAAAAAATGTAGTAAAAGTAAAACAAAAAAATGGCATATTAAATTTTTTTGTCTGTAGTTTTCTTTATGCATATTTAATTTTCGAACTAGTTTTGATATTTGCAATAATTTTCATTTTTTTTGTTGAGTGTTTCATATTATGAAGTATTTGCATGGTGAGTTAATATATTTTCTATTACTTCTTGTTTTTTTAACATTAATATTAAGAGTGAATTTATTAACTTCCCATAGAGTAGTTATAGTAATGGGCCGAAAATGAAAATTTTTGCATTTCTCGACGTTTTGAAGGTTTCTGAACATTTTTAAGGCATACCTCAGAAACTAAATGGATGTGTGTGTGTGTTTTGTATGTCCGCATTTTTTCGTCCACGTTTTCGGGCGCACGGATTAACCGATTCGAATGGTTCAAAAAATTCAAAAAACATTCGATTCCTATTGATAGGGAGATGTGCTGATGCGTTTTTGGCAAAGGCAGGACCAGCCGTTTCGGAGATACGGAGCAAAGAGTGCAGAAAATACAAATCGAGTTTTTGAGAGAACTAAGCATCCGATTTGAATGATCCAAAAAACATTCAGTTCGTAATGACGAAAAAAGTGCTGATTAAATTTTGGCAAAGGCAGGTCCAGCCGTTTCGGAGACATGAAGCTATTGTGCAAAATATGGCAGTTTTTGAGTGAACTAAGCGTCCAATTTTAATGATCTAAAAAGACTTTCAGCTTGTATTGGCAAAACAATTGCTTTTGAGGATGAAAAAATATTACATCTTTTTTTATTTTCCACAAAATATTTTTGTAATTTTGGATTAAAACTTCAAAAAATCACCCAGGCTAAGCACAGTCTAAGCGCCACTCTGGTACAAATGTTTACCCAAGTGCGTTTAGACTGTTTATGTTGGAGGACTTTTTCAATTTTGTGAAAACTGTTAAAAAATGTGAAAATGCCGCCAAGCTAAGCACAATGTAAGTGAAAATGTCGCACAGAATTATTTGCAAATGCTTTTAGACTGTGACTATACGGGATTTTATGTAAATTAGGCAACTATTTTTTTTTTTTGAAATTGAATTCGAAATGAAATGACGATTGTTAATGTTCTGGAGATAAATTGATTTATGATTTATGATTTACATTTGATTTGCTCAGATATAATAAGATAGCAACTAGCGGGGCGCGTGGCATCGTGCCTTAAGGCAAATTGCTGGAACTTCCCGTGCCAAAAAATTTTTTTTTTTAAAAGATTAACATTTTTGAAATAAATTTACTCTGAAAAAATTAGATTTTTGAGAAACTATAAATTTCTGACAAAAACTTACTTTTTTTCGAAAAAAAAGACTTTTTGAAGAAAAAATTATTTTGAAATATTTTGGAAATTCTGAACTTTTTTTTCAAAGCAATCGTACTTCTTTAACTGCATAGAGATAAAATATAAAAGCGCGTAAGCGCCCCGCCGCCGTCTAACGGATAAGCATTGGTACGGAACCCATAGGAATGTGAACAAAATTTATACCTATTGTTAAAATCTCCATAAAATATCTGATAATTTGATGTGCATATGTCTAATGATCATTTTTGACCGCCAAATGGCTTTTTTTACTTTTTTTACTAGAGCTCCGAAACCGGTAGACCTACCTTCATGAAAATTTGATCAATTCTTCATCTTGTCAATACAAGTAAAATGTTTTTTGAATTATTATATTACCGTTTTTGGCACTTTTTGCCCCGTATCTTCGGAACGGCTAGACCTGCCTTCGCCAAAAAGTAATCAGTCTCCTTATCAATACGAATCGAATGTTTTTTGAATTATCCAAATCGCTTCATCCGTGTTCTCGAAATCGTCGACGAAAATTTGTATCGGAACATACATACATACACGCACACACACACACACACACATACATACATTTTTTCTAAGCTATGCCAAAATATTCAGAAACCTCTGAAACGTAAAAATATATTGAAATTTTCATTTTCGATTTTTTTGCGATTACTATAACTTACCCTACGGGAAGTTAAAAATAACGAAGGTTACAGTATTTGTAATAATATATTTGAAAACGTTTAATATTTCTCGAACATTTCGTTACGGTACGGGAAGTTCCAGCAATTTGCCTTAAAGCACGATGCCATACACCACTAGTTCATTTTTACAATGTCTCTCGTGGTTTTATTATGTTTCTATATTCATTTTTAACTTCCCGAAGGAGAAGTTTATGTTTTCATAAAAAAATCCGATTCTGTAATTTTATGTTTTCTCGACGTTTCAAGCCACTCTGAATCGAATGAGACCAACATTTGGAAAAAGTATTTGTGTGTGTGTATGTGAACAGATTTTTTGCCGTAAAACGACGTTTTCTCGAAAACGGCTGGGCCGATTTTAAAAATTTAAAAGCCATTCGATGTATCTCGACGAGAACTATTGTTCTCGTCAGTTTTGTGCGACGATCTGCCAAGCCGTTTCTTTGCAATTTGAAAAAAAGTGTTAAACTTTTCGTCCACATTTAAGCTCATACTATCGATTGGATGTAAAAAAATCAAAAACTGTTCGAAAGATATTAGTTGGGAATGATACTGATTAGTTTTAGGTGAAAATCTACCGAGCCGTTTTCTTGTAATTAACTGTTGAAAAAAAAAAAATTAAGTCGATTCTTATGGAACTTTTTTTGGCGATATACATCATGGTCTTATAGAACTTACTGTAATATTGCGGCCTTACGACAAGTAGTTTAATTTTAAAAATTCGTCAAACTTTGCTAAAATTATTATCGTTTTTTTTTAAGTAGGATTGATAAAGTATATTATTTACACATATCGGGAAGTTCATGTAACTTGCCTCAAGGCAAAATACCAAACCAACTAGTTTCTGAAGGCATTTATGGGTATACCTAGCCGATATAGAGCATAATAATGTTAGACAATATTAAACACTATTACATTTTGTACAAATTTAAAAATTTAAAAATTTAAAAATGTAAAAAATACCAAACCAACTAGTTATCCACATATGTTTAACCGTTGATTACCGTTTGTTTCCATAAGCTATATTTTCGCGCCTGATCGCCGAGAAAATCTTCGTACTACGGCGCCAATAAAAATCTCTCTATCTCAGTTTCTCAACCAATGACGATACAAGTTTTCACAATTTTCCACCAGCACGTACGCACACATTTCACTTGTTACAGAAACTCCAAACGGACAACAAGCTTTTTTATAAAAAATGTATTATTTATTTTTATTTTAATTTTACAATTATTTAAAATTTGTCATATAACTCGACGTTTATTAATTTGTGTTTCAATAATTTTTTCGTGCAATTTTCGTGTGTTTTTGTGTTTTTGTGTTTTTTTTTTCAACTTATTTGTATGGTGAGTTCTTTACATTTGTTTATGTCTATTTTTGTATTTTCACTTCTATATACTTTCACAATATATATTTGTTATAAAACAAATATATTAAATTGATTAGATTTATGCTTTTTTACATGTTTCTATTGATATTTTTCTGTATTTGTGTATTTTTTAACTTTCCGTAGGGTGAGTTATAGTAATCGCAAAAAAATCGGAATTGAAAATTTTTTTTATATATCTTTACGTTTCAGAGGTTTCTGAACATTTTGGCATATCTTAGAAAAAATGGATGTATGTGTGTGTGTGTGTATTAGGATTTATACAAAAACCGACATTTCAGAAAACCGGTTTTCGAATTTCAATTTTACTAAAAAACCGGTTTTAACCGGTTTTCGAATTTTATATAGAAAATAAATTTTTGCTCGAATATAATGAAATATTCGAGAAATTTTAAACGTTTTCGAATATATTATTACAGATACTGTAACTTTCATTATTTTTGCTATCTTGTTTGTTATATCTGAGCAAATCAAATGTAAATCATAAATCAATTTATCTCCAGAACATTAACAATCGTCATTTCATTTCGAATTCAATTTCAAAAAAAAAAATTGTTGCCTAATTTACACAAAATTAAAAAAGTGCTCCCGTATAGTCACAGTCTAAACGCATTTGCAAATAATTATGTGCGACATTTTCACTTATATTGTGCTTAGCTTGGCGGTATTTTCACATTTTTCAATAGTTTTCACAAAATTCAAAAAGTGCTCCATTACATAAACAGTCTAAACGCACTTGCGAAAACATTTGCACCAGAGTGGCGCTTAGACTGTGCTTAGCCTGGAATTTTTTTTTTAATCTAAAAAAATTACGAAAATATTTTATGGAAAATAAAAAAAGATGTGATAATTTTTCATCCTCAAAAGCAATTTTTTTGTCAATACAAGCAGAAAGTTTTTTAGATAATTCAAATCCGATACTCCGTTCTCTCAAAAACTCGATTTGTATTTTGTGCACTCATTGCTCCGTATCTCCGTAACAGCTGGACCTGGCTTTGCCAAAAACTAATCAGCACATCTCCCTATCAATAGGAATCGAATGCTTTTTAAACCATTCAAATCTATAGATCCGTGCGGCCGAAAACGTGGACGAAAAATGCGGACATACAAAACACACACACACATCCATTTAGTTTCTGAGGTATGCCCCTGAAAAATGTTCAGAAACCTTCAAAACGTCGAGAAATGCAAAAATTTTCATTTTCGATTTTCGGTCCATTACTATAACTACCCTACGGGAAGTTAATAATCTTTAATGCAAAACCAAGAATCAAATTAATAAGACTGACTTATTAAGAATAAAAATTAAATTACTATTAAAATAAACAATGCAGGCTTATTAAAAAAATAATTGTAAAATTTGCTTTACAACAGCAAATAAGCACTATATAAATAAAATATGTATATATATATATATATATATATATATATATATATATATATATATATATATATTAGGTTGTCAAATATCTCCCTTCCGCCTTTTTGTATTATAAACGAAGAGCAAAAAAGCGGAAGGAGATATTTGACAACCTAATATGATATATAAAATAATGTATGTATAAAATATATATATATATATATATATATATATATATATATACATTATTTTCATATCTCAGTCAGACAGAGGTGCCTGGTATGAGAGATTATGAAAAACAGTTTTCATATTTTATATATACATTTCATTTGACTATTTCATTAATATAATATTTATTATAATTAAAATATCTCTATCTTTATATATAGCCATTCAGTCTTCTTTGTCTTCAATTTCTTTATAGTATTTCTTTATTTTTCTTTTAAATTTATTGTCATCATTGGTCATCTTAATATCGTTTGGCAATTCATTATATATTTTGCTAGCGCTTAATATGACATTTTCTCTCATTATGACATTTTAAGATGTTCTTTTCGACTATCAACTCTATCTTATTAGTAAACCTAAAGTTCTCCTTGAAGGTTGTTCAGCACCAATTTTTACCTTTTCCAACATTAGTCCAGTCATTTGGTGCAAAAAAAGGCTGTTGCCGGTACAGTACTCCGGGAATTCTGAAAATTGGTAATTTAATAGATTTCGAGGTGCTCTTTACGAAAATCAACTTTGCCACCTCAAATTTGAACGGCAAGTTGCCGCCATATTGAAAAAATGGTGTCATAAAACAGCTTTTTTAAAATATCTCGTTTCTGGCTCATTCTACGATAAAAGTATCTATGTACGAATTAAACTAGATAAAATTTCCTGCAATTCTTTAGAAAACCGTTTTTTTGTAAAATTGATAGTTTGAGAGTACGGCCGCCTCAAAGTCTTTGCTATCAAATCTCTCCATATATGACAGCACTTTGAACTTGACCACATACCTTCTAATAAATAAGTATTTTCAATGTTAAATTAAGCGAATAAGATCTAGAAACAAAATAATTCAAATATTTTTCTGTTTTTTTGCTGATTTTTTAACACTTCAAGCTACTTACTTATAGCTACTTTGCCATTGAAGTGTTGAAAAATCAGCAAAAAAACAGAAAAATATTTGAATTATTTTGTTTCTAGATCTTATTCGCTTAATTTAACATTGAAAATACTTATTTATTAGAAAGAATGTGATCAAGTTCAAAGTGCTGTCATATATGGAGAGATTTGATACTACGGCGAGAGCAGCAAAGACTTTGAGGCGGCCTTACTCTAAAACTATCAATTTTGCAAAAAAACGGTTTTCTAAAAAATTGTAGGAAATTTTATCTAGTTTAATTCGTACATAGATACTTTTGTCGTAGAATGAGCCAGAAAGAAGATATTTTAAAAAAGATGTTTTTTGACGCCAATTTTCCAATATGGCGGCAACTTGCCGTTCAAATTTGAGGTGGCAAAGTTGATTTTCGTAAAGAGCACCTCGAAATCTTAAAGATTACCAATTTTCAGAAATCCCGGAAAACTGTACCGGCAAAACGACCAAATGACTAGACTACATAGATCCCTATTATTCCATTAATATTAGGTTGTCAAATATCTCCCTTCCGCTTTTTTGCTCTTGGTTTATAATACAAAAAGGCGGAAGGGAGATATTTGACAACCTATTATATCAGTGTTCCAAATGTACCATTTTTTTCTTCAGGTTGAGACCGAGTTTGCTCGCCAGTAGACTTCTTTCCCCATCAATTTCAAACAAATAATTTCCAACCATGGATGCAGACTTCGCTCTAGATTATGCAGTTCGTATGGGAGACTTGAAAAAAGTTAAAGAACTAGTCCAACATTACGGTTTATCATATTCAAAACGTTGGCTGGGAGGACATGCACTTTTGTGCGATGCACTCGAGTTCAGAAACAATGCAGTTGCTAAATATCTGCTTAATATTGGATGCAAGATAAAAATCAGTGAGAAGTATCCAAGGAGTCCTCTGCATTTAGCAGTTCACGGTGGAGATGTCGATATTATCGAAACCATACTGGATTGTGAAGCAGATGTCGATGTAGTCGATGAAGATGGTAATACACCACTTCATGTTGCTATTGAATACAGACAAGAAGATGTAGTCGAGTTGCTTTTGATGTACGGTGCAAAATTGGATTGAAAGATGAGAATGGACAGTATCCGATACATATTGCAGCTAACCAAGATTACATACAAATCTTGGTTTTGGTTGTACAATACGGAGCTGTTGTGGATCAACTTGATGATAATGGTGATACAGCTTTGCTCTTGGCTGTTGAACAAGGGTTTTACCAAAACGTTGAGTTCCTCATAAAATGTAAAGCATCGAAAGACATCCAGAGTAACCACAATGCTTTCAAGCTTTCACTCATCAAACATAATGAGGGCTATCAAGAAATAGCACAAATATTCCTCGACCACAGTTTTTACATCAAACAAACAGATGCAGATGATGCTGCACTACTACACGGCCTAGTGAATAATGGCTACTTTAAAATATTCCACGATTTGATGGACTATGGAGCTTCTATTGATGCTAGATATGGAGGCCGTACTCTTCTACATGCTGCAGTCATATCAAGCAGAATGGACTTTATAGAATTTTTAGTCGGTCACAAAGCTGATCTCAATGCTCGTGATATTGATGACAAAACCCCTTTACATTTCCTTATCGATGAAATCGTTGTCAGTCCACATGCCAATGAAATCGCTCAATTACTACTCACCAATGGTGCTAATGTAAATGCACAAGACGAAGATGGTATCACGATACTCCACAAAGCCTCAAACGGTAGAGACAAACAACTCCTGAAAACACTTTTAAAATACAATGCAGATGTCAACATTAAAACTAAATATGGATCTACTGCCCTTCGTGAAGCTATTTTATATGCTGATGTAGAAACCGTGGAACTCCTGGTCCTGCACGGAGCTGATCTTAATGCCAAAGTCAAAAATGGTGTAACCTATTTACATGTCAGCCTGGAATACAGTCGATTGGAGACAACCAAGTTTCTTCTGGATCATGGTGCTGATGTCAATGGAACTGATAATTATGGTAACACAGCACTTCATCTCGGGGCTATTTTACCAGACTTGTCTGCGATGGGTGATGATCACATAGAATTACTTCTTGACTATGGTGCTGATATCAATATCAGGAATGGAACCGAGAACACTGCTCTGGAATGTGATCCTGAATGGTAAGTATAAAAAACTTGTATAATATACTTAAATGAAACGTCGATGTTGTCTTAGCCATGTATTTTAAACAACTATATTTTACATAATAATAAAGAATAAAATTAAAAGCTCGAAATGGCGGGTCAAAAGCCCCCCTACCAGATTTTGGTTATTTCTAAAGCACACCGTTAGATGGCGACATAATTAATTATATTTTATCCAAACTTAATAACTATCTACACCTAGTTCAATTGTAGATCCAATTGAAGTGAAACTGACATTTTGCCTTAAGGCAAGTTGCATGAATTTCTCGAAATGTGTGATAATTGATAACTTATGAGGCAATTTTGCCGTAATAGAGCTCATAAAATAACGTTGTCATGGCAACGCTCTCTTATGCTTGTTCTTTGTAGTGAATATTACGAAAATGTGTCTATCTATTTGCCGTGCGATCAGGCGTATTTTACAATATGAACATAACAAGTAAGATTCTCATGATAACTGCACCATCTAAAATTCTGTTATCATAACATTATTCTTCAAATATTTAAATAAAATTAATCAACTGCATGATTACATATATCATGTACATAGTCCTTGATATCATTTAATGATTTAAATTAATGGTAACATTTTTTACACAACTGCAGAAGTTTTGTAGACTTATTTTTCTGCTGATTGCAAAAGAAGTGGTTTTTAAAATGTGATATTCAAATTTTGACTCACTACATCACAAAAGAGACTTGTGGCACAAATTCTGACTATCATATTTTGATGAATTTTTAAAATTAAACCACTTGTTGTAGGACCGTAATATTATAGCATTTTCTCTAGGACCACGATATCTATCAAAATAAAAAGTATCATTGTAAATTTTTTTCAACAGTTAATCACTAAGAAAAAAATAATCAACACGACTCCCAAATAATAATTTTCGAATCAGAATTTTTGGCTGAAACATGGACAATTTTTTTTTCACTTTTCTGCTATTAATAAAGAAACGGCTTAACTGATCTTCATGAAAATCTGACGAACGATAGTCGTAATTGAGATATAGCGAATGTCTTTTAAATTTTTGAAATCTGTCCATCCGTTTTTGAGAAAACGTCGACGAAATGTAAAAAATCGGTTCACAAATACTTTTTCCAAATTTGGTCTCACTCAAAAGATAGAAGGGGACTGTGACGTCACTTGCTGAACGAGCGTTGCCGATAATCGTGGAAGACTTCCAATTGATTAAATGTCTGTTCTGCCGTAACAGAGCTCAATAACAAAGTTTTCAAGGCAACGCTATGTTATTCTTATTTCTTGGTAGTAAAAACTGTAAAATTGTCCATATATTTGCTGTGCAATCAGGCGTATTTCACATAAAAACAAGCAAGGAAAAATGTTATGATAACAGCAAGTTTCTAATGAACTAACTTAAAAAAAGTGCCCGAAACAAATTTTTCAAGTTATATAATAAAATGTAAAAAAAATTGTCCAACTCTCCATATTTTGCAAATTTGAGTTAATATATAATTGCGGTTTCCAACTCATTTCATTCAAAAATTTGTATTAGAGCATATAAGAGTATTTATGAGTATTCGTAATAAATTTTATCTTGTTTCTCCTAACTTGAAGAAAAAAGAGTGCCCGGAACAATTATTTTGTGTTATTTAACCAAATGTAAAAAATGTGCAGCGCTTTATATATTGCAACATTTTAGTTACTATATAATTGTGATTTCAAACGCATTTTATTTAAAATTTTGTATTAAATTATATAAAACTAATTATAAGAAAACCTAGTAAATTTTATCTAGTTTCTCCTAAAATTCATTAAAAAAAAGTGTCCCAACTAAACTTTTCGTGTTATTTTTAAAAAAAGAAAAAAATCTAGTCTCACTCCTCATATATTACAAACTTTAGTTATAATACAATGGCCAATTCAAACGCGTTTTATACAAAATTTTGTTTTATAGCTTATCAAACAATTCATAAGGTTTCACAGTAAATTTTATCTAGTTCATCGTAAACTAAAGAAAAAAGCGTGACATAAACAAAAATATAAGTATGTAATTTAAACAAAGAAAGAAAAATGTTCCAAACCCATATATAGCAAACTACCAAATTGTAAACAGCGAAACAAACTAGTTTTTTTTAACATATTTTTGTATTGGATTGTATAAAAAAGTTTATACAAAATTTTAATAAATTTTATCTAGTTTTTTTTAAGCTAAACCAAAAAGAGTGCCCCAATCAAACTTTTCGCGTTATTAAATAAAATGTAAAAAAAACATGCCTATAACTGAAAAATTTTAGTCACAGTACGTTACGTACGTTGCGATTTCTAACTCATTTTCTTCAGAATTTTGTATTAGATTATATAAAACTAATCATGAGAAAACCTAGTCACTTTTATCTAGTTTATCCCAAAATTAATTAAAAAGAGTGCCCCAACCAAACTTTTCGTGTTATTTAAAAAAAAAAGTAAAAAATCTAGTCTCACTCCTCATATATTACAAATTTTGGTTATTAAATAATGACCCATTCAAACGCGTTTTATACAAAATTTTGTTTTAGAGCTAATCAAACAATTTATAAGGCTTCGTAGTATATTTTATCTAGTTTCTCCTAAAATTAATTAAAAAGAGTGCCCGGAACAAAATTTTCATGTAATTAAATAAAATGTAATAAAAACATGCCTATAGCTCTTCATATATTGAGCAATTTTAGTCACAGTATAATTGCGATTTCAAACTCATTTTATTCAGAATTTTATATTAGATTATATAAAAGTAATTGTGAGGAAACTTAGTAAATTTTATCTAGTTTCTCCTAAACTAAAAAAAAGAGTGCCTGAATCAATTATTTTGTGTTATTTAACCAAATGTAAAAAAATGTCCAGCGCTTCATATATTTCAAAATTTAGTTACTATATAATCGTGATTTCAACCCCATTTTATTCAAAATTTTGTTTTATAACATATAAAACTGATTATAAGGAAACTTAGTAAATTTTACCTAGTTTCTCCTAAAATTAATTAAAAAGAATGCCCCAACCAAAATTTTCGTGTACTTAAATAAAATGTAAAAAAAACATGTCTATAACTCTTCATATATTGAACAATTTTAGTCACTAAATAATTGTGATTTCAAATGTGTTTTATACAAAATTTTGTATTAGATTATATAAAACTAATTATGAGAAAACCTAGTAAATTTTATCTAGTTTCTCTTAAAATTAATTAAAAACAATTTTTTTTCTCCAGGGAAGAGCTAGGATCCCTAACCCTAAAATACCACACAATCAAATTACTGGAGGCGGGTTTATACGTGAGTCCTCAGAACTTAGAAGTAGTGGCAACCTGGATTATAAAAGACGACATAATAAAAGAATGCAGAGACGATATTAGAAGAATGAAAAAAACGAAAATTTCCAACACAAACATTTCCTATTACGACTTTTATATGAAAAGCATTTCGTCCTTGGCGTCTTTGCTAAGAAACGAAAAAGTTGTGAGGGCAATGAAGGGCAGAGGACATGAATTCATGTTTCCTATTTATTACAAAAGCATCGAATACAAATTCAGGAGAGCCCTTATGAGGAGAGATTTAGTTCAACATTGTCATAAATTATCGAACCTTTTTTTCCCCAAATTGCCGCATAATTGTATAGAGAAAATTTTCGGTTATTTAGGAAACTTGGAGATGAAGTTCCTAATTGCTGCTTGTGCAAGGCCTGAGAACAATATTTGAAATGAATTTTGTTCAAACAATAAGACTGATGAAAAAGATTGATGATAAGGATATGATAGAGTATATTTTTTTTATTTTAAATGCAAAATGCTGAGTTGATATTTTGTAAATAAATGGAACAATGAATACTGTAACATGTGTTTTAATTAAACAAAAATTTAAAATTTAACTAGTGGTGTAATAAATATAAATTGCTGGGTCTTTCCATACCGTAATGAAATATTTGAAAAATAAAATTTAGTAAAAAATAGTGCTGTTTGGCATCGTGCCTTAAGGCAAATTGCTGCAACTTCCCGTACCGTAATAAAATATCCAAAAAATTTTAAACGTTTTCAAATACATTATTACAAATACTCTGTAACTTTCATTATTTTTGCTATCTTGTTATATCTGAGCTAAATTAAAAGTAAATCATAAATCAATTTATCTCCAGAACATTAACAATCGTCATTTCATTTCGAATTCAATTTCAAAAAAATAGTTGACTCTACTAATTTTACACAAAATTGAAAAAGTGCTCCCGTATAGTCACAGTCTAAACGCATTTGCAAATAATTCTGTGCGACATTTTCACTTATACTGTGCTTAGCTTGGCGGCATTTTCACATTTTTCAATAGTTTTTCGCAAAATTGGAAAAGTGCTCCCGTGCAAAATTACAAACATATTTTATGAAAAATAAAAAAAAATGTATTAATTTTTTATCCTCAAAAGCAATTATTTTGTCAATACGAGCAGAAAGTTTTTTAGATCATTCAAATCGGACGCTTAGTTCACTCAAAAACTGCTATTTTGTGCACATTTAGCTCTGTATCTCCAAAACGGCTGAAGCTGCCATTGGCAAAAACTAATCAACACATCTCCCTATCAATAGCAATCGAATATTTTTCAGATCATTCAAATCCGATACTCCGTTCTCTCAAAATTTCTATTTTCTGCACTCTTTGCTCCGTATCTTCAAAACGGCTGAACCTGCCTTTGCCAAAAACTAACCAGCACATTTTCCTATCAATAGGAATCTAATATTTTTTGAATCATTCAAATCAGTTAATCCGTGCGCCCGAAATCGTCGACAAAAGAATGTATCCACAAACACACACATACATATTTTTTCTAACAAAGGTATGTCAAAATGTTCAGAAACCTCTAAAACGTGAAGATGTGCAAAAATTTTCATTTTCGATTATTGGACGATTACAATATTTTACTACGGGAAGTTTTTTTCTTCTAAAATACTTCTAAAAAATTTGAAACCGATTTTTTTTTATAAAAAGACATTGATAAATACAAACAACCCTAAATTTTCACCCTCTTACTACAAATATCCGTATTTTCAATAGTCATTTCAGTAATGTCATAATTTTTCATATTGCTTGATAACTAATTAATTATTATAAATACTTCTCAGCTTAATTCCAGTTTTTAAGATTATGCTAAAAATTTCAATTTTTCTACAAAAAAAGATTTATTCTTGTAGAGAGTTATTTAACCCTAACGCTTATCTTATATATTATATTTGAAACATTTTGAAGTAAAATTTTCTTAGGCGTTACTTACGAGGTAACTCAGCGAATATGCAACGGAAATGCGTTACGCCACAAATACGGATTCGTGATTGGCCATCAGTGCGAAACGAATGGATGTAATCAACAAAAAAATTTTGATGGTATTTCACTTTCAAACTACTCAAACATTTTGTATTAAAGTGTATAAAACAATTCATACAAAATTTTAGTAAATTTTATCTACTTTCTTCTAAGCTAACTCAATAAGAGTGCCCGGAACAAATATTTTGAGTTCTTTGAATAAATGTAAAAAAGTGTCCCGAATCAATACATTGTAAATACGCATAGTACTTTAGGGCGTGTTCAAAATGTACAAAATTTTGTACCAAAGTGTATAAAACAGTTTATACAGAATTTTAGTAAATTTTATCTAGTTTCTGCTAAACTAACTAAAAAAAGAATACTCAGGACAAAATTTTTGAGTTATTTGAAAAAATGTAAAAAAGTGTCTCAAATTCTAATGCTGTATATATACAAAATACTTTGGGCGGGTTCAAACTATCCAAAATTATTGTAACAAACTATATAATACACAGTATGCAGAATTTTAGTAAATTTTATCTAGTTTCTGCTAAGCTAATTAAAAAAGAGTGCCCAATACAAAGTTTACGAGTTTATCAGTGAAATGTAAAAAAATGTCCCCATACATTGTAAGAAAAACTTGCGATAATATATACATATAAGGACTAGTTCTTACAGGATTTATTCAAAATATTCTTATGATGGTATATTGAACTGTTTATGGTAAAATATTGTAATTTTTATACACTTTCCTCTAAGCTATCTCAAAAATGTATCCAGAACAAAGTTTTTGAGTTATTTGAAAAAATGTAAAAAAGTGTCCCGAATCCATATATTGTAAAATATATTCGAGCGAAAACAAACTACTCAAAATTTTGTACCAAAGTGTATAAAACAGTTTATACAGGATTTTAGTAAATTTTATCTAGTTTCTGCTAATGATAACAAAAAAACGTGTGTTGTTTTTTCTAACCCTAATTTTTCATATTTTTATCACAACCTTTAATTCTGTTGCCGAATCATTTTGTATCGTTTTTTGTTTTACTCTATTTTAATTAATTTTTTCATAAGCTTACGACCATAACAAACAAACTTCTTTTTGGTGAAGTTTGAAATGTATTATCTCACAAGTACATCACAAATTATTACAACACGTTTCAAACAATCAGTAAGCTTTATACGAGAATAAACTTGTTATACGATTTGCAGCAACCTTCCACAAAAGGGCACTTTTTCGTTCTGCTGCAGTCGGAAGCTTTCCTGGTAAACGTTTCATCAACTGACAAATAAATAATTATATAAAAATATTGAAATAAAACTATCATAGATAATATTTGAATTAAATTAACTTTATGATAAATATTATTAATTATTAAATTAATATTATTATTAAAATCATTTATTAAAATCGTTTGATTTGCAAGAAAATTGCTTTCAATGTCTGATCTTATTGTTAGTAAGAGAGTTACATTTTTTTAGTTTTTGCTAAATTTTGTTCTAGGTATATAGAAATTAAATAAAGCGTTATATGTTGCTGTAATGCTCATAAAACACTTCACAAAACTGTGTTTACAGTTTCATTATTTTTAGAACAAAATTCTTCAAAAAGAAAATCGCGAAAATGGATTCAATCGTAAAGAAATCCCTCTCAATGTCTAGAAACAGTTACGTGTGTTTAGTTTTTGTCAAATTTTGTTCTACATATATAAATTATAACAAAAGTGTTATATACTACTGTAATGCTCATAAAATTCTTCATAAAACTGTGTTCACTAATTTTAATAATTCAATAATTTTAGAACAAAATATTTAAAAAAAATCGTGAAAATGGATTGAATTGCAAAGAAATCCCTCTCTATGTCTAGAGATAGTTACATTTGTTTAGTTTTTGTCAAATTTTGTTTTACGTATATAAATTATAACAAAAGTGTTATATATTACTGTAACGCTAATCAAATTGTCTATAAAACTGTATTTACAGTTTCAATAATTTTAGAACAAAGTTATTTAGGAAAAAATCGTGAAAATGGATTCAATCGCGAAGAAATCCCTCTCAATGTCTATAAGAGATAGGTACATTTGTTTAGTTTTTGTCAAATTTTGTTTTACGTATATAAATTATAACAAAAGTGTTATATATTACTGTAACGCTAATCAAATTGTTTATAAAACTGTATTTACAGTTTCAATAATTTTAGGACAAAATTCTTCAAAAAAAAAAAAAAATCTCAAAAATGGATTAAATCGCAAAGAAATCCCTCTCAATGTCTTAGAGATGTTTAGTTTTTGTGAAATTTTGTTTCACATATATAAATTATAACAAAAGTGTTATATATTACTGTGATACTCATAAAATTCTTCATAAAACTGTGTTTACACTTTCAATAATTTTAAGACAAAATTCTTCAAAAAGAAAATCGCGAAAATGGAATGAATCGCAAAGAAATCCCTCTCAATGTCTAGAGATAGTTACATTTGTTTAAGTTTTGTCAAATTTTGTTTTACATATATAAATTATGACAAAAGTGTTATATATTACTGTAATGCTCATAAAATTGTCTATAGAACTGCATTTACATTTTCAATAATTTTAGGACAAAGTTATTTAGTAAAAAATCGCAAAAACTGCGAGTCCGCGATTGTCGTCGGCAATGTTCGCTCAGACATGTGACGTCACAGTTGAGCACTATATACAACGGAAAACATATGAGGACTAGCAGTGTAATGTCTTTGAAATTACCTCGCTAATTTCTTTCTCCGTATACATCGTAAACTTTTTCGAAGTTTCCATCACCATAAGATCGACATCAATCGGTTCCATTTCTCTATTCATGTCTTGCTTCAAAATTGTTAAGGCAATAAAAGTTGCATCTTCAATATTTATATCTTTATAATAAGTGTCCTATAAGGTAAAAGTCATTCTGAATCGTTTGACATCAAAAACTGTAGATAAATAAGTATAAATAGATGGCAAACACAGCTGCTTTGACACTAAATCAATATTAGTTCTTTCAGCATATCATAGATGTCGCCACCAACCGTAGCACGTAAATTCACCTTTAGGCTTAATTCTAGGATAAGATTTATTTGAATATATAAAATATAGAAAAGGTAAACTTGATTAATTTGACTAAATGAAATAAGAACAAAACTAGTGGTATGTGGCATCGTGCCTTAAGGCAAATTGCTGGAACTTCCCGTACCGTAATGAAATATTTGAGAAATTTTAAACTTTTTCAAATATATTACAAATACTGTAACTTTCATTATTTTTGCTATCTTGTTTGTTATATCTGAGCAAATCAAATGTAAATCATAAATCAATTTATCTCCAGAACATTAACAATCGTCATTTCATTTCGAATTCAATTTCAAAATAAAAAATAGTTGTCTGATTTGCACAAAGTTGAAAAAGTGATCCGACATAGTCACAGTCTAAACGCATTTGCAAACAATTCTGTTCGACATTTTCACTTATACTATGCTTAGCTCGGCGGCATTTTCACATTTTTCAATAGTTTTCACAAAATTGAAAAAGTTGTCCAGTATATAAACAGTCTAAACGCACCTCGGAAAACATTTGTACCAGAGTGGCGCTTAGACTGCGCTTAGCCTGGGTAATTTTATGAATTTTTAATCAAAAATTACAAAAATATTAATCCTAAAAGCAATTATTTTGTTGAAACAAGCTGAAAGTTCTTTGAATCATTCAAATCGGACGCTTAGTTCACTCAAAAACTGCCATTTTTTAACATTTAGCTCTGTATCTCCGTAACGGCTGGACCTGCCTTTGCCAAAAACTAATCAGCACATCTCCCTATTAATAGGTATTGAATACTTTTTAAACCATTCAAATCGGTTGATCCGTGCGCCCGAAAACGTGGACGAAATATGCGAACATACAAAACACACACACGCACATCCATTTTTTCTGAGGTATGCCTTAAAAATGTTCAGAAACCTTCAAAACGTCGAGAAATGCAAAAATTTTCATTTTCGATTTTCGGCCCATTACTATAACTACCCTACGGGAAATTAATATACGCGTGTTATATATATTTTCAACAAAATCACATATATGTTGTGATGAAAAAATATATAATAAGAATAAACTAAACATCTGTTTTCATTCAAAAAAGATATATTTCTATATATAAAATTCGTTATTGAACGTTTAAAGTACGTTTACTATATCT
This sequence comes from Ctenocephalides felis, assembly GCF_003426905.1. Classification (NCBI taxonomy): domain Eukaryota; kingdom Metazoa; phylum Arthropoda; class Insecta; order Siphonaptera; family Pulicidae; genus Ctenocephalides; species Ctenocephalides felis. The sequence continues at coordinate 7,956,074 of NW_020536999.1, forward strand.
AGACTAGAAAGACAATGTTTTATAAAACAAACGCTGAATTTGAAGCACACTAGCACCATCTGTGATATGCTGAAAACACTCATACAGAGTAAAACGTGTTATTTTCTATACTGGTCTTAATGAGCATACTAAAATAATGTAGAGCTGCGGAAGCCCAGTGGTTTATTTATAAAAAATAATTCAAGTCTGGATTAATCAGAAAATACTCAATGTATGTATCAGACTCGTGTTTGTTTTCAATTTTTTTGAAAATGAAAATTATTATATATTATTACGTTTCAAAGGTTTTTGAAAAGTATGGCACATCTTAGAAAAAATGAATGTATGTGTGTGTGTGCGGATACAAATTTTGCTCGACGATTTCGGGAACACCGATCAACCGATTTGAATAATTCAACTAGTGGTGCATGGCTCGTGCCTTAAGGCAAATTGCTGGAACATCCCGTACCAATTATTAAAATTTTTAAAAAAGATTCAATAATTTTTAGAACTTTGAAAAAAAATAGATTTTTGAAATTCTTTAAATTTTTGTAAAAAAAATGTCCTTTTTGACATTGAACATATTTGAAAAACTTATCCAAATTGAATAATATACAATAGTTTATCATGTTCAAGAAAAATGGCCATAAGTAAAATGCCTTTTACATCGTGTTAAAAATTCTAAATATTTTTAACTTCCCGTAGGGTAAGTTATTGTAATGGGCCGAAAATCGGAATTGAAAATTTTTACATTTCTCGACGTTTTGAAGGTTTCTGAACGTTTTGGCATACCTCAGAAAAAATGGATGTGTGTGTGTGTGTGTGTGTGTGTGTATGTATGGATACAAATTTTCGCCCACGTTTTCGGGCGTACGGATCAACCGATTTGAATGGTTCAAAAAACATTCGATTCCTATTGATAGGGAAAAGAGCTGATTAGTTTTTGGCAAAGGCAGGTCCAGCCGTTTCGGAGATACGGAGCAAAGAGTGCAGAAAATGGAAATCGAATTTTTGAGAGAACGGAGTATCCGATTTGAATGATCTAAAAAACATTCAATTAGTAATGATTAGGAGAAGTGTTTATTAGTTTTTGGCAAAGGCAGGCCCAGCCATTTTGAAGATACAGAGCTAAATATGTAAAAAATGGCAATTTTTGAGAGAACTAAGCGTCCGATTTAAATGATTCAAAGAAGTTTCTGCTTGTCTTAACAAAATAATTGATTTCGGAAAAAAAAAATTGTTCCGTTTTTTTTTTTTTAGTTTTTTAGTTTTTTGTATATCGAAAATATTTCAGATTTTATTTTTAATTCTGACTATAGTTCTAATATACTTTACAAATAATTTCAACTCTGCAATTCAGTTTATATAATTCTCATAAATATTAGACAATGTTACAATATTTATAATAATCTATTTGAAAACATTCAGTATTTCTCGAACATTTCGTTATGGTACGGGAAGTTCCAGCAATTTGCCTTAAGGCACGATGCCATAATTGCCTCAAGACAGAATTCCACTTACAGCTAGTTTTTATATTTGTTACCTGTAAAATTTGATCAGCAACTTCACTTCCCGCGCCGATTGCCTTTGCCTCAAATTGGATAAATGTTCCTGATGGATCCAAGTGATATAATTGTGGCCCTCTCTCGTCAATACCTAATTCAGAAAAAAAACAGATTAGTAAAGAAACAATAGCTGAGAATCTTGACATCAATGGACAAGTTGACGTTATTTACACTGATTTCAGTAAAGCTTTTGACAAAATTGATCATAACATTCTTCTTACTAAATTATCTAAGATTGGTCTTAATTCTTCACTTATTCACTTTTTTAAGAGTTATCTTCATAATCGCAAGCAGTTTGTCTATCTTAATGGATTCTTGAGCAACATTGAAAATATTAGTTCAGGAGTTCCTCAGGGATCCATTCTTGGTCCACTACTATTTATTATTTTTATTAATGACATTTCTGATACTATTAACTGTCCACATTTATTATTTGCAGATGATCTGAAACTATATCTCAAATAAATTCTATTGATGACTGGTTATTATTACAGTCTCAACTTGACCTTTTCCAATCTTGGTGTATCTATAACAAATTACATCCAAATATGTCAAAGTGCAAGATTCTTAGTTTTACACATAAGCGCGTTCCAATACTTTTTGATTATAAAATTTCTAACACCAGCATTGATAGATGTAATAAAATTTCCGATTTAGGTGTTCTATTTGATTCTGGTTTGTTTTTCACAGATCATGTAACTGATATTTGTAATAGAGCACATCAATCTTTAGGTTTGATACTAAGAAATTGTAAACAATTTAAGTCTACCAATGCACTTCTTTGCATGTACTATTCTATTGTACGTTCAAAATTAGAATACGGTTCGATTATTTGGTATCCTCATCATATCAACAACTCTGATGCGATAGAGAAGGTTCAGCGAAAATTTCTGAAATACCTTTATTATAAAATATATAAAATTTACCCTGAACGTGGCTTTGACCACAACACTTTACTAAAAGAATTTGGTATTCCTTCCCTTGCCTCACGTCGATTTATCTGTACAATTATGTTCTTATTCAAACTTTGCAATAATTCTATAGACTGTCCTCTTATTCTCAATCAACTATCCCCTTTAATGTTGGCAAGGCTATCTAAGCGTTCACAATTATTTTTCAATTATCCTACCCCTAAATCTAATTCTCTCTTAAATTCGCCAATTTTACTTATGTCCTCTAACTTTAACTTAATTAATAATGAAATAGACATTCACAACACTTTCACCTAATCAAATAATCTCCATCTGCACAAGTTAATCCTTTTATTTTCTTTCAAATATCTCATTATTTTCTTATTCTGTTTATAAATATTATTGTTACATTCTGCATTATATGTAATTTTATGCAAGCATTTTATGTTACTAACTATATATTGTAATTTTGTATATATTTTAATTGTTATTCATTATGTAAAATAACTATATTTTTGAGTCCTCTTGGAGAAATCTGTGGGCTATATATTTAAATAAATAAATAAATATATATATAAATAAATATATTAGTGAGGCACCTCATCGTAACTTATCCTTTAAAAAAAATCACCTGCAAATAAAAGTGCGACCCCAAAGGGTCTGCAAATGGAAGGCCCTTCATCATCACCACAGCCAAATTGTATGGCCAAGTTCGAAACGGCTTGGGTACAAGATTCCACTGACATTTTTTCATTGTAAACAAACCAATGGCTTTGGCATTCGAGACGAGCTCTATCCAACAACGTCCTGAAACAGACATACCAGAAATCAGACTTATAGACATAGATAAACAAGTATAAATAGATGGCAAACACGGCACATCAATTTTAATTCTTTCAGCATATTAAAGATGTCGCCACCAAGCGTAGCACGTCAAATTACCTTTAGGTTCAATTGTAGACTAATTCTAGCAAAAAATCATTTTTTTTCTTTCAAAAAAAGATACATCTTAAATATATAAAATTCTTCTTAATGATGTATTTAAATATACTCCTCTTAAACGATTATTCGGATTTTGATAAATTTTTCCAAATTTTGTTAAAGGATTTTTTTAAGATGTATGTGATTATAAAAAAAATTAACAACATTGTAGAAATAAATGGAAAAAACTGCAAAAAACGACATGTCATTGTTTGACATTGAAAGTATTTGAAAACAAATGAAAAATTTCAATTTGCTTATGAGCCTAGACAATATTAGAATATGTATAATAAATTCGTGATTATGAATAAGAAAAATGTAATGTCTACATTATTATTGCAAAAAAGCAGCTGAGATGTGTCAGAAATTAAAATAACATAAGATACAGAAAGCATGTGATTATAAAAATATAGTAACATTGTAGAAATAAGTAGAAAAAATTGCAAAAATCCACATGTCATTGTTTGACATTGAAAGTATTTGAAAACAAATAAAAAGTGTCACTTGCCAAAAATTTCAATTTACTTATGAGCCTAGACAATATTAGAATATGTATAATAAATTCGTGATTATGAATAAGAAAAATGTAATGTCTACAATATTATTGCTAAAAAGCAGCTGAGATGTGTCACAAATTAAAATAATATAAGATACAGAAAGTATGTGATTATAAAAATATAGTAACATTGTAGAAATAAGTAGAAAAAATTGCAAAAATCCACATGTCATTGTTTGACATTGAAAATATTTGAGGCTGAAAACAAATGAAAACTGCCATCTGCCAAAAATTTCAATTTACTTATGAGCCTAGACAATATTAGAATGAACAGGATTTGACAAATTAATTCACTTATATGAAATATAAGTAATATAATATAATATATAAGTAATAATCAGGGCCGGTTCTATCTTGAATGCATGCGAAAAATACGAGCGCACGCCTTAGGGCCCATAAGTTAGGGGGCGCCAACACAAAATTGGGATATGAAATTTTCAATATAGTTTATTTTTTCAATATAATTCAAGAAATATATATTTTTTGCATCTTTTACTAATCTTTGCACAATATTTTTGAAACACGTTAAAAATTTCACTTTAAAACAACAAATGAGGAAGTAAAGATGAATACATACAATTCGGCCCTTACGATATCAATTAAGAGATGTTTAAGATGCAATTTTGGATATTTTAAATAATAAAAAAATAAATTAAAATAATCCAACATAAAGTACCCGTGTTATTTTATGGTTATATTTAATAATGAAAAGTTAAAATTTTTGAAGTAAAACTTCTTTAGGCGCGACTAGGGAGTAAATCTGTGAAAATGCAACGGAAGAACGTTACGCTCGCACTCCTATATTTTATGTTATTGATAGCGGTGCATTGTGGACACTGATCAAGGTTACAACGCAAGTGTAGTCACGCACGTGCAATGAAGGAGTGGGAGCGGGTTGTGAGAAAGGGGAAAGAGAAACAGATGAATGAACAGAGAAATTTGTTAAGTGATAAAAATTTTTGGGGAAAAAACCTATCTTTAGTTCGTTCTGTTTCGAATAATAATTCTTATCCTTCATATCTAGTTAATAACGTCATTAAAAATAGATTAGAGTTTTTACAAAACAATTTAAACAGTTCTTCCTATCTTAACAATTCTTTTTAGCCATCTATGATATATCGAAAACACGAGTAAAGCGCATTTGTTCTACGTTTCCCTTATTACCTCGAATCAGCGACATGTCCCGAGAAGACACATCCGATATGATCGTCGATTTCTATGATTTTCTGGATACTTCCTGGAACGACAAGAGGAGACCTCTCATTTTTCTCAACAGCCAGGATGACCCCTTCGTGGGTTTTAATGCCAATTGCAGTGGAGCCCAATTTAATGGCTTCGACAGCATATTCCACTTGAAACAGCCTACCTTCCGGAGAGAACGTGTTGACGCCTCTGTCGTATTCTGTTCTTCTCAGAAACATTGTAAAATATTGTTGGATATAGTAAATGTCATATGTTATGACCTGGAATGGCTTACTTGGATTGGATTTTTAGCTCGCTTTTGTCATTCATTTTGCTTGCATGTCATTCATTTTGCTTTGCTTTGCATTTTGCATTTTTAGCTCGCTTTTGTCATGGATTCTAGCAGATTCACTATTTTAGTACAAACTATTTTCAGAAAACTCACGATTTTATAAAAACTTTTTTTTCCATTTTTTTTTTAAAATCGAAATTATTTTCATTATATCTCAAAAAGAATAAAAGATACGAATAAAAGCATATAGATAAAAATCAATGGGATCTTTCTGGCATATTATTGTTTCTTATTATTTTTCTCTCACACAAAAATTGACAGGGTTATGAATGTTTAAAGTCTGCGCGGCCGCGCAAATAGGAAAAAAAAGTTTTTATAAAATCGTGAGTTTTCTGAAAATAGAAGAATCCATCAAGATGTCTATAATGAAGTGAATTCTAGATGGAATGTGAATTACTTTAATTTTGGTGGAAATGGCGCTCATTAAACCAAAAAATTTAAAAGAAAAAAACTTTGTATATGCTTCTTATTTGCATGATAGCTCACTCATTTTACACGCAAAAAACTTGCAACAGCACTCATTTTGAAGCTTATGTTGAGCACTATTTATTTATTTATTTATTTATTCATTTATTTATTTATTCATAAGCAAGCCGTAATCAATAATAATAGATATAATACTATAAAACCCAATTTCACCAAAATGGATAAAATGCAAAACCTCGACACTAGATGGCTTTAAATACAACAATTAAATCTTGAACGAAATAAAAAACGACTTTGCTCTTTCAAATCTTTCTTAATATTTTTCCTAGAACATATAATAATGTAATACCGAATAAATTATGTAATACCGATTTATTAAGATTTTTATTGACATTATTTTATTCATTACATGATTGTCGTTAGAATGTATATTTTAGGAGATATTTGCAAAAAAACGAAGAAAAACGCCAAAAATATATGAATCTTTAGTGGCCAGTAACTTGAAAAGTATTAGTTTTCTTAAAAAACTATAAAAGACATTTTTTTCTTATAATTAGTTCTTCTATCGATTTCTGACATTATTTTGAAAAAATGTAATTACACAATTGAGAGGGGGTGTCACCCCCCCGGGGGGTGATGGCGCAACCCGAATTGTTTTCACTTTTGAACTTGAGGGTAAAATGAACCTAATTCCAAAATTTCATTCAACTCGGAGCACAGTAAAAAAATTCAGACCTAAAACGCTCCGTTTACTGCACTATATACGTTTCAGAGGTTTCTGAACATTTTGCAATACCTAAGAAAATATGGATGCCTGTGTATTTTTTGTATAGCGAAAGAAATGCCTTTAAGCATCCCAGACTAGGTCTTTTGTCTGGGTATGTCGGACTCGATACCGCCTGGGTATAACACCGACTAAAACCTCCGCTTTGCCCTTCAAATCAAAGTGCTCAAAATAAAATGTTCAAGTTATTGGAACTTATGTCCTGGATGTTGTTAACAAGTTTGTTTAAAATTTTAGTATCAGAGTATATATAGACATTTTCATGGAAATTTAGTCAATTTTATCCAGTTTCTACTGAACTAATAAGTTAAGAAAGCGCAGAACTAAATTTTTAAGTTATTTGAATAAATGTAAAAAAAATGTCCTGAAACCATATATGACCAAAAGACAGAGCGTTGTAACTCGTTTTACTCAAAATTTTAGCACTAAAGTATATAAAATGATTTATATGGTATTATTTTAAATTTTACCTAGTTTCTGCTAAGCTAATAAAATCAGAGTGCCCGAAACGAAATTTTCAAGTTATATGAAGAATTGTGAAAAAAGGACCCCATCCATATATTTGGAGGGCATCAGTCGAGCATGTTTTACTCGAACTCGCGTTCCAACTTGTTTTATTCAAAATTTTAGTATTAAAGTATATAAAGCAGTTTATATGGTACTTTAGTAAATTTTATCTAGTTTCTACTGAGATAAAATTAGAGTGCTCTAAATAGAAATTTTAAGTTATATGACAAATTGTCGAAAAATGTCCCGAAACCACATATGGCTCAATGCTAGGCGTTGCAACTCGTTATATTCAAAATTCTAGTATTTACGTATATAAAACAGTTTATATGGTATTTTTATAAATTTCATCTAGTTTCTGCTAAGCTAATAAATCAAGATTGTCTGAAACGAAATTTTTAAGTTATATGACGAATTATAAAAAAATGTCCCCGTCCATATTTCCACCTTTGCTATTCTCTAATAGCAAAATGTAGTCGATCTGTTTTAGTTATATGCAAACTCGTGTTTCAACTAGTTTTATTTAAAGTTTTTAGTATCCAAGTATATATAATAATTGATATAGTAATTCAATCAATTTTATCTAGTTTCTGCTAAGCTAATAAAATTGAAGTGCCCTAAACAAAATTTTCAAATTATTTGAAAAAATGTAAAAAAAATGTCCTGAAAGCATATATGACCAAAGAACTGAGCGTTACAACTAGTTTTACTTAAAATTTTAGTATTAAAGTATATATGTTAATTGATATAGAAATTTAGTAAATTTTGTCTAGTTTCTGCTAAGCTATAAAAAATTAGAGTGCCCTAAACAAGATTTTCAAGTTATATGAATAAATGTAGAAAAATGTCCCCATCCATACATTCCCTGACTGCAAAATGAAGTTGAGACTATTGTGCATTTTAGTTATAATCAAACTCGTGTTTCAACTAGTTTTATTTAAAGTTTTTAGTATCCAAATATATATAGTAATTGGAATGGAAATTTAGTAAATTTTATCTAGTTTCTGATAAATTAATAAAATTAGAGTGACCAAAACGAAATTTTCAAGTTATATGAATAAATGTAGAAAAATGTGCCCGGCCATATATTTGCAAATGGCGAGTTTGAACTAAGACCAGATTTAATCAAAAATTTTATTTACCTTTACGGGAAGTTAATTAACAAGTCAATAGAATACATCACATGGTTAATTTACACAAATCTCTCTTGAGTTATAAATAAAAACAAAAAAGATAAATACACAACACAAGATATAGATTTTTTGCAATGGCTGTATATTTAACACCTTTCCTGTTAGTTTAACAAACAAAACACAATTTTTACTTTGTAAATTAACTGGGATTCAGCACTATGAACACTTTTTCACATTTTTTAACGTTATAATTAATTATTCGCACTTTTTAACTGTCCATTTGAAACATTTCAATTTAACACCGAGAATGATTTGACAGCTCAGAAAATTCTTTGATAAAAAAGCATTTATCTATCGTTGGTACCACTGTATGATAAGGTTATAAAAGTTAAGTTGGTTTCTGTCAAAATAGTAAATATTGCATAATAAATTCTGTCAAAATAGTAAATATCGCACCATAAATAAAGAGTTTTTCGTGTATATTATAGTATTTTCACATTTAATACTAAAAAATCAAGTTTTATATACTTCAACATCTTTTGCTAGAGAATAATCAACAAGAAAACATTTTCTAACCTCAAAATGGATTTCAAAGGTAAAGTTGTAATAATAACAGGAGCAAGTTCCGGAATAGGCGCTGATTGTGCTCAACATTTATCTAAACTCGGTGCCGACTTAACAATAACCGGTCGAAATCTTGAAAACCTCAAAAAAGTCGCTGAGCAATGCGAAGGCACACCCTTAATCTTAAACGGAGAACTAACCGACGAAGCCTTCGTCAAGCAACTAATAGACGAAACCATAAAAAATACGGCAAACTCAATGTCCTCATCAACAATGCCGGCATGTTGGAAACAGGCACCATCGAGACAACCAGTCTAGACCAGTACGACAGAATCATGAACGTTAACATGAGATCTGTGTACCATTTGACAATGTTAGCAGTGCCTCATTTGATCGAGACGAAGGGAAATATAGTGAATGTCTCAAGTGTAAACGGTATACGCTCTTTTCCTGGTGTTTTTGGCTTATAATATATCCAAAGCGGCTTTGGATCAGTTTACAAGATGCGTTGCTTTGGAACTGGCGCTTAAGCAAGTTCGTGTTAATTCTGTTAACCCGGGGGTCATTATTACTGAGATACATAAACGGGGGGAATGGATGATGAAACTTATAAAAATTCTTAGGTAATAATAAATACATATACATACATACATATATATATATATATATATATATATATTATATTATATAATTTATTTTAGAACATTGCAAAACTACTCACGCCTTAGGACGTCCAGGACAAGTAAGTGAAGTATCCAATGCCATTGCGTTTCTTGCAAGCGAGCACAGCAGCTTTATTACAGGTGCTTCGTTACCGGTTGATGGAGGCAGACATGCCATGTGCCCACGATGAAGTATTATAGAACAAATAATATAAATACTATACATTCTATAATATACTACCTCCGCACTTCAAATAGATATAAATATTATTAGTTGCTGTTGATATCCCTAAAATGTATATGGTTTATGTGTTAAATATTTTTTGTATTTATATAAATAAAGTAAAAGCAAATAGTATTTACCTAAAGACATTTTTCTCAATTTGACGTTATCAAATTAAATCCATGGTTTTTACATCATCATGTCCTGTAAATTAATATTCCTTCGATATTAAACTCAAGACATATGTATTAATCTCAAGTCATTACTTATCAAGGGTCTTACATAATATATATATATATATATATATATATATATATATATATAAACAGTCCATTATTTTTATATAGATATAATATATTCATATATTTCTTTGGTTACAACAGATACATTCATTTTCGCTTACACATATAAACCTTAAATGAAGAAACTACTGCTTTTTAATTTTCTAATTGTTAATTTGTTTAAACTTACTTTATATTTATATTATATATAGTGTGTGTTTGTGTGTGTATAAAAACTCCATAAAAATAATAGACATCAACCATTTTATAATAGTAGGTACAGATAAATATAAATACTTATGATATTAATAACCATTGGATTTATACAAAGCATATATATATATATATATATATATATATATTATATATATAAATCAGATTAAATAAACCTAAATATTACCATTAACATTTATCAAACAATTACATAACAATTTCGTTTCAATTTCCAATTTCTGATTTTTCACACCTTAGCAGTACTACGAGAGCTAATATAGTTAATAATTATAATTAAAATATTTGTACAAAATATTATTTATTAAGAACATTGGTCTGCACTCTTGAAAAATTCATACCACCACCATTTTTGGAAAGCACAAGGATTTTTCATATCGATAAATATGTTAGTTAATATATATTCTATACAATATTGATGAAAGAATAAGCGAATTTGCAAAATATAAAAATTAATACTTTTGCTGGTGGTGAAAGTATTGTTTTTTGTTGATTTTCATAAGTATATTTCTTTGAAGGTTTTTTAAAAGAGTTTAGAAGATTTTTCAAGACTCTAGAAGATCCTCCAAGACTCAAAAGGCTTCCCAAAATCTAGAAAGATCATTCAAGACTGACTTTAAAGACTCCAGAAGATCCTAAAACTCTAGAAGATCTTCAAAACTCTACAAGATCCTAAAAGACTCTCCAAAGATTTCCCATTTCCAAAATCTAGAAAGATCCTCCAAGACTCTAAAAGATCTTTCAAGACCCTAGAAAATCCTCCAAGGTTCAAGAAGATCTTTAAAGACTCCAAAAGATCTTCAAAAACTCTACAAGATCCTAAAAGACTCTCCAAAGATTTCCCAAGAATCTAGAAAGATTCTCCAAGACTCTAAAGATCCCAAGACCCTAGAAGATCCTCTAAGATTCAAGAAGATCTTTAAGACTCCAAAAGATCTCAAAACTCTACAGATCCTAAAAGACTCTCAAAAAAATTCCCAAGAATCTAGAAGATCCTCCAAGACTCTAGAAGACCTTCCAA
>NW_020536999.1:7968431-7990477 GCF_003426905.1 Ctenocephalides felis
TATAAATTATAACAAAAGTGTTATATATTACTGTAACGCTAATCAAATTGTCTATAAAACTGTATTTACAGTTTCAATAATTTTAGAACAAAGTTATTTAGGAAAAAATCGTGAAAATGGATTCAATCGCGAAGAAATCCCTCTCAATGTCTATAAGAGATAGGTACATTTGTTTAGTTTTTGTCAAATTTTGTTTTACATATATAATTTATAACAAAAGTGTTATATATTACTGTAACGCTAATCAAATTGTCTATAAAACTGTATTTACATTTTCAATAATTTTAGAACAAAGTTATTTGGTAAACAAATCGTGAAAATAGATTGAATCGCAAAGAAATCCCTCTCAATGTCTTAGAGATAGTTACATTTGTTTAGTTTTTGTCAAATTTTGTTTTACATATATAAATTATAACAAAAGTATTATATATTACTGTAACGCTAATTAAATTGTTTATAAAACTGTATTTACAGTTTCAATAATTTTAGGACAAAATTCTTCAAAAAAAAAAAAAAAATCGCAAAAATGGATTAAATCGCAAAGAAATCCCTCTCAATGTCTTAGAGATGTTTAGTTTTTGTGAAATTTTGTTTCACATATATAAATTATAACAAAAGTGTTATATATTACTGTGATACTCATAAAATTCTTCATAAAACTGTGTTTACACTTTCAATAATTTTAAGACAAAATTCTTCAAAAAGAAAATCGCGAAAATGGAATGAATCGCAAAGAAATCCCTCTCAATGTCTAGAGATAGTTACATTTGTTTAAGTTTTGTCAAATTTTGTTTTACATATATAAATTATGACAAAGTGTTTATATTACTGTAATGCTCATAAAATTGTCTATAGAACTGCATTTACATTTTCAATAATTTTAGGACAAAGTTATTTAGTAAAAAATCGCAAAAACTGCGAGTCCGCGATTGTCGTCGGCAATGTTCGCTCAGACATGTGACGTCACAGTTGAGCACTATATACAACGGAAAACATATGAGGACTAGCAGTGTAATGTCTTTGAATTACCTACCTCGCTAATTTCTTTCTCCGTATACATCGTAAACTTTTTCGAAGTTTCCATCACCATAAGATCGACATCAATCGGTTCCATTTCTCTATTCATGTCTTGCTTCAAAATTGTTAAGGCAATAAAAGTTGCATCTTCAATATTTATATCTTTATAATAAGTGTCCTATAAGGTAAAAGTCATTCTGAATCGTTTGACATCAAAAACTGTAGATAAATAAGTATAAATAGATGGCAAACACAGCTGCTTTGACACTAAATCAATATTAGTTCTTTCAGCATATCATAGATGTCGCCACCAACCGTAGCACGTAAATTCACCTTTAGGCTTAATTCTAGGATAAGATTTATTTGAATATATAAAATATAGAAAAGGTAAACTTGATTAATTTGACTAAATGAAATAAGAACAAAACTAGTGGTATGTGGCATCGTGCCTTAAGGCAAATTGCTGGAACTTCCCGTACCGTAATGAAATATTTGAGAAATTTTAAACTTTTTCAAATATATTACAAATACTGTAACTTTCATTATTTTTGCTATCTTGTTTGTTATATCTGAGCAAATCAAATGTAAATCATAAATCAATTTATCTCCAGAACATTAACAATCGTCATTTCATTTCGAATTCAATTTCAAAATAAAAATAGTTGTCTGATTTGCACAAAGTTGAAAAAGTGATCCGACATAGTCACAGTCTAAACGCATTTGCAAACAATTCTGTTCGACATTTTCACTTATACTATGCTTAGCTCGGCGGCATTTTCACATTTTTCAATAGTTTTCACAAAATTGAAAAAGTTGTCCAGTATATAAACAGTCTAAACGCACCTCGGAAAACATTTGTACCAGAGTGGCGCTTAGACTGCGCTTAGCCTGGGTAATTTTATGAATTTTAATAAATCAAAATTACAAAAATATTAATCCTAAAAGCAATTATTTTGTTGAAACAAGCTGAAAGTTCTTTGAATCATTCAAATCGGACGCTTAGTTCACTCAAAAACTGCCATTTTTTAACATTTAGCTCTGTATCTCCGTAACGGCTGGACCTGCCTTTGCCAAAAACTAATCAGCACATCTCCCTATTAATAGGTATTGAATACTTTTTAAACCATTCAAATCGGTTGATCCGTGCGCCCGAAAACGTGGACGAAATATGCGAACATACAAAACACACACACGCACATCCATTTTTTTCTGAGGTATGCCTTAAAAATGTTCAGAAACCTTCAAAACGTCGAGAAATGCAAAAATTTTCATTTTCGATTTTCGGCCCATTACTATAACTACCCTACGGGAAATTAATATACGCGTGTTATATATATTTTCAACAAAATCACATATATGTTGTGATGAAAAAATATATAATAAGAATAAACTAAACATCTGTTTTCATTCAAAAAAGATATATTTCTATATATAAAATTCGTTATTGAACGTTTAAAGTACGTTTACTATATCTAGACTAGAAAGACAATGTTTTATAAAACAAACGCTGAATTTGAAGCACACTAGCACCATCTGTGATATGCTGAAAACACTCATACAGAGTAAAACGTGTTATTTTCTATACTGGTCTTAATGAGCATACTAAAATAATGTAGAGCTGCGGAAGCCCAGTGGTTTATTTATAAAAAATAATTCAAGTCTGGATTAATCAGAAAATACTCAATGTATGTATCAGACTCGTGTTTGTTTTCAATTTTTTTGAAAATGAAAATTATTATATATTATTACGTTTCAAAGGTTTTTGAAAAGTATGGCACATCTTAGAAAAAATGAATGTATGTGTGTGTGTGCGGATACAAATTTTGCTCGACGATTTCGGGAACACCGATCAACCGATTTGAATAATTCAACTAGTGGTGCATGGCTCGTGCCTTAAGGCAAATTGCTGGAACATCCCGTACCAATTATTAAAATTTTTAAAAAAGATTCAATAATTTTTAGAACTTTGAAAAAAAATAGATTTTTGAAATTCTTTAAATTTTTGTAAAAAAAATGTCCTTTTTGACATTGAACATATTTGAAAAACTTATCCAAATTGAATAATATACAATAGTTTATCATGTTCAAGAAAAATGGCCATAAGTAAAATGCCTTTTACATCGTGTTAAAAATTCTAAATATTTTTAACTTCCCGTAGGGTAAGTTATTGTAATGGGCCGAAAATCGGAATTGAAAATTTTTACATTTCTCGACGTTTTGAAGGTTTCTGAACGTTTTGGCATACCTCAGAAAAAATGGATGTGTGTGTGTGTGTGTGTATGTATGTATGGATACAAATTTTCGCCCACGTTTTCGGGCGTACGGATCAACCGATTTGAATGGTTCAAAAAACATTCGATTCCTATTGATAGGGAAAAGAGCTGATTAGTTTTTGGCAAAGGCAGGTCCAGCCGTTTCGGAGATACGGAGCAAAGAGTGCAGAAAATGGAAATCGAATTTTTGAGAGAACGGAGTATCCGATTTGAATGATCTAAAAAACATTCAATTAGTAATGATTAGGAGAAGTGTTTATTAGTTTTTGGCAAAGGCAGGCCCAGCCATTTTGAAGATACAGAGCTAAATATGTAAAAAATGGCAATTTTTGAGAGAACTAAGCGTCCGATTTAAATGATTCAAAGAAGTTTCTGCTTGTCTTAACAAAATAATTGATTTCGGAAAAAAAAAATTGTTCCGTTTTTTTTTTTTTTAGTTTTTTAGTTTTTTGTATATCGAAAATATTTCAGATTTTATTTTTAATTCTGACTATAGTTCTAATATACTTTACAAATAATTTCAACTCTGCAATTCAGTTTATATAATTCTCATAAATATTAGACAATGTTACAATATTTATAATAATCTATTTGAAAACATTCAGTATTTCTCGAACATTTCGTTATGGTACGGGAAGTTCCAGCAATTTGCCTTAAGGCACGATGCCATAATTGCCTCAAGACAGAATTCCACTTACAGCTAGTTTTTTATATTTGTTACCTGTAAAATTTGATCAGCAACTTCACTTCCCGCGCCGATTGCCTTTGCCTCAAATTGGATAAATGTTCCTGATGGATCCAAGTGATATAATTGTGGCCCTCTCTCGTCAATACCTAATTCAGAAAAAAAACAGATTAGTAAAGAAACAATAGCTGAGAATCTTGACATCAATGGACAAGTTGACGTTATTTACACTGATTTCAGTAAAGCTTTTGACAAAATTGATCATAACATTCTTCTTACTAAATTATCTAAGATTGGTCTTAATTCTTCACTTATTCACTTTTTTAAGAGTTATCTTCATAATCGCAAGCAGTTTGTCTATCTTAATGGATTCTTGAGCAACATTGAAAATATTAGTTCAGGAGTTCCTCAGGGATCCATTCTTGGTCCACTACTATTTATTATTTTTATTAATGACATTTCTGATACTATTAACTGTCCACATTTATTATTTGCAGATGATCTGAAACTATATCTCAAATAAATTCTATTGATGACTGGTTATTATTACAGTCTCAACTTGACCTTTTCCAATCTTGGTGTATCTATAACAAATTACATCCAAATATGTCAAAGTGCAAGATTCTTAGTTTTACACATAAGCGCGTTCCAATACTTTTTGATTATAAAATTTCTAACACCAGCATTGATAGATGTAATAAAATTTCCGATTTAGGTGTTCTATTTGATTCTGGTTTGTTTTTCACAGATCATGTAACTGATATTTGTAATAGAGCACATCAATCTTTAGGTTTGATACTAAGAAATTGTAAACAATTTAAGTCTACCAATGCACTTCTTTGCATGTACTATTCTATTGTACGTTCAAAATTAGAATACGGTTCGATTATTTGGTATCCTCATCATATCAACAACTCTGATGCGATAGAGAAGGTTCAGCGAAAATTTCTGAAATACCTTTATTATAAAACATATAAAATTTACCCTGAACGTCGTTTTGACCACAACACTTTACTAAAAGAATTTGGTATTTCTTCCCTTGCCTCACGTCGATTTATCTGTACAATTATGTTCTTATTCAAACTTTGCAATAATTCTATAGACTGTCCTCTTATTCTCAATCAACTATCCTTATGTTTATCTAAGCGTTCACAATTATTTTCAATTATCCTACCCCTAAATCTAATCTCTCTTAAATTCGCCAATTTTACTTATGTCCTCTAACTTTAACTTAATTAATAATGAAATAGACATTCACAACACTTTCACCTAATCAAATAATCTCCATCTGCACAAGTTAATCCTTTTATTTTATTTCAAATATCTCATTATTTTCTATTCTTTATAAATATTATTGTTACATTCTGCATTATATGTAATTTTATGCAAGCATTTTATGTTACTAACTATATATTGTAATTTTGTATATATTTTAATTGTTATTCATTATGTAAAATAACTATATTTTTGAGTCCTCTTGGAGAAATCTGTGGGCTCTATATTTAATAATAAATAAATATAAATAAATAAATAATATATTAGTGAGGCACCTCATCGTACTTATCCTTTAAAAAAAATCACCTGCAAATAAAAGTGCGACCCCAAAGGGTCTGCAAATGGAAGGCCCTTCATCATCACCACAGCCAAATTGTATGGCCAAGTTCGAAACGGCTTGGGTACAAGATTCCACTGACATTTTTTCATTGTAAACAAACCAATGGCTTTGGCATTCGAGACGAGCTCTATCCAACAACGTCCTGAAACAGACATACCAGAAATCAGACTTATAGACATAGATAAACAAGTATAAATAGATGGCAAACACGGCACATCAATTTTAATTCTTTCAGCATATTAAAGATGTCGCCACCAAGCGTAGCACGTCAAATTACCTTTAGGTTCAATTGTAGACTAATTCTAGCAAAAAATCATTTTTTTTCTTTCAAAAAAAGATACATCTTAAATATATAAAATTCTTCTTAATGATGTATTTAAATATACTCCTCTTAAACGATTATTCGGATTTTGATAAATTTTTCCAAATTTTGTTAAAGGATTTTTTAAGATGTATGTGATTATAAAAAAAATTAACAACATTGTAGAAATAAATGGAAAAAACTGCAAAAAACGACATGTCATTGTTTGACATTGAAAGTATTTGAAAACAAATGAAAAATTTCAATTTGCTTATGAGCCTAGACAATATTAGAATATGTATAATAAATTCGTGATTATGAATAAGAAAAATGTAATGTCTACATTTTATTGCAAAAAAGCAGCTGAGATGTGTCAGAAATTAAAATAACATAAGATACAGAAAGCATGTGATTATAAAAATATAGTAACATTGTAGAAATAAGTAGAAAAAATTGCAAAAATCCACATGTCATTGTTTGACATTGAAAGTATTTGAAAACAAATAAAAAGTGTCACTTGCCAAAAATTTCAATTTACTTATGAGCCTAGACAATATTAGAATATGTATAATAAATTCGTGATTATGAATAAGAAAAATGTAATGTCTACAATATTATTGCAAAAAGCAGCTGAGATGTGTCAAAATTAAAATAATATAAGATACAGAAAGTATGTGATTATAAAAATATAGTAACATTGTAGAAATAAGTAGAAAAAATTGCAAAAATCCACATGTCATTGTTTGACATTGAAAGTATTTGAAAACAAATGAAACTGCCATCTGCCAAAAATTTCAATTTACTTATGAGCCTAGACAATATTAGAATATGTATAATAAATTCGTGATTATGAATAAGAAAAATGTAATGTCTACAATATTATTGCTAAAAAGCAGCTGAGATGTGTCACAAATTAAAATAATATAAGATACAGAAAGTATGTGATTATAAAAATATAGTAACATTGTAGAAATAAGTAGAAAAAATTGCAAAAATCCACATGTCATTGTTTGACATTGAAAATATTTGAGGCTGAAAACAAATGAAAACTGCCATCTGCCAAAAATTTCAATTTACTTATGAGCCTAGACAATATTAGAATGAACAGGATTTGACAAATTAATTCACTTATATGAAATATAAGTAATATAATATAATATATAAGTAATAATCAGGGCCGGTTCTATCTTGAATGCATGCGAAAAATACGAGCGCACGCCTTAGGGCCCATAAGTTAGGGGGCGCCAACACAAAATTGGGATATGAAATTTTCAATATAGTTTATTTTTTCAATATAATTCAAGAAATATATATTTTTTGCATCTTTTACTAATCTTTGCACAATATTTTTGAAACACGTTAAAAATTTCACTTTAAAACAACAAATGAGGAAGTAAAGATGAATACATACAATTCGGCCCTTACGATATCAATTAAGAGATGTTTAAGATGCAATTTTGGATATTTTAAATAATAAAAAAATAAATTAAAATAATCCAACATAAAGTACCCGTGTTATTTTATGGTTATATTTAATAATGAAAAGTTAAAATTTTTGAAGTAAAACTTCTTTAGGCGCGACTAGGGAGTAAATCTGTGAAAATGCAACGGAAGAACGTTACGCTCGCACTCCTATATTTTATGTTATTGATAGCGGTGCATTGTGGACACTGATCAAGGTTACAACGCAAGTGTAGTCACGCACGTGCAATGAAGGAGTGGGAGCGGGTTGTGAGAAAGGGGAAAGAGAAACAGATGAATGAACAGAGAAATTTGTTAAGTGATAAAAATTTTTGGGGAAAAAACCTATCTTTAGTTCGTTCTGTTTCGAATAATAATTCTTATCCTTCATATCTAGTTAATAACGTCATTAAAAATAGATTAGAGTTTTTACAAAACAATTTAAACAGTTCTTCCTATCTTAACAATTCTTTTTAGCCATCTATGATATATCGAAAACACGAGTAAAGCGCATTTGTTCTACGTTTCCCTTATTACCTCGAATCAGCGACATGTCCCGAGAAGACACATCCGATATGATCGTCGATTTCTATGATTTTCTGGATACTTCCTGGAACGACAAGAGGAGACCTCTCATTTTTCTCAACAGCCAGGATGACCCCTTCGTGGGTTTTAATGCCAATTGCAGTGGAGCCCAATTTAATGGCTTCGACAGCATATTCCACTTGAAACAGCCTACCTTCCGGAGAGAACGTGTTGACGCCTCTGTCGTATTCTGTTCTTCTCAGAAACATTGTAAAATATTGTTGGATATAGTAAATGTCATATGTTATGACCTGGAATGGCTTACTTGGATTGGATTTTTAGCTCGCTTTTGTCATTCATTTTGCTTGCATGTCATTCATTTTGCTTTGCTTTGCATTTTGCATTTTTAGCTCGCTTTTGTCATGGATTCTAGCAGATTCACTATTTTAGTACAAACTATTTTCAGAAAACTCACGATTTTATAAAAACTTTTTTTTCCATTTTTTTTTTAAAATCGAAATTATTTTCATTATATCTCAAAAAGAATAAAAGATACGAATAAAAGCATATAGATAAAAATCAATGGGATCTTTCTGGCATATTATTGTTTCTTATTATTTTTCTCTCACACAAAAATTGACAGGGTTATGAATGTTTAAAGTCTGCGCGGCCGCGCAAATAGGAAAAAAAGTTTTTATAAAATCGTGAGTTTTCTGAAAATAGAAGAATCCATCAAGATGTCTATAATGAAGTGAATTCTAGATGGAATGTGAATTACTTTAATTTTGGTGGAAATGGCGCTCATTAAACCAAAAAATTTAAAAGAAAAAAACTTTGTATATGCTTCTTATTTGCATGATAGCTCACTCATTTTACACGCAAAAAACTTGCAACAGCACTCATTTTGAAGCTTATGTTGAGCACTATTTATTTATTTATTTATTTATTCATTTATTTATTTATTCATAAGCAAGCCGTAATCAATAATAATAGATATAATACTATAAAACCCAATTTCACCAAAATGGATAAAATGCAAAACCTCGACACTAGATGGCTTTAAATACAACAATTAAATCTTGAACGAAATAAAAAACGACTTTGCTCTTTCAAATCTTTCTTAATATTTTTCCTAGAACATATAATAATGTAATACCGAATAAATTATGTAATACCGATTTATTAAGATTTTTATTGACATTATTTTATTCATTACATGATTGTCGTTAGAATGTATATTTTAGGAGATATTTGCAAAAAAACGAAGAAAAACGCCAAAAATATATGAATCTTTAGTGGCCAGTAACTTGAAAAGTATTAGTTTTCTTAAAAAACTATAAAAGACATTTTTTTCTTATAATTAGTTCTTCTATCGATTTCTGACATTATTTTGAAAAAATGTAATTACACAATTGAGAGGGGGTGTCACCCCCCGGGGGGTGATGGCGCAACCCGAATTGTTTTCACTTTTGAACTTGAGGGTAAAATGAACCTAATTCCAAAATTTCATTCAACTCGGAGCACAGTAAAAAAATTCAGACCTAAAACGCTCCGTTTACTGCACTATATACGTTTCAGAGGTTTCTGAACATTTTGCAATACCTAAGAAAATATGGATGCCTGTGTATTTTTTGTATAGCGAAAGAAATGCCTTTAAGCATCCCAGACTAGGTCTTTTGTCTGGGTATGTCGGACTCGATACCGCCTGGGTATAACACCGACTAAAACCTCCGCTTTGCCCTTCAAATCAAAGTGCTCAAAATAAAATGTTCAAGTTATTGGAACTTATGTCCTGGATGTTGTTAACAAGTTTGTTTAAAATTTTAGTATCAGAGTATATATAGACATTTTCATGGAAATTTAGTCAATTTTATCCAGTTTCTACTGAACTAATAAGTTAAGAAAGCGCAGAACTAAATTTTTAAGTTATTTGAATAAATGTAAAAAAAATGTCCTGAAACCATATATGACCAAAAGACAGAGCGTTGTAACTCGTTTTACTCAAAATTTTAGCACTAAAGTATATAAAATGATTTATATGGTATTATTTTAAATTTTACCTAGTTTCTGCTAAGCTAATAAAATCAGAGTGCCCGAAACGAAATTTTCAAGTTATATGAAGAATTGTGAAAAAAGGACCCCATCCATATATTTGGAGGGCATCAGTCGAGCATGTTTTACTCGAACTCGCGTTCCAACTTGTTTTATTCAAAATTTTAGTATTAAAGTATATAAAGCAGTTTATATGGTACTTTAGTAAATTTTATCTAGTTTCTACTGAGATAAAATTAGAGTGCTCTAAATAGAAATTTTAAGTTATATGACAAATTGTCGAAAAATGTCCCGAAACCACATATGGCTCAATGCTAGGCGTTGCAACTCGTTATATTCAAAATTCTAGTATTTACGTATATAAAACAGTTTATATGGTATTTTTATAAATTTCATCTAGTTTCTGCTAAGCTAATAAATCAAGATTGTCTGAAACGAAATTTTTAAGTTATATGACGAATTATAAAAAAATGTCCCCGTCCATATTTCCACCTTTGCTATTCTCTAATAGCAAAATGTAGTCGATCTGTTTTAGTTATATGCAAACTCGTGTTTCAACTAGTTTTATTTAAAGTTTTTAGTATCCAAGTATATATAATAATTGATATAGTAATTCAATCAATTTTATCTAGTTTCTGCTAAGCTAATAAAATTGAAGTGCCCTAAACAAAATTTTCAAATTATTTGAAAAAATGTAAAAAAAATGTCCTGAAAGCATATATGGCCAAAGAACTGAGCGTTACAACTAGTTTTACTTAAAATTTTTTATTAAAGTATATATGTTAATTGATATAGAAATTTAGTAAATTTTGTCTAGTTTCTGCTAAGCTATAAAAAATTAGAGTGCCCTAAACAAGATTTTCAAGTTATATGAATAAATGTAGAAAAATGTCCCCATCCATACATTCCCTGACTGCAAAATGAAGTTGAGACTATTGTGCATTTTAGTTATAATCAAACTCGTGTTTCAACTAGTTTTATTTAAAGTTTTTAGTATCCAAATATATATAGTAATTGGAATGGAAATTTAGTAAATTTTATCTAGTTTCTGATAAATTAATAAAATTAGAGTGACAAAACGAAATTTTCAAGTTATATGAATAAATGTAGAAAAATGTGCCCGGCCATATATTTGCAAATGGCGAGTTTGAACTAAGACCAGATTTAATCAAAAATTTTATTTACCTTTACGGGAAGTTAATTAACAAGTCAATAGAATACATCACATGGTTAATTTACACAAATCTCTCTTGAGTTATAAATAAAAACAAAAAAGATAAATACACAACACAAGATATAGATTTTTTGCAATGGCTGTATATTTAACACCTTTCCTGTTAGTTTAACAAACAAAACACAATTTTTACTTTGTAAATTAACTGGGATTCAGCACTATGAACACTTTTTCACATTTTTTAACGTTATAATTAATTATTCGCACTTTTTAACTGTCCATTTGAAACATTTCAATTTAACACCGAGAATGATTTGACAGCTCAGAAAATTCTTTGATAAAAAAGCATTTATCTATCGTTGGTACCACTGTATGATAAGGTTATAAAAGTTAAGTTGGTTTCTGTCAAAATAGTAAATATTGCATAATAAATTCTGTCAAAATAGTAAATATCGCACCATAAATAAAGAGTTTTTCGTGTATATTATAGTATTTTCACATTTAATACTAAAAAATCAAGTTTTATATACTTCAACATCTTTTGCTAGAGAATAATCAACAAGAAAACATTTTCTAACCTCAAAATGGATTTCAAAGGTAAAGTTGTAATAATAACAGGAGCAAGTTCCGGAATAGGCGCTGATTGTGCTCAACATTTATCTAAACTCGGTGCCGACTTAACAATAACCGGTCGAAATCTTGAAAACCTCAAAAAAGTCGCTGAGCAATGCGAAGGCACACCCTTAATCTTAAACGGAGAACTAACCGACGAAGCCTTCGTCAAGCAACTAATAGACGAAACCATAAAAAAATACGGCAAACTCAATGTCCTCATCAACAATGCCGGCATGTTGGAAACAGGCACCATCGAGACAACCAGTCTAGACCAGTACGACAGAATCATGAACGTTAACATGAGATCTGTGTACCATTTGACAATGTTAGCAGTGCCTCATTTGATCGAGACGAAGGGAAATATTGTGAATGTCTCGAGTGTAAATGGTATACGTTCTTTTCCTGGTGTTTTGGCTTATAATATATCCAAAGCGGCTTTGGATCAGTTTACAAGATGCGTTGCTTTGGAACTGGCGCTTAAGCAAGTTCGTGTTAATTCTGTTAACCCGGGGGTCATTATTACTGAGATACATAAACGGGGGGGAATGGATGATGAAACTTATAAAAAATTCTTAGGTAATAATAAATACATATACATACATACATATATATATATATATATATATATATATATATTAATATAATTTATTTTTAGAACATTGCAAAACTACTCACGCCTTAGGACGTCCAGGACAAGTAAGTGAAGTATCCAATGCCATTGCGTTTCTTGCAAGCGAGCACAGCAGCTTTATTACAGGTGCTTCGTTACCAGTTGATGGAGGCAGACATGCCATGTGCCCACGATGAAGTATTATAGAACAAATAATATAAATACTATACATTCTATAATATACTACCTCCGCACTTCAAATAGATATAAATAATTATTAGTTGCTGTTGATATCCCTAAAATGTATATGGTTTAATGTGTTAAATATATTTTTGTATTTATATAAATAAAGTAAAAGCAAATAGTATTTACCTAAAGACATTTTTCTCAATTTGACGTTATCAAATTAAATCCATGGTTTTTACATCATCATGTCCTGTAAATTAATATTCCTTCGATATTAAACTCAAGACATATGTATTAATCTCAAGTCATTACTTATCAAAGGGTCTTACATAATATATATATATATATATATATATATATATATAAACAGTCCATTATTTTTTATATAGATATAATATATTCATATATTTCTTTGGTTACAACAGATACATTCATTTTCGCTTACACATATAAACCTTAAATGAAGAAATACTGCTTTTTAATTTTCTAATTGTTAATTTGTTTAAACTTACTTTATATTTATATTTATATATAGTGTGTGTTTGTGTGTGTATAAAAACTCCATAAAAATAATAGACATCAACCCATTTTATAATAGTAGGTACAGATAAATATAAATACTTATGATATTAATAACCATTGGATTTATACAAAGCATATATATATATATATATATATATATATATATATATAAATCAGATTAAATAAACCTAAATATTACCATTAACATTTATCAAACAATTACATAACAATTTCGTTTCAATATTCCAATTTCTGATTTTCACACCTTAGCAGTACTACGAGAGCTAATATAGTTAATAATTAATAATATAAATATATTTGTACAAAATATTATTTATTAAGAACATTGGTCTGCACTCGTTGAAAAATTCATACCACCAAAGTTTTGGAAAGCACAAGGATTTTTCATATCGATAAATATGTTAGTTAATATATATTCTATACAATATTGATGAAAGAATAAGCGAATTTGCAAAATATAAAATTAATACTTTTGCTGGTGGTGAAAGTATTGTTTTTTGTTGATTTTCATAAGTATATTTCTTTTGAAGGTTTTTTAAAGAGTTTAGAAGATTTTTCAAGACTCTAGAAGATCCTCCAAGACTCAAAAGGCTTCCCAAGAATCTAGAAAGATCATTCAAGACTGACTTTAAAGACTCCAGAAGATCTTCAAAAGCTCTAGAAGATCTTCAAAAGCTCTACAAGATCCTAAAAGACTCTCCAAAGATTTCCCATTTCCCAAAATCTAGAAAGATCCTCCAAGACTCTAAAAGATCTTTCAAGACCCTAGAAAATCCTCCAAGGTTCAAGAAGATCTTTAAAGACTCCAAAAGATCTTCAAAAACTCTACAAGATCCTAAAAGACTCTCCAAAGATTTCCCAAGAATCTAGAAAGATTCTCCAAGACTCTAAAAGATCCTCCAAGACCCTAGAAGATCCTCTAAGATTCAAGAAGATCTTTAAAGACTCCAAAAGATCTTCAAAAACTCTACAAGATCCTAAAAGACTCTCAAAAAAATTCCCAAGAATCTAGAAAGATCCTCCAAGACTCTAGAAGACCTTCCAAGACCCTAGAAGATCCTCCAAGCTTCAAGAAGACTTTAAAGACCCCAGAAGGTCTTCACAATCTACAAAATCCTCAAAGACTCTCAAAAAATTTCCCAAGAATCCTCCAAGCTTCAAGAAGATTTTTGAAGACTCCAGAAGATCTTTAAAAACTCTAGAAGGTCCTCCAAGACTCTAAAAAAAATCTCCAATGCCAGTCTCAAAGACTCTAGGAATCTAAAAGATTCTCCAAGACTCTAAGACATCCTCCTAGGCTCTAAAAAAACATCTAAGACTCTAGTAGATCTTCCAAGGCTTTAAAAGACTCTCCAAGACTTTTAAAAAAGATTCAAAATTCTAAAAGAACCTCCAGAACTCTAGAAGATCATTCAAGACTCTCAGCAAATACTCCAAGACTCAAAAAGATCCTCAAAGACTCTAGAAGAACCTCTAAGACTCTCAACAGATTCCTCCAAAACTTTTAAAGAACCTCCAAGACTCTAGAAAAAATTCCAAAACTCTAGAAGATCCTACAAGACTCTAGAAGATCCTATAAGATTCCATAAAATACTCCAAGACTTTTGAAAAACCTCCAAGGCTCTAGAAAAAGCTCCAAAACTCTAAAAGATCCTACAAGATTCTAGAAGAACTTCCAAGAATCTAGAAGAAACTCCAAGACTTTAGAAAAAAAACTCCAAAACTCTAGAAGATCCTACAAGACTCTAAAAGATCCTACAAGATTCCCTAAGATACTCCAAGACTTTTGAAAAACCTCCAAGACTCTTAGAGATCCTACAAGATTCTAGAAGAACCTCCAAGAATCTAGAAGAAACTCCAAGACTTTAGAAAAAACTCCAAGACTCTAGAAGATCCTACAAGACTCTAAAAGATCCTACAAGATTCCCTAAGATACTCCAAGACTTTTGAAAAACCTCCAAGACTCTTAGAGATCCTACAAGATTCTAGAAGAACCTCCAAGACTCTAGAAAAACCTCCAAGACTTCAAAAGAAACTACAAGACTCTAGAAGATTCCCTAAGATAATCCAAGGCTTTTGAAGAATTTTCAAGATTTTAAAAAAACTTCAAAACTCTAGAATATCCTACAAGACTTTTGAGTATTTTTCAAGACTCTCATAAGATCCTTGAAAACTCCAGAAAATTTTGAAAGACCCTCAAAAATTCCACAAAGACTCTCAAAAGATCCTCCAAAACACCCGAAAGATCCTCCAAGACTCTCAGAAATTCTCAAAAATTCTAAAAACATCCTGAAATTTTACAAGACTTAAAGATTCTTGAAAAACACGAAAAATGATCAAATATAAAAAATTTCAAGACTCAAAAATTGTTCAAGGCTCTGAATCACAGAGATCCCCTGAGACTAAAAAAAATCTCCAAGATTCTGAAAGGATTCTTCTAGATTCTCAAATCATTCTTCAAGACTCTCAACGGATGCTTCAAGGCTCGGAAAGACCCTAAAAGAATATTAAACTTTCTTCAAGACTCTCTTTAAAAAAAATCTTTATAAAGATTCTTTGGGGGCCTCAAAAGATCTGCAAGGACCTTGAAATTTCTTTGCATTAAAAGATTCTTTACGAAGATCTACCAAGACCTTCAAAGATTCTGGCTAGTTGTTGATATCGAATCGATTAATGATACAGCCAACTGTATCACTGTATATTTATATATACTATAAAGGGCAGCTATACAAAATTATATAGTTTATAGTTATAGTACAGCTTGTAGCAGCATTTAACATAAAGAATAAATCAATAGAACTTTGGAAAAATTAAAGAAATAATAACACAGTTTAAATAACTTAGTTTTTCCTCAATTTTTCCAAAAGATCATATTTATTCTTTGAAATAAAATCGCTTCAACGAGTTATGATAAACATTGCTTGAAAATGATAAAAGCATTTGCAACTTTAAATATATATATATATATATATATATATAACTAATTCCTATTATAAATACTTATAATTTTATATACATTTAGCTATTTGTGCGTACTTACATTTAAGCAACTAAAATACTATATAAACAGAGCAATAACCATAAGAGCGTAATAACTTATAATAAAATATATATATAAAATAAAAATTTAATGTTGAACAAACAACCATTTTAAAAAAATTATATAACTTAAGTTTATAATTATAAACTAGAATATATTAATAATTTATTTACATTACTTGTCGATTTTAGTAAAATCAATAGGCAGTATTGAAATTGAAAAAATTTAATACGATTCGGCCTAGTTGGAGGAATAAATAACAAATATAAGAAAAAAACATTACTTGTAATGTTATTAACGTAGGCTTATGAGGCAATTCTGCAGTAACAAATGTTTATTTATTTGTTGTGCGATCAGGCATATTTTACGAATAAAACCACATGTTATAAATTAAAGAGACCAGTTCCGGATTTCCACCTTGTGTCCCGGGTTTTTCTAAAAGCATTATTTGTACTGGATTTAGATTTTTTGTCCCGGCTTTTCAAAAATTAATAGGTATATCAACAAAAATTATGAAAACAAACAAAAAAGTGCTTTTCTTTTTCAAAAGTATTATGAAGAAAATTGAATAGAATTTTTATACAAAAAGCAAAAAAACATAGATCGAAAAAAATAAGATAATATTGTTAGAAAATTATTATATATAATAGAATAATAAAGTTCTTACTAAAAGTCCGCAATTCTAATGAAAATGAATTGAAATACAAAACTATTTTTTTTGTTGTATCCTTAAATAAAATTTGTTTCTGTTTTTTCTGTCCCGGATCAGAATAGCCAAAAATTACCGTCCCGGTTTTAATTTAAAAAAAAAATACGGTCATCTTATATAAATGCGTATCACAAAGTTGCAGTTATCATAACATTATTCCTTGCTTTGTTTATATGTAATATACGCCTGATCGCACGGCAAATAGGTAGACATTTTCTTAAGAAAAAATAATAATATAGCGTTGCTATAATAACGCAGAATTGGTGCCTTATATTATCTGGGCCTTGCACAAAAAAATTTAAATAAATAAATAAATTTCTTTTAACAGATTCTTCTGAAATGTAAAAATTCATCTGTTAAAACTGTGACTGTCTAAAATCTTGTCGATATCAGAAAAAAGTTAAATCTTCAGTAACTTATGTAAGGCCAGTAACATAAATCTATGTAAATATATATATTTATATATATATATATATATATATATATATAATATATAATATATAATATAATATATAATAGACAAATTTTTGATTTTTCAATAATTTGATTTATGTTTCAATCCGAACAATTAATAAAAAAAAAATCCGTTTTTTGCAGATGCTTATTTACGATGTTTCGGAACCGTATATATTCCATCATCAGGTTTTACTGTCAAAAACAAATTATTTGAAACAATATTAATAAATAAATCATTTGATGATTACAGACGATAAAGGACACATCGATAGATAACAGAATGTTTAAAAATGTATAAGTGAATAATTAACTATGTGCCTTGTGTAAAATTTAAAAAATGGTGAAACAAATATTATTTATTCGCATCACTAAATTTTTTTTAACATAAAACCCTTATAATGAAACGTATCCAGTTCCGAAACGTCGCAATTAAACATCTACTAAAAATTAATTGTTTTGTATTCTTTAGATTAATCTTAGGATTAAAGACATAAATCAATTTACTGAAAAATCCAAGATTCATCTATTGTGTATATATATAAATATATATATATATATTAGGGTGATCCTTAAAATGGTCATTTTCGAATTTTCTTGCTCCCAAGGACTCAAATGGTTCCAAATTGATAAAAAGAAATTCTCTTGAGGTTTTAGCTCTTAATATTAACATTTAGATAGTCCGCAATTCAATTAATAGCTTTTAAGTTTATTTTTAATGTTTTTTCAGATGTAATTTAGCAAACAAATGAATGAATAAAATTCATTCATTTGTCGCTAAGTTATACCTAAAACATTTTTTTTTAATTTTCAAAATTTTTTTCATGCTCTTTCCATACGAAGTTTGATTGAATTGCGCTGTATCTAAACGATAATATTAAGAGCTAAAACTTTCAGAGAATTGTTTTTTATCAATTTGGAACCATTTGAGCCCCTGGGAGCAAGGAAATTCGAAAATGACCATTTTAAGGACCACCCTAATATATATATATATATATATATATATACACCTAAGTCTGTTTTTACACGGTTTTGATATAACACGGTTTGAAAATTGAATATTTTTAATTTTTTTACACGATTTTATTCCATTTAGCACGATTTGAAATTTTATGTACTTAAATTTTTTTTGTCAAATTTAATTTTTGCGAAGTAATGTTCATATCACAAAAAAGTATTTATGAAAGAAAAAAGTCTGAAACCATCGATAGTATCGAACACTAGCTTAAAGATTTAAGTGAATCCCCCTTTAGCGCGTACAAACAATTTTTACTGGTCAAAGCAAATGTGAATAGCACTAATTTAGGGAAACCTTAAAACCTATTTTTTTCGTTCACAACATAGTTTTTTAGTTCCTGAACTTGCCATACATTTAATTTATATTACTTTTAAGATTAGAGTGCATATCTTTTTTATCATTACTTACTATACTTGTGAAAATAAGCATTATTTGATTTAATAAAATAAACATAAATTCTTGTTTTTAAAAATTCTTTTTTCACTAATTTTAATAGGTTTTAGAGATTAGGAACGAATCACCAATTTTTGTATAAGATCAATGTCTTTTTTTACACGTTTTTTTTTACACGGCTTCTTCTCGAACCAATCTACCCTGTAAAAACAGACTTAGGTGTATATATATACACACATATATCCATATATATCTGTGTCATTTATCCCTACGTATCTTTTCCCCTTAGGCTTCGTCGTCGGCGTCGTTATTCGAGTTGGGGCTGTTCAAGTTGACCGCAGTAGGGCCCGAGGTGTGCCTGAGGCTGCTGAGGGCGCTCAGCAGGCGGCTGTTGGCGGCGTCGAGAGCCGCTATCTGCTGCCCCTGGGCGTCTATAACGCGCTGCTTGTGCGACAGGGCGAGGGACATCTTCATTTGTTCGCGTTTGCGCTCCTCTTCCACGCTTAACATCCTAGAAGGTAAATGGTAAATGATAAATGGTAAATGATCTAGCCGTAAGAATAGAGTTCATTAGGCTATTTAGGTAATATGTTTATGTCAAAAATAAAATTTTCGCTTTCAATATAAAACTAGTGGTTTATGGCATCATGCCTTAAGGCAAATTGCGGGAACTTTCCGCACCAAAAAGTAACATTTTTTAACTTCCCGTAGGGCAAGTTATAGTAATCGCAAAAAAATCGAAAATGAAAATTTTTATATATCTTTACGTTTCAAAGGTTTCTGAACATTTTGGCATACCTTAGAAAAAATGGATGTATGTGTGTGTGTGTGTGTGTGTGTGTGTGTGTGTGTGTATGTATGTACGTGTGTGTATGTATGTGCGGATACAAATTTTCGTCGACGATTTCGGGAACACGGATCAACCGATTTGAATAATTCAAAAAACATTCGATTCGTATTGATAAGGAGACGTGCTGATTAGTTTTTGGCAAAGGCAGGTCTAGCCGTTCCGAAGATCCGGGGCAAAAAGTGCCGAAAACGGTAACTCAGTTTTTAAGAGAACGAATCGTCCGATTTTAATAATTCAAAAAATATTTTACTTATATTGCCAAGGTGAAGAACTAGTCAAATTTTCATAAAGGCAGGTCTAGCGGTTTCGGAGATATAATGAAAAAAGTAAAAAAAAATGCCATTTGGCGGTCAAAAATGATCATTAGACATATGCACATCAAATTATCAGATATTTTTTAGAGATTTTAATAATAAGTATAAATTTGGTTTACATTCCTATGGGTTCCGTACCAACCGTTTACGCATTAGACGGCGACTTTGATATTTCGTCTTTATGCAGTTAAAGCACTACGATTGCTTTGAAAAAAAGTTTAGATCTTCCAAAATATGTCAAAATAAAGAAAAGATTATTTTTTCAAAAAAAAAAATTAAAAAAAAGTCCAATTTATAGTTTTTTTCCAAAAATGTTAATTGTCTTTAAAAAAAAAAAAATTGGTACGGGAAGTTCCAGCAATTTGCCTTAAGGCACGATGCCTTAATTGCCTTAAGACAGAATTCCACTTACAGCTAGTTTTAATTTTTTTTGAAAATGTTTGTTTTTTTTAAAAAAAGTCAGTTAAATAATAAATACACGTGATATCTTACTATACCCCTCCAAGCTAAGCACAGTATAAGTGAAAATGCCGAAGAGAATTATTTGCAAATGCGTTTAGACTGTGACTATGTGGGAGCAGTTTTTCACTTTTGGTGTAATATTTTTTTTTGAAATTGAATTCGAAATGAAATGACGATTGTTAATGTTCTGGAGATATTTTGATTTATGATTTATGATTTACATTTGATTTGCTGAGATATATAACAAGATAGCAAAAATAATGAAATTTACAGTATTTGTAATAATATATTTGAAAACGTTTAAAATTTCACGAATATTTCATTACGGTACTAGAAGTTCCAGCAATTTGCCTTAAGGCACGATGCCATACACCACTAGTATTATTTTTCTATCCTACCTGGCAATGATACTCTTCATTTTATTATCATCGGACACAGTATACTGCTGATGTCCATTCTTCCCGCTCCTCTGCAACTTGGCTTGCAACCTGTCGATAGTCCTCTGCAACCTTGCGATCTCCATTTCGCACTGCTCCACAGTCCTGTTTGATCTCTGCGAACACTCAGACCTCGACTGAATCTCCGACTCGCTGGAACTATCAGTCTCCACCAACCTTCTCGATAACTTCTTCTGCAAACTGCCTGAACAATGGACAACATCTGCCGACTGATAGGCACTGTCTGGATTCATATTCTCACTATCGTAGTTCAGATGATGGTTTGTTACGTGCTGGTCATCGTAGGTGGATTTGTTTTTGTAACCGTGAGAGCACTCGTAGTTTTGTTCGTCAAAGTTTAGGTTGAGTTTGTTTAAATAGCCTCGGTTGCAGTCGTTGTTGTACCCAGTACCATTTTTGTATCCTTGTTGGTCAAAATACTGCAAGCGTTTGTTCGAAGAGTTTTGTAAACTTGTGTTGGAATACGAGTGGCTTAAGTTGGAATTTGGGTAGTACAAACTGTTGTTCGAATGCGAATGTTGCAAAGGGATTCCAATTGTTTGGTGCACCGGACTGGATTTATTATCATAATTCCTGTGGTACTCGTAGTTGTTACCATACCCATAATCCGGTGAATTAATTTTATCCAAAGATCTCTTAAACTTATTAGCTAAATAATTTTGTTCGTTCTCAACACTTGCTAAGTCTTTAACATTCCTATCGATCTCGTATCTGTGTTCATCGATTCTTTTCTCATCAGACATACGATTGTTCCGGTAAGACAATCCAGGATTCGTCCTGGGTATCCTTAAATTCCTCCTCATCACCGGACTGGGTGTGTCTAAAGGTGAACTAATATAATTAGCAGGTCTTTGTAAATTCTCTTCGGAACTTGAAGGCGTTAAGGAATTTTCAATCAACTTTTTGGAGTTCTTGTTTTGAAAATCCATGTGGTACACAGGATTTTCAAACGCTAAAGCCATATTGTTATTACCACCATTGTCCTGTCCAGATTTGTTATCAGTTTTCATTTTAATCTTAATGGGATTAATCAAATCTGTCGGGCTTGAACTTTGACTTTGGGTAGTAATACTTTGGTAACCAGAACTGCACACATTCGACAACTGTCCGATGGATATGTTGGATCCTTATTCTGCACATGATTTTGTGCAACGTTATTAGCATTATTAACCAAATCTACATTTTGTTCATCAGCATACGCAAACAAGTCTGATTAACTCGTCCAAAATTGGCAGTGGTTTTAACATTACAATTAATCCTGTCGTTATCAAAAACATTCAACCGGTCACTCA
>NW_020536999.1:7991477-8008950 GCF_003426905.1 Ctenocephalides felis
TATATATATATATTAATATAATTTATTTTTAGAACATTGCAAACACTCACTCACGCCTTAGGACGTCCAGGACAAGTAAGTGAAGTATCCAATGCCATTGCGTTTCTTGCAAGCGAGCACAGCAGCTTTATTACTGTGCTTCGTTACCAGTTGATGGAGGCAGACATGCCATGTGCCCACGATGAAGTATTATAGAACAAATAATATAAATACTATACATTCTATATATACTACTACCTCCGCACTTCAAATAGATATAAATAATTATTAGTTGCTGTTGATATCCCTAAAATGTATATGGTTTAATGTGTTAAATATATTTTTGTATTTATATAAATAAAGTAAAAGCAAATCGTATTTACCTAAAGACATTTTTCTCAATTTGACGTTATCAAATTAATCCATGGTTTTTACATCATCATGTCCTGTAAATTAATATTCCTTCGATATTAAACTCAAGACATATGTATTAATCTCAAGTCATTACTTATCAAAGGGTCTTACATAATATTTATATATATATATATATATATTATATATATAAACAGTCCATTATTTTTTATATAGATATAATATATTCATATATTTCTTTGGTTACAACAGATACATTCATTTTCGCTTACACATATAACCCTTAAATGAAGAAATACTGCTTTTTAATTTTCTAATTGTTAATTTGTTTAACTTACTTTATATTTATATTTATATATAGTGTGTGTTTGTGTGTGTATAAAAACTCCATAAAAATAATAGACATCAACCCATTTTATAATAGTAGGTACAGATAATATAAATACTTATGATATTAATAACCATTGGATTTATACAAAGCAATATATATATATATATATATATATATATATTTATAAATCAGATTAAATAAACCTAAATATTACCATTAACATTTATCAAACAATTACATAACATTTCGTTTCAATTTCCAATTTCTGATTTTCACACCTTAGCAGTACTACGAGAGCTAATATAGTTAATAATTAATATATAAATATATTTGTACAAAATATTATTTATTAAGAACATTGGTCTGCACTCGTTGAAAAATTCATACCACCAAATTTTGGAAAGCACAAGGATTTTTCATATCGATAATATGTTAGTTAATATTATTCTATACAATATTGATGAAAGAATAAGCGAATTTGCAAAATATAAAATTAATACTTTTGCTGGTGGTGAAAGTATTGTTTTTTGTTGATTTTCATAAGTATATTTCTTTTGAAGGTTTAGAAGATTTTTCAAAGACTCTAGAAGATCCTTCCAAGACTCAAAGATTTCCCAGAATCTAGAAAGATCATTCAAGACTGACTTTAAAGACTCCAGAAGATCTTCAAAAGCTCTACAAGATCCTGAAAGACTCTCCAAAGATTTCCCATTTCCCAAATCTAGAAAGATCCTCCAAGACTCTAAAAGATCTTCCAAGACCCTAGAAGATCCTCCAAGGTTCAAGAAGATCTTTAAGACTCCAAAAGATCTTCAAAAACTCTACAAGATCCTAAAAGACTCTCCAAAGATTCCCAAGAATCTAGAAAGATCCTCCAAGACTCTAAAAGATCTTCAAGACCCTAGAAATCCTCTAAGATTCAAGAAGATCTTTAAAGACTCCAAAAGATCTTCAAAAACTCTACAAGATCCTAAAAGACTCTCAAAAAATTTCCCAAGAATCTAGAAAGATTCTCCAAGACTCTAAAGATCCTCCAAGACCCTAGAAGATCCTCCAAGGTTCAAAAAGATCTTTAAAGACTCCAAAAGATCTTCAAAACTCTACAAAGATCCTAAAAGACTCTCAAAAAAATTCCCAAGAATCTAGAAAGATCCTCCAAGACTCTAGAAGACCTTCCAAGACCCTAGAAGATCCTCCAAGCTTCAAGAAGACTTTAAAAGACCCCAGAAGGTCTTCACAATCTACAAGATCCTACAAGACTCTCAAAAAATTTCCCAAGAATCCTCCAAGCTCAGAGATTTTTGAGACTCCAGAAGATCTTTAAAAACTTAAAAGGTCCTCCAAGACTCTAAAAAATCTCCATGCCAGTCTCAAGACTCTAGGAATCTAAAAGATTCTCCAAGACTCTAAGACATCCCTCCTAGGCTCTAAAAAACCTCTAAGACTCTAGTAGATCTTCCAAGGCTTTAAAAGACTCTCCAAGACTTTTAAAAAGATTCAAAATTCTAAAAGAACCTCCAGAACTCTAGAAGATCATTCAAGACTCTCAGCATACTCCAAGACTCAAAAATCCTCAAGACTCTTGAAGAACCTCTAAGACTCTCAACAGATTCCTCCAAAACTTTTAAAGAACCTCCAAGACTCTAGAAAAAATTCCAAACTCTAGAAATCCTACAAGACTCTAGAAGATCCTATAAGATTCCATAAAATACTCCAAGACTTTTGAAAACCTCCAAGGCTCTAGAAAAAAGCTCCAAAACTCTAAAAGATCCTACAAGATTCTAGAAGAACCTCCAAGAATCTAGAAGAAACTCCAAGACTTTAGAAAAAAAAACTCCAAGACTATAGAAGATCCTACAAGACTCTAAATATCCTACAAGATTCCCTAAGATACTCCAAGACTTTTGAAAAACCTCCAAGACTCTTAGAGATCCTACAAGATTCTAGAAGAACCTCCAAGACTCTAGAAAAACCTCCAAGACTTCAGAAGAAACTACAAGACTCTAGAAGATTCCCTAAGATAATCCAAGGCTTTTGAAGAATTTTCAAGACTTTAAAAAAACTTCAGAACTCTAGAATATCCTACAAGACTTTTGAAGATTTTCCAAGACCCTCATATGATCCTTGAAAACTCCAGAAAATTTTCAAAGACCCTCAAAAATTCCACAAAGACTTTCAAAAGATCCTCCAAAACACCCAAAAGATCCTCCAAGACTCTCAGAAACTCTCAAAAATTCTGAAAACATTCTAAAATTTTACAAGACTCTTAAAGATTCTTCAAAGACACCAAAAATGCTCAAATATAAAAAATTTCAAGACTCAAAAATCGTTCAAGGCTCTGAATCACAGAGATCCCATGGGACTAAAAAATTTTGCAAGATTCTGAAAGAATTCTTCTTGATTCTCGAATCATTCTTCAATATTTTCAACTGATGCTTCAACGCTCTGAAAGACCCTGAAAGACTATTAAACTTTCTTCAAGATTTTCTTTAAAAAAATCTTTATAAAGATTCTTCAAGGGCCTCCTCAAGAGATCTTCCAAGACCTTCGAAGACTCTGATTAGTTGTTGATATCGAATCGATTAATGATACCACCAACTGTATCACTGTATATTTATATATACTATAAAGGGCAGCTATACAAAATTATATAGTTTATAGTTATAGTACAGCTTATAGCAGCATTTAACATAAAGAATAAATCGGTAGAACTTTGGAAAAATTGAAGAAAAAATAACACAGTTTAAATAACTTAGTTTTTCCTCAATTTTTATAAAAGATCATATTTATTCTTTGAAATAAAATCGCTTCAACGAGTTATGATAAACATTGCTTGAAAATGATAAAAGCATTTGCAACTTTAAATATATATATATATATATATATATATATATATATATATATATAACTAATTCCTATTATAAATACTTATAATTTTATATACATTTAGCTATTTGTGCGTACTTACATTTAAGCAACTAAAATACTATATAAACAGAGCAATAACCATAAGAGTATAATAACTTATAATAAAATATATATATTGAATAAAAATTTAATGTTGAACAAACAAACATTTTAAAAAAAGTATATAACTTAAGTTTATAATTACAAACTAGAATATATTAATAATTTATTTACATTACTTGTCGATTTTAGTAAAATCAATAGGCAGTATTGAATTGAAAAAAATTAATACAATTTGGCCTAGTTGGAGGAATAAATAACAAATGTGTAATTGAAACATTACTTGTAATGTTATTAACGTAGACTTAGGAGCCAATTCTGCGGTAAAATAGCCGCGTCTAATTATTTGCTGTGCGATCAGGCGTATTTTACATATAAAACCATATGTTATAAATTAAGGTGACCATACGCCTGGTTTGGCTGGGATTTCCACCTTGTGTCCCGGGTTTTTCTAAAAGCATTATTTGTAAACGATTTAGATCTTTTGTCCCGGATCGTCCCGACTTTTCGAAAATTAATAGTAAATCAACAAAAATTATGAAAACATTTTTTTTTCAAAATAATTATGAAGAAAATTGAATAGAATTTTATACAAGGCTCGAAAGCTAAAAAAGTTAGATCGAAAAAAAATAAGATAGTTCTTATTAAAAGTCCGCAACAATTCTGATGAAAATGAATTGAAATAAAAAACTATTTTTTTGTTGTATCCTTAAATAAAATTTGTTATTTCTCTGTCCCGGATTAGAATAGCCAAAAATTGCCGTCCCGGTTTTAATTTAAAAAAAAATACGGTCATCTTATATAAATGCGTATCACGAAGATGCAGTTATCATAACATTCTTCCTTGCTTTGTTTATGTGTAAAATACGCCTGATCGCACGGCAAATAGATAGACATTTTCTTAAGATAAAATAATAATATAGCGTTGCTATAACAACGCAGGATTGGTGCCTTATATTATCTGGGCCTTGCATAAAAAAATTTAAATAAATAAATAAATTTGCTTTAACAGATTCTTCTGAAATGTAAAAATTCATCTGTTAAAACTGTGACTGTCTAAAATCTTGTCGATATCAGAAAAAAGTTAAATCTTCAGTAACTTATGTAAGGCCAGTAATATAAATCTATGTAAATATATATATTTATATATGTATATATATATATATATAATATATATACATAATAATATATATATAATAGACAAATTTTTGATTTTTCAATAATTTGATTTATGTTTCAATCCGAACAATTAATAAAAAAAAAATCCGTTTTTTGCATATGCTTATTTACGATGTTTCGGAACCGTATATATTCCATCATCAGGTTTTACTGTCAAAAACAAATTATTTGAAACAATATTAATAAATAAATCATTTGATGATTACAGACGATAAAGGACACATCGATAGATAACAGAATGTTTAAAAATGTATAAGTGAATAATTAACTATGTGCCTTGTGTAAAATTTAAAAAATGGTGAAACAAATATTATTTATTCGCATCACTAAATTTTTTTTAACATAAAACCCTTATAATGAAACGTATCCAGTTCCGAAACGTCGCAATTAAACATCTACTAAAAATTAATTGTTTTGTATTCTTTAGATTAATCTTAGGATTAAAGACATAAATCAATTTACTGAAAAATCCAAGATTCATCTATTATGTATATATATAAATATATATATATATATATTAGGGTGATCCTTAAAATGGTCATTTTCGAATTTTCTTGCTCCCAAGGACTCAAATGGTTCCAAATTGATAAAAGAAATTCTCTTGAGGTTTTAGCTCTTAATATTAACATTTAGATAGTCCGCAATTCAATTAATAGCTTTTAAGTTTATTTTTAATGTTTTTTCAGATGTAATTTAGCAAACAAATGAATGAATAAAATTCATTCATTTGTCGCTAAGTTATACCTAAAACATTTTTTTTTAATTTTCAAAATTTTTTTCATGCTCTTTCCATACGAAGTTTGATTGAATTGCGCTGTATCTAAACGATAATATTAAGAGCTGAAACTTTCAGAGAATTGTTTTTTTATCTATTTGGACCATTTGAGCCCCTGGGAGCAAGAAAATTCGAAAATGACCATTCTAAGGAACACAATAATATATATATATATATATATATATATATACACCTAAGTCTGTTTTTACACGGTTTTGATATAACACGGTTTGAAAATTGAATATTTTTAATTTTTTTACACGATTTTATTCCATTTAGCACGATTTGAAATTTTATGTACTTAAATTTTTTTTGTCAAATTTAATTTTTGCGAAGTAATGTTCATATCACAAAAAAGTATTTATGAAAGAAAAAAGTCTGAAACCATCGATAGTATCGATAGTTTGCGAACACTAGCTTAAAGATTTAAGTGAATCCCCCTTTAGCGCGTACAAACAATTTTTACTGGTCAAAGCAAATGTGAATAGCACTAATTTAGGGAAACCTTAAAATTGAATAACCTATTTTTTTCGTTCACAACATAG
This sequence comes from Ctenocephalides felis, assembly GCF_003426905.1. Lineage (NCBI taxonomy): Eukaryota > Metazoa > Arthropoda > Insecta > Siphonaptera > Pulicidae > Ctenocephalides > Ctenocephalides felis. The sequence continues at coordinate 7,997,626 of NW_020536999.1, forward strand.
TTTTTTAGTTCCTGAACTTGCCATACATTTAATTTATATTACTTTTAAGATTAGAGTGCATATCTTTTTTATCATTACTTACTATACTTGTGAAAATAAGCATTATTTGATTTAATAAAATAAACATAAATTCTTGTTTTTAAAAATTCTTTTTTCACTAATTTTAATAGGTTTTAGAGATTAGGAACGAATCACCCATTTTTGTATAAGATCTATGTCTTTTTTTACACGTTTTTTTTTACACGGCTTCTTCTGGAACCAATCTACCCTGTAAAACAGACTTAGGTGTATATATATACACACATATATCCATATATATCTGTGTCATTTATCCCTACGTATCTTTTCCCTTAGGCTTCGTCGTCGGCGTCGTTATTCGAGTTGGGGCTGTTCAGATTGACCGCAGTAGGGCCCGAGGTGTGCCTGAGGCTGCTGAGGGCGCTCAAAAGGCGGCTGTTGGCGGCGTCGAGGGCCGCTATTTGCTGTCCCTGGGCGTCTATAACGCGCTGCTTGTGCGACAGGGCCAGGGACATCTTCATTTGTTCGCGTTTGCGCTCCTCTTCGACACTCAACATCCTAGAAGGTAAATGATACGATGATAAATGATAAATGATAAATAATCTAGTCGTAAGTGGCATTTTGCCTTAAGGGGGTATTCTACTGTAGAATTTTGAAAAAATCGAAAAATTGTTTTTTTCATATTTTCAAAGTTTAGTTATTCAAAAATATGTCATTAAAAGGATTATTCAAAATTACTATAATTTCCTGAGTTATAGCCGTTTTAGTGACGTGGCCTCGGTTCGGGTCCGACTTGTCTCAAAACTTTGAACGCGTTTTTCTCGGAACTACTTTTTTCGAGCTGGCGGTTCTCTATACATCTCTTTATCGTATGAACCTTGCCCAAAACTATAACTTTTCATTTAGTATTTTTAAAAAATTCGGACTTGTTAAAAAAACATGAAAAAAAATATTTTTTTTTTTTAACTGCCGCCATTCAAACAAAAATTTTCGTATGAACATATCCAAGTTCATACGATAGCGGCATCTATAATAATTAAGAATCCATCTATTTTTTATGTTTCAAATCACCAGGAGGGTTGGAATCATGCACGCCAGGACACCCTCTTTTTTTTGAGCCACCACTTTGACTGCTCATAACTTTGTGAATTTTAATTTTTTTTTTCTAATAATTTTTTTGTGTGATAATAAAATATCAATAAACAAATGATAAAAAAATCGATGGTAAAAATATTATTTGTTTCCTTTATACAGCGCTTCAAAAACCGGGCGAAATTCATACCTCTACAGTAGAATACCCCCTTAAGGGGCACAACTAGTTAACCGCCTAAAAAAGGTGATTTTTGGGAATTTATATTAAACTAGTTGGTTTGGTATTTAGCCTTGAGGCAAGTTACATGAGCTTTCCGATATGTGTAAATAATCGACTTATTAATAAAAAATAATTTAATTGATGATTGATTAGAAGTATTCCGAGTGGATTTATTACACATAATTGAAAACGAACGAACACTTTGACTCGGAGTATTTTCCAATAGCAAATTTTCAAAAATCACCAGTTTTTATAATTGAACCAGTTTCCATAGGACTTTAATGGTTTAGTATGTTCATTAAAACCAAGTACTCTATCGTTATACCAAGTAAATCGTCTAATTAACTTCCCGTAGGGCAAGTTATAGTAATCGAAAAAAAATCGAAAATGAAAATTTTTATATATCTTTACGTTTCAAAGGTTTCTGAACATTTTGGCATACCTTAGAAAAAATGGATGTATGTGTGTGTGTGTGTGTGTGTGTGTATGTATGTACGTGTGTGTATGTATGTGCGGATACAAATTTTCGTCGACGATTTCGGGAACACGGATCAACCGATTTGAATAATTCAAAAAACATTCGATTCGTATTGATAAGGAGACGTGCTGATTAGTTTTTGGCAAAGGCAGGTCTAGCCGTTTCGAAGATCCGGGGCAAAAAGTGCCGAAAACGGTAACTCAGTTTTTAAGAGAACGAATCGTCCGATTTTAATAATTCAAAAAATATTTTACTTATATTGCCAAGGTGAAGAACTAGTCAAATTTCATAAAGGCAGGTCTAGCGGTTTCGGAGATATAATGAAAAAGTAAAAAAAATGCCATTTGGCGGTCAAAAATGATCATTAGACATATGCACATCAAATTATCAGATATTTTAGAGATTTTAATAATAAGTATAAATTTGGTTTACATTCCTATGGGTTCCGTACCAACCGTTTACGCATTAGACGGCGACTTTGATATTTCGTCTTTATGCAGTTAAAGCAGTACGATTGCTTTGAAAAAAAGTTTAGATCTTCCAAAATATGTCAAAATAAAGAAAAGATTATTTTTTCAAAAAAAAAAATTAAAAAAAAAGTCCAATTTATAGTTTTTTTTCAAAAATGTTAATTGTCTTTAAAAAAAAAAAATTTGGTACGGGAAGTTCCAGCAATTTGCCTTAAGGCACGATGCCTTAATTGCCTTAAGACAGAATTCCACTTACAGCTAGTTTTAATTTTTTTTGAAAATGTTTGTTTTTTTTTAAAAAAAGTCAGTTAAATAATAAATACACGTGATATCTTACTATACCCCTCCAAGCTAAGCACAGTATAAGTGAAAATGCCGAAGAGAATTATTTGCAAATGCGTTTAGACTGTGACTATGTGGGAGCAGTTTTTCACTTTTTGTGTAAATATTTTTTTTGAAATTGAATTCGAAATGAAATGACCATTGTTAATGTTCTGGAGATATTTTGATTTATGATTTATGATTTACATTTGATTTGCTGAGATATATAACAAGATAGCAAAAATAATGAAATTTACAGTATTTGTAATAATATATTTGAAAACGTTTAAAATTTCACGAATATTTCATTACGGTACTAGAAGTTCCAGCAATTTGCCTTAAGGCACGATGCCATACACCACAAGTATTATTTTTCTATCCTACCTGGCAATGATACTCTTCATTTTATTATCATCGGACACAGTATACTGCTGGTGTCCGTTCTTCCCACTCCTCTGCAACTTGGCTTGCAACCTGTCGATAGTCCTCTGCAACCTTGCGATCTCCATTTCGCACTGCTCCACAGTCCTGTTCGATCTCTGCGAACACTCAGACCTCGACTGAATCTCTGACTCACTGGAACTATCAGTCTCCACCAACCTTCTCGATAACTTCTTCTGCAAACTGCCTGAACAATGGACAACATCTGCCGATTGATAGGCACTATCTGGATTCATATTCTCACTATCGTAGTTCAGATGATGGTTTGTTACGTGCTGGTCATCGTAGGTGGATTTGTTTTTGTAACCGTGGGAGCACTCGTAGTTTTGTTCATCGAAGTTTAGGTTGAGTTTGTTTAAATAGCCTCGGTTGCAGTCGTTGTTGTACCCAGTTCCGTTTTTGTATCCTTGTTGATCAAAATACTGCAAGCGTTTGTTCGAAGAGTTTTGTAAACTTGTATTGGAGTACGAGTGGCTTAAGTTGGAATTTGGGTAGTACAAACTGTTGTTCGAATGCGAATGTTGCAAAGGGATACCGATAGTTTGGTGCACCGGACTGGATTTATTATCATAATTCCTGTGGTACTCGTAGTTTTCCATACCCATAATCCGGTGAATTTATTTTATCCAAAGATCTCTTAAACTTATTGGCTAAATAATTTTGTTCGTTCTCAACACTTGCTAAATCTTTAACATTCCTATCGATCTCGTACCTGTGTTCATCGATTCTTTTCTCATCAGACATACGATTGTTCCGGTAAGACAATCCAGGATTCGTCCTGGGTATCCTTAAATTCCTCCTCATCACCGGACTGGGAGTGTCTAAAGGTGAACTAATATAATTAGCAGGTCTTTGTAAATTTTCTTCGGAACTTGAAGGCGTTAAGGAATTTTCAATCAACTTTTTGGAGTTCTTGTTTTGAAAATCCATGTGGTACACAGGATTTTCAAACGCTAAAGCCATGTTATTATTACCACCATTGTCCTGTCCAGATTTGTTATCAGTTTTCATTTTAATCTTAATGGGATTAATCAAATCTGTCGGGCTTGAACTTTGACTTTGGGTAGTAATACTTTGGTAACCAGAACTGCACACATTCGACAACTGTCCGATGGATATGTTGGATCCTTTATTCTGCACATGATTTTGTGCAACGTTATTAGCATTATTAACCAAATCTACATTCTGTTCATCAGCATACGCAAACAAGTCTGATAACTCGTCCAAATTGGCAGTGTTTTTAACATTACAATTAATCCTGTCGTTATCAAAAACATTCAACCGGTCACTCACCAAACTCGCTTGCGAATTTGTACGCAACTTGCTATGTTTAGGAGTCGGACTCTTCCTCACAAAAGCACTAGAAGTCTCCAAACCGATAGGAATCAAATTACCTTCATTTGGGTTATCGCAGATTTCAACCGTACAAATTTGATTGTAAGTATTTCGAGGCAGAGTGGCAGCACGTACTCCCAAATTTGGTGACTTTTTAGGATAATTGAACACTCTGGTTGGTGATGGTTGCTGAGTTATAGGTGGATCATCGGCAGTGACGTTGTTTATTTCGGTGCTGCTTGTTACCAAGCTGTTTTGGACACAGTTGCTTGTCGGGGTTATGATTGTCGATGGAGATTTTTGTAATTTGGCTTCGGTTAAGGAGACGTTGGAGACTGGCATTGTGTTTTGGACTGTGGGATCGTTGAACCTGAGAGGAGATAAACAAAAACATATATTAGGAATAAGATTCAAAAATAAACTAATAGCTTAAATTTTTGAAGTAAAACTTCTTTAGGCGCGACATGGGTGTAAATCCGTGCAAATGCAACGGAAATTGTTACGCCGACGTGAAGTGAGAGTCATTCGCTCTCGATGATATGATTTCTATACGGGTCGATTCTGATGCGTAACTTTATACGTGCGTACGTCACCGAAAGCGTGCTTTATACGTGCATACGTCACCGAAAGCGTGAAGCATATTGTTCATCTTAAGGTTAAATAGTGGTATAATTCATGAGTTTATAAAAATGTCTAGATCGGAAGAATATTTTATCCCGTCCCCCATAAATAAATGTAGTGCAAATAATGAAAAACCTGTCCCGGGTAAGGAACGTAAGTTTATTGAAGCAATTTGTATTATTCGAGTTTTTCGAGGTTACTATATAATACCTTTGGGGTTATTACTAAAATGGATTTTTTTTTGTAGGCAAGACAGATACTACAGATACTCAAAGAATAAAATTGTATCGGCAGCGAAATAGTCAAAACAAACAAGCAGTTAATAAACGTATGTTAATTTCAATTACATGAAATTCTACAAACACAATTACATGATATGTGAAATTGTGAAAACAATATTTCTTCATTGGAAATTTAGAGAAAGCTTACATGTTTCTCTTTTATGATGGCTATGGAGACTGATTTATTATAATAGTAATTAATAGTGATTATAAATATTGATGCAGGTTCAAAGCCTCTTACAAACTCTGAAAGATCAAGATTACATTGTCAAATAAAACAAACTGCAGGAAAATACATCGGTTACTGCTTACGCTACAACTATTCACATTTAAACATATTATTCTATTATCTTTTTAGATGAAAGTACTGCTGTAACTTTTTCTGATACACCAACTACATCACGTCAATTGCAAATGGACATGCAAATGGACAATTTGAAATATTTGGACAAATTATAAATGTGCCTGTTGACGTTAATAATATGGTTAATTTATTACCTCGTAATATTGATGATGATCATTGCATTAACGTTCACGTAAAAAAGCAAATGATTCATAGATCAAGCTATGTGCAGGGCTGGATAAATAAAACAAATATAAAAGTATGGCTTCAATTTTTTAGGCAAAACAGTTAATACAGCTGTTCAAAGAATGAGATTATATCGCCAGCGAAAAAGTAAAAAAAAAATACGAGCAGTCAATGAATGAATGTTAATTTTAATTACATGAAGTTCCTCAAACACAATTATTACAGGATGAGTGAAGTTGCAAAAACAATATTTGTTTAGGCGTTGTTTAACATAATCCACTAGGTGAACGAATATTATAGAGTTTATTAATCAGCAATTACTTTAAACTGATCATGTCATATTTCAAGTATGATTTTGATTACATTATTGTTTGTGAATATTATGCATATTTTTAATGCAATTATAAATATATAATTTATAATTTATCATTATATAAATGTGTATAATGATTGACGACACTAATAAGTGTGTGCATCGCGAGTGATTACCATATTACTAATAAACATTATTCAAAATTGTCATATGTTGTATTTATTTTTACTTAGATGCCATCTTGTACAGTAACAAACATGTTTAACTTCAATCGCGTGTGATTCTTACGCGCACTCTTTTTTTTTATCAATTATTAAGTAAAATATCTAACAAGGAGAATCTCGTGTATATGTGTGTACAATTTTAATGTAACTATTCATATTTCAAATTACCAGACAAGAAAGAAAACCTGATTGAGTATATTTTCTATTTATTACCTGAATATATTATCCGTGATAACCATAGATCCTCTGCTGTCCCTGATCTGTTGCTCGGGCTTATAAACAAGTGCATCGAGTATCCTTTTCAATTCTTGCAAATCTTGCTGTTTATTAGGAGGAACTTTGGGCAAACTTTCTAACAGAAGACCCTGAAGCAACGACAATTGTTTTCCTCTATCGATGTGTCCACTCCACTGAGTCGTTGTAGATGAACACGATGATATCGTATTTGTGTGATCTGGCTGTGGAGGCACAGGAGCCTAAGAGATAGAAAAACAATTGAAATCAATAATAAAACTAGCTGTAAGTGGAATTCTGTCTTAAGGCAATTAGGGCATCGTGCCTTAAGGCAAATTGCTGGAACTTCCCGTACCAAAAATTATTATTTTTTTAAAAACGATTAACATTTTTGAAAAGAATTTACTTTGAAAAAAATAAGATTTTTGACAAACAATTAGACAAAAAATTCCTTTTTTTTGAAAAAAAATTTTTTTTTAATTTTTTTTTTTAATTTTTTTTTAAATTTTTTTTTTAAATTTTTTTTTTAATTTTTTTTTTAATTTTTTTTTTTTTTTTGAAAAAAAATGTTTTCTTTATTTGGACATATTTTGGAAATTCTGAACTTTTTTTTCAAAGCAATCGTAGTGCTTTAACTGCATAAAGACGAAGTATCAAACCGCGTAAGCGCCGCGTCGACGTCTAACGCGTAAACATTGGTACGGAACCCATAGGAATGTAAACCAAAATTATACTTATTGTTAAAATCTATAAAATATCTGATAATTTGATGTGCATATGTCTAATGATCATTTTTGACCGCCAAATGGCATTTTTTTTACTTTTTTCATCAAATCTCTGAAACCGTTAGACCTACCTCCATGAAAATTTGATCGGTTCTTCACTTTGTCAATACAAGTAAAATGTTTTTTGAATTATTAAAATCGGACGCTCCGTTCTCTTAAAAACTGAGTTACCGTTTTCGGCACTTTTTGCCCCGTATCTCCGGAACGGCTAGACCTGCCTTCTCCAAAAACTAATCAGCACGTCTCCTTATCAATACGGATCGAATGTTTTTTGAATTATTCAAATCGGTTGATCGGTGTTCCCGAAATCGTCGACGAAAATTTGTATCCGCACATACATACACACACGCACATACATACACACACGCACATACATACACACATACACAAACACCACACATACATCCATTTTTTCTAAGGTATGCCAAAATATTCAGAAACCTCTGAAACGTAAAAGATATATTAAAAATTTTTCATTTTCGATTTTTATGCAATTACTATAACTTGCCCTACGGGAATTAATACGAATAATTATTTTCAAAGTTACTTAATCCAGATAAACTATTATTTTTTAGTTCTACTAATTAAAATTAAATAATTTTGTTTACTATCTATAAAGTTGAACAATAAATAAATTAAGTCAAATACTGATCTAAATTACACTAAATTGCGGATAAATTACAGAATGTTCGAGCAAAAATTTATTTTCTATATAAAAATCGAAAAACCGGTTAAAAACGGTTTTTTAGTAAAATTAAAATTCGAAAAACCGGTTTTCTGAAATGTCGGTTTTTGTATAAACCCTAGTATAATTGATATTATGTATTTTATCATTATTACCGATATCCTGTATAAGAAACTCCTTCATATGAGGGGCTCTTGTAGCAGAAAGTCGTTCAAAAATTCCATAAAACCTTCTTCCTTGAAAACTTTGTGAAATTAGCCAACGTCTGCAAAGTCTTTGCGACGAGTGTCAAATTTCTGGCTGCTCTGTCATCAGGATATTCTGAAATAGATTTATCGATTTGATGAAAATTGTAAAAATTAAATCAGGGGGCGTCCATTAATCACGTGAAACGATTTCCAAGAATTTTTAAAAAATAAAATACCCCCGCTTCCTCAACCAACATTATGTGATTTGCAGTACCAAGAATAGATTGTAAAAAATTTGAAATTTTCTTTTAACTAGTTGGTTGGTATTTAGCCTTGAGGCAAGTACATGAACTTCCCGATATGTGTAAATAATCGACTTAATAAAAAAAAGGTTGTAAATAATATACTTCTCAATCCTACTTAAAAAAACGATAATAATTTTAGCAAAGTTTGACGAATTTTTAAAATTAAACTACTTGTCGTAAGGCCGTAATATTACAGTAAGTTCTATAAGACCATGATGTATACCGACAAAAAAAGTTCCATGAAAATCGGCTTAATTTTTTTTTCAACGGTTAATTACAAGAAAACGGCTCGGTAGAATTTCACCTAAAATTAATCAGTACCATTCCCAACTAATATCTTTCGAACAGTTTTTGATTTTTTAAAATCGGTTCGGTAGGATGAGCTTAAATGTGGACGAAAATTTAACACTTTTTTTCAAATTACAAAGAAACGGCTTGGCAGATCGTCACACAAACTGACAAACAATAGTCCTCATCGAGATACTTCGAATAGCTTTTAAATTTTTGAAATCGGTTCAGGCGTTTTTTGAGAAAACGCGATTTACGGCAAACAATCTATTGGTGCACACGCACACACACACATACTTTTTCCAAATTTGGTCTCATTCGATTCAGAATGGCTTGAAACGTCGAGAAAACATAAAATTAGCGAATCGGATTTTTTGATGAAAACATAAACTTCTCCTTCGGGAAGTTAAAAATTTCGATTTTTTTCTACATTGAGGTAAGGGGGCGTCCATTAATCACGTGATCACCTTTTAGGATTTTGGATCTCCCCTTCCCTTTGGTGATATCCAAAATTACCCCCTCCTGGTGAAAAATTGTAATTTTTTTTTTTATTTTTTTTTTAAATGTTAGGAATTTTTTTAATTTGGGTAAAAAATAAATACACATGATATATCTTACTATATCATTCCCTTCCCTAGCTGAAATTTCGTGATTTTTTTACAATATTATTACAATATTATATTGTAATTTTCTTACCATTTGTTGATGTTGAACAAACTAGGCGACAATATAGCTGGACATAAGAATCTCAAAAATAAATCGAAGCTGCGATCAGATTGTGTCAGCCATGTCTTGTCGGTTTAATTGTGCAAGCCTGCAAACACTAATCAAAATTTTTAGTAGCTAAAATAAACATTCTTCATTTAAGACCAAAAATTTGTTTTAAGTATATGTCCATTACAATTTTTTCTTACCTTCGTCTAAAAGTAGCAAAGCATTCCCGAATCTGCAAAGGAAATGCCTCATGACTATGTTTCACCGAAGTCCAAACACTGCTGACGGCTTCTCTCAAAGCATTTTGATTCTTCAGCAATTGCGTTGAATTCGGGGACACTCCACCTCTTGCAGGATCCACTTCGCAGTCACAAGTTGCACTCGATGCTAAAATTGCTCGTACTGGTGGACCTAGGGTGTCCTAGAAAAAAAAAGAGTGCGCGTAAGGATCACACGCGATTGAAGTAAAACTTATTTGCTACTGTATAAAGTAGCAAGTTTAAGTTGAGTAAAAATAAATACATCATATAAAAATTTTGAATAATGTTTATTAGTAATACGGTGGTAACACTCGTGATGCACACATTTATTAGTGTCGTCAATCATTATACACATTTATATAATGATAAATTATAAATTATATATTTATGATTGCATTAAATATGACATGATCGTTTTAAAGTAATGGCTGATTAATAAATTCTATAATATTCATTCACACAGTGGATTATGTTAAACAACGCCTAAACAAATATGGTTTTTGCAAATTAACTCATCCTGTAACAATTGTGTTTGAAAAACTTCATGTAATTAAAATTAACACACATTCATTTACTGTTTGTATTTTTTTACTTTTTCGCTGACGATAAAATCTCATTCCTTGAGATTTAATATCCGTCTTGCCTAACAAATTGAAGCCATACTTTTATATTTGTTTTGAATAGGTGAAATTAACCTTTCAGATACAGTATCTAGTTTAGGTAGATAATTTGGTATAGGTGAAAATACAAACCCGTTAAATTTACACAAAGTGGGAATTTTACCCGAATTTAATATCTTTCGACAAGTTTGACATCCGACCTGATTATTTGGATCAATATTCAAAAAACATTATTAAGAATTTGTTTTTGAGCATCATTTGATATTTCTAAGTCACTTTGAAGCCAAAGTCGATCACACACAAAACATACATCCAAAAGCTATCATTTCCTACGCGGCGCAGATTTTTCCTTAGTTTCATTATTTATTTGCGATCATTTGCACTACAATTATTTATGGGGGACGGAATAAAATATTCTTCCGATCCTGACATTTTTATTAACTCACGAATTATACTGCTAACCCATGTCGCGTCTAAAGAAGTTTTTACACCCATGTCGCGCCTAAAGAAGTTTTACTTCAAAAATAGTAATAGTAATAAATAGTCAGTAATAATAATATTAATGGGTGGTACTGCCTTAAGAGAGGCTCGTGATCTGAGTTAAACTCTGCCCTATTAAAAACATATTTTTCATCTATATTTTTCTAAGAATGTGTTCTGTTAATTACCTGTAAGTATTGTTCGCCTGTAAGTTTCAAAAATGCTTCCATAGCTTTGGTTGCCAAAGAATTTCCTCGAAAAGTCAATCGTTGATCACCCACCCTTAATAATCGAGAGATACTACATCTGCTAAAAGGGGTCCGGCTTGTTCCTAAAGACTGCATCAATAAAACCATTGATGAAGCAATGTCTTCTTTGGCTTTCACACCTGGTAACAGAAAAGACACAATTTAATAAATTGTC
>NW_020536999.1:8009950-8033432 GCF_003426905.1 Ctenocephalides felis
TATATATATATATATATATTAATATAATTTATTTTTAGAACATTGCAAAACTACTCACGCCTTAGGACGTCCAGGACAAGTAAGTGAAGTATCCAATGCCATTGCGTTTCTTGCAAGCGAGCACAGCAGCTTTATTACAGGTGCTTCGTTACCAGTTGATGGAGGCAGACATGCCATGTGCCCACGATGAAGTATTATAGAACAAATAATATAAATACTATACATTCTATAATATACTACCTCCGCACTTCAAAAAGATATAAATATATTATTAGTTGCTGTTGATATCCCTAAAATGTATATGGTTTAATGTGTTAAATATATTTTTGTATTTATATAAATAAAGTAAAAGCAAATAGTATTTACCTAAAGACATTTTTCTCAATTTGACGTTATCAAGTTAAATCCATGGTTTTTACATCATCATGTCCTGTAAATTAATATTCCTTCGATATTAAACTCAAGACATATGTATCAATCTCAAGTCATTACTTATCAAAGGGTCTTACATAAAAATTATATATATATATATATATATATATATTTAAACAACTATCCATTATTTTTTATATAGATATAATATATTCATATATTTCTTTGGTTACAACAGATACATTCATTTTCGCTTACACATATAAACCTTAAATGAAGAAATACTGCTTTTTAATTTTCTAATTGTTAATTTGTTTAAACTTACTTTATATTTATATTTATATATATAGTGTGTGTTTGTGTGTGTATAAAAACTCCATAAAAATAATAGACATCAACCCATTTTATAATAGTAGGTACAGATAAATATAAATACTTATAATGATATTAATAACCATTGGATTTATACAAAGCAATATATATATATATATATATTATATATATATATATAAATCAGATTAAATAAACCTAAATATTACCATTAACATTTATCAAACAATTACATAACAATTTCGTTTCAATATCCAATTTCTGATTTTCACACCTTAGCTACTACGAGAGCTAATATAGTTAATAATTAATAATATAAATATATTTGTACAAAATATTATTTATTAAGAACATTGGTCTGCACTCTTGAAAAATTCATACCACCAAAATTTTGGAAAGCACAAGGATTTTTCATATCAATAAATATATTAGTTAATATTATTATATACAATATTGATGAAAGATTTAAGCAAATTTGCAAAATATTGCAAAATGTAAAATTAATACTTTTGCTGGTGGTGAAAATATAGTTTTTAGTTGATTTTCATAAGTATATTTCTTTTGAAGAGTTTAGAAGATTTTTCAAAGCTCTAGATGATCTTCCAAGACTCAAAAGATTTCCCAAGAATCTAGAAAGATCATTCAAGACTGACTTTAAAGCTCTAGAAGATCTTCAAAAGCTCTACAAGATCCTGAAAGACTCTCCAAGATTTCCCATTCCAAAATCTAGAAAGATCCTCCAAGACTCTAAAGATCTTCCAAGACCCTAGAAGATCCTCCAAGGTTTAAGAAGATCTTTAAAGACTCCAAAAGATCTTCAAAAACTCTACAAGATCCTAAAAGACTCTCAAAAAAATTCCCAAGAATCTAGAAAGATCCTCCAAGACTCTAAAAGATCTTTCAAGACCCTAGAAAATCCTCCAAGGTTCAAGAAGATCTTTAAAGACTCCAAAAGATCTTCAAAAACTCTACAAGATCCTAAAAGACTCTCCAAAGATTTCCCAAGAATCTAGAAAGATTCTCCAAGACTCTAAAAGATCCTCCAAGACCCTAGAAGATCCTCTAAGGTTCAAGAAGATCTTTAAAGACTCCAAAAGATCTTCAAAAACTCTACAAGATCCTAAAAGACTCTCAAAAAAATTCCCAAGAATCTAGAAAGATCCTCCAAGACTCTAGAAGACCTTCCAAGACCCTAGAAGATCCTCCAAGCTTCAAGAAGACTTTAAAGACCCCAGAAGGTCTTCACAATCTACAAAATCCTCAAAGACTCTCAAAAAATTTCCCAAGAATCCTCCAAGCTTCAAGAAGATTTTTGAAGACTCCAGAAGATCTTTAAAAACTCTAGAAGGTCCTCCAAGACTCTAAAAAAAATCTCCAATGCCAGTCTCAAAGACTCTAGGAATCTAAAAGATTCTCCAAGACTCTAAGACATCCTCCTAGGCTCTAAAAAAACATCTAAGACTCTAGTAGATCTTCCAAGGCTTTAAAAGACTCTCCAAGACTTTTAAAAAAGATTCAAAATTCTAAAAGAACCTCCAGAACTCTAGAAGATCATTCAAGACTCTCAGCAAATACTCCAAGACTCAAAAAGATCCTCAAAGACTCTAGAAGAACCTCTAAGACTCTCAACAGATTCCTCCAAAACTTTTAAAGAACCTCCAAGACTCTAGAAAAAATTCCAAAACTCTAGAAGATCCTACAAGACTCTAGAAGATCCTATAAGATTCCATAAAATACTCCAAGACTTTTGAAAAACCTCCAAGGCTCTAGAAAAAAGCTCCAAAACTCTAAAAGATCCTACAAGATTCTAGAAGAACCTCCAAGAATCTAGAAGAAACTCCAAGACTTTAGAAAAAAAAACTCCAAGACTATAGAAGATCCTACAAGACTCTAAATATCCTACAAGATTCCCTAAGATACTCCAAGACTTTTGAAAAACCTCCAAGACTCTTAGAGATCCTACAAGATTCTAGAAGAACCTCCAAGACTCTAGAAAAACCTCCAAGACTTCAGAAGAAACTACAAGACTCTAGAAGATTCCCTAAGATAATCCAAGGCTTTTGAAGAATTTTCAAGACTTTAAAAAAACTTCAGAACTCTAGAATATCCTACAAGACTTTTGAGATTTTCAAGACTCTCATAAGATCCTTGAAAACTCCAGAAAATTTTGAAAGACCCTCAAAAATTCCACAAAGACTTCAAAAGATCCTCCAAAACACCCGAAAGATCCTCCAAGACTCTCAGAAATTCTCAAAAATTCTAAAAACATTCTAAAATTTTACAAGACTCTTAAAGATTCTTGAAAGACACAAAAATGATCAAATATAAAAAATTTCAAGACTCAAAAATGTTCAAGGCTCTGAATCACAGAGATCCCATGGGACTAAAAAATTTTCAAGATTCTGAAAGAATTCTTCTTGATTCTCGAATCATTCTTCAATATTTTCAACTGATGCTTCAACGCTCTGAAAGACCCTGAAAGACTATTAAACTTTCTTCAAGATTTTCTTTAAAAAAATCTTTATAAAGATTCTTCAAGGGCCTCCTCAAGAGATCTTCCAAGACCTTCGAAGACTCTGATTAGTTGTTGATATCGAATCGATTAATGATACACCAACTGTATCACTGTATATTTATATATACTATAAAGGGCAGCTATACAAAATTATATAGTTTATAGTTATAGTACAGCTTATAGCAGCATTTAACATAAAGAATAAATCAATAGAACTTTGGAAAAATTGAAGAAAAAATAACACAGTTTAAATAACTTAGTTTTTCCTCAATTTTTATAAAAGATCATATTTATTCTTTGAAATAAAATCGCTTCAACGAGTTATGATAAACATTGCTTGAAAATGATAAAAGCATTTGCAACTTTAAATATATATATATATATATATATATATATATATATATATATATAACTAATCCTATTATAAATACTTATAATTTTATATACATTTAGCTATTTGTGCGTACTTACATTTAAGCAACTAAAATACTATATAAACAGAGCAATAACCATAAGAGTATAATAACTTATAATAAAATATATATATTGAATAAAAATTTAATGTTGAACAAACAAACATTTTAAAAAAAGTATATAACTTAAGTTTATAATTACAAACTAGAATATATTAATAATTTATTTACATTACTTGTCGATTTTAGTAAAATCAATAGGCAGTATTGAATTGAAAAAAATTAATACAATTTGGCCTAGTTGGAGGAATAAATAACAAATGTGTAATTGAAACATTACTTGTAATGTTATTAACGTAGACTTAGGAGCCAATTCTGCGGTAAAATAGCCGCGTCTAATTATTTGCTGTGCGATCAGGCGTATTTTACATATAAAACCATATGTTATAAATTAAGGTGACCATACGCCTGGTTTGGCTGGGATTTCCACCTTGTGTCCCGGGTTTTTCTAAAAGCATTATTTGTAAACGATTTAGATCTTTTGTCCCGGATCGTCCCGACTTTTCGAAAATTAATAAGTAAATCAACAAAAATTATGAAAACATTTTTTTTTCAAAATAATTATGAAGAAAATTGAATAGAATTTTATACAAGGCTCGAAAGCTAAAAAAAGTTAGATCGAAAAAAAATAAGATAGTTCTTATTAAAAGTCCGCAACAATTCTGATGAAAATGAATTGAAATAAAAAACTATTTTTTTGTTGTATCCTTAAATAAAATTTGTTATTTCTCTGTCCCGGATTAGAATAGCCAAAAATTGCCGTCCCGGTTTTAATTTAAAAAAAAATACGGTCATCTTATATAAATGCGTATCACGAAGATGCAGTTATCATAACATTCTTCCTTGCTTTGTTTATGTGTAAAATACGCCTGATCGCACGGCAAATAGATAGACATTTTCTTAAGATAAAATAATAATATAGCGTTGCTATAACAACGCAGGATTGGTGCCTTATATTATCTGGGCCTTGCATAAAAAAATTTAAATAAATAAATAAATTTGCTTTAACAGATTCTTCTGAAATGTAAAAATTCATCTGTTAAAACTGTGACTGTCTAAAATCTTGTCGATATCAGAAAAAAGTTAAATCTTCAGTAACTTATGTAAGGCCAGTAATATAAATCTATGTAAATATATATATTTATATATGTATATATATATATATATATAATATATAATACATAATATAATATATAATAGACAAATTTTTGATTTTTCAATAATTTGATTTATGTTTCAATCCGAACAATTAATAAAAAAAAAATCCGTTTTTTGCATATGCTTATTTACGATGTTTCGGAACCGTATATATTCCATCATCAGGTTTTACTGTCAAAAACAAATTATTTGAAACAATATTAATAAATAAATCATTTGATGATTACAGACGATAAAGGACACATCGATAGATAACAGAATGTTTAAAAATGTATAAGTGAATAATTAACTATGTGCCTTGTGTAAAATTTAAAAAATGGTGAAACAAATATTATTTATTCGCATCACTAAATTTTTTTTAACATAAAACCCTTATAATGAAACGTATCCAGTTCCGAAACGTCGCAATTAAACATCTACTAAAAATTAATTGTTTTGTATTCTTTAGATTAATCTTAGGATTAAAGACATAAATCAATTTACTGAAAAATCCAAGATTCATCTATTATGTATATATATAAATATATATATATATATATTAGGGTGATCCTTAAAATGGTCATTTTCGAATTTTCTTGCTCCCAAGGACTCAAATGGTTCCAAATTGATAAAAAGAAATTCTCTTGAGGTTTTAGCTCTTAATATTAACATTTAGATAGTCCGCAATTCAATTAATAGCTTTTAAGTTTATTTTTAATGTTTTTTCAGATGTAATTTAGCAAACAAATGAATGAATAAAATTCATTCATTTGTCGCTAAGTTATACCTAAAACATTTTTTTTTAATTTTCAAAATTTTTTTCATGCTCTTTCCATACGAAGTTTGATTGAATTGCGCTGTATCTAAACGATAATATTAAGAGCTGAAACTTTCAGAGAATTGTTTTTTTATCTATTTGGACCATTTGAGCCCCTGGGAGCAAGAAAATTCGAAAATGACCATTCTAAGGAACACAATAATATATATATATATATATATATATATATACACCTAAGTCTGTTTTTACACGGTTTTGATATAACACGGTTTGAAAATTGAATATTTTTAATTTTTTTACACGATTTTATTCCATTTAGCACGATTTGAAATTTTATGTACTTAAATTTTTTTTGTCAAATTTAATTTTTGCGAAGTAATGTTCATATCACAAAAAAGTATTTATGAAAGAAAAAAGTCTGAAACCATCGATAGTATCGATAGTTTGCGAACACTAGCTTAAAGATTTAAGTGAATCCCCCTTTAGCGCGTACAAACAATTTTTACTGGTCAAAGCAAATGTGAATAGCACTAATTTAGGGAAACCTTAAAATTGAATAACCTATTTTTTTCGTTCACAACATAGTTTTTTAGTTCCTGAACTTGCCATACATTTAATTTATATTACTTTTAAGATTAGAGTGCATATCTCTTTTTTATCATTACTTACTATACTTGTGAAAATAAGCATTATTTGATTTAATAAAATAAACATAAATTCTTGTTTTTAAAAATTCTTTTTTCACTAATTTTAATAGGTTTTAGAGATTAGGAACGAATCACCCATTTTTGTATAAGATCTATGTCTTTTTTTACACGTTTTTTTTTACACGGCTTCTTCTGGAACCAATCTACCCTGTAAAAACAGACTTAGGTGTATATATATACACACATATATCCATATATATCTGTGTCATTTATCCCTACGTATCTTTCCCCCTTAGGCTTCGTCGTCGGCGTCGTTATTCGAGTTGGGGCTGTTCAGATTGACCGCAGTAGGGCCCGAGGTGTGCCTGAGGCTGCTGAGGGCGCTCAAAAGGCGGCTGTTGGCGGCGTCGAGGGCCGCTATTTGCTGTCCCTGGGCGTCTATAACGCGCTGCTTGTGCGACAGGGCCAGGGACATCTTCATTTGTTCGCGTTTGCGCTCCTCTTCGACACTCAACATCCTAGAAGGTAAATGATACGATGATAAATGATAAATGATAAATAATCTAGTCGTAAGTGGCATTTTGCCTTAAGGGGGTATTCTACTGTAGAATTTTGAAAAAATCGAAAAATTGTTTTTTTCATATTTTCAAAGTTTAGTTATTCAAAAATATGTCATTAAAAGGATTATTCAAAATTACTATAATTTCCTGAGTTATAGCCGTTTTAGTGACGTGGCCTCGGTTCGGGTCCGACTTGTCTCAAAACTTTGAACGCGTTTTTCTCGGAACTACTTTTTTCGAGCTGGCGGTTCTCTATACATCTCTTTATCGTATGAACCTTGCCCAAAACTATAACTTTTCATTTAGTATTTTTAAAAAATTCGGACTTGTTAAAAAAACATGAAAAAAAATTTTTTTTTTTTAACTGCCGCCATTCAAACAAAAATTTTCGTATGAACATATCCAAGGTTCATACGATAGCGGCATCTATAATAATTAAGAATCCATCTATTTTTTATGTTTCAAATCACCAGGAGGGTTGGAATCATGCACGCCAGGACACCCTCTTTTTTTTTGAGCCACCACTTTGACTGCTCATAACTTTGTGAATTTTAATTTTTTTTTTCTAATAATTTTTTTGTGTGATAATAAAATATCAATAAACAAATGATAAAAAAATCGATGGTAAAAATATTATTTGTTTCCTTTATACAGCGCTTCAAAAACCGGGCGAAATTCATACCTCTACAGTAGAATACCCCCTTAAGGGGCACAACTAGTTAACCGCCTAAAAAAGGTGATTTTTGGGAATTTATATTAAACTAGTTGGTTTGGTATTTAGCCTTGAGGCAAGTTACATGAGCTTTCCGATATGTGTAAATAATCGACTTATTAATAAAAAATAATTTAATTGATGATTGATTAGAAGTATTCCGAGTGGATTTATTACACATAATTGAAAACGAACGAACACTTTGACTCGGAGTATTTTCCAATAGCAAATTTTCAAAAATCACCAGTTTTTATAATTGAACCAGTTTCCATAGGACTTTAATGGTTTAGTATGTTCATTAAAACCAAGTACTCTATCGTTATACCAAGTAAATCGTCTAATTAACTTCCCGTAGGGCAAGTTATAGTAATCGAAAAAAAATCGAAAATGAAAATTTTTATATATCTTTACGTTTCAAAGGTTTCTGAACATTTTGGCATACCTTAGAAAAAATGGATGTATGTGTGTGTGTGTGTGTGTGTGTGTATGTATGTACGTGTGTGTATGTATGTGCGGATACAAATTTTCGTCGACGATTTCGGGAACACGGATCAACCGATTTGAATAATTCAAAAAACATTCGATTCGTATTGATAAGGAGACGTGCTGATTAGTTTTTGGCAAAGGCAGGTCTAGCCGTTTCGAAGATCCGGGGCAAAAAGTGCCGAAAACGGTAACTCAGTTTTTAAGAGAACGAATCGTCCGATTTTAATAATTCAAAAAATATTTTACTTATATTGCCAAGGTGAAGAACTAGTCAAATTTTCATAAAGGCAGGTCTAGCGGTTTCGGAGATATAATGAAAAAAGTAAAAAAAAATGCCATTTGGCGGTCAAAAATGATCATTAGACATATGCACATCAAATTATCAGATATTTTAGAGATTTTAATAATAAGTATAAATTTGGTTTACATTCCTATGGGTTCCGTACCAACCGTTTACGCATTAGACGGCGACTTTGATATTTCGTCTTTATGCAGTTAAAGCAGTACGATTGCTTTGAAAAAAAGTTTAGATCTTCCAAAATATGTCAAAATAAAGAAAAGATTATTTTTTCAAAAAAAAAAATTAAAAAAAAAGTCCAATTTATAGTTTTTTTTCAAAAATGTTAATTGTTTTTAAAAAAAAAAAATTTGGTACGGGAAGTTCCAGCAATTTGCCTTAAGGCACGATGCCTTAATTGCCTTAAGACAGAATTCCACTTACTGCTAGTTTTAATTTTTTTTGAAAATGTTTGTTTTTTTTAAAAAAAGTCAGTTAAATAATAAATACACGTGATATCTTACTATACCCCTCCAAGCTAAGCACAGTATAAGTGAAAATGCCGAAGAGAATTATTTGCAAATGCGTTTAGACTGTGACTATGTGGGAGCAGTTTTTCACTTTTTGTGTAAATATTTTTTTTGAAATTGAATTCGAAATGAAATGACGATTGTTAATGTTCTGGAGATATTTTGATTTATGATTTATGATTTACATTTGATGTGCTGAGATATATAACAAGATAGCAAAAATAATGAAATTTACAGTATTTGTAATAATATATTTGAAAACGTTTAAAATTTCACGAATATTTCATTACGGTACTAGAAGTTCCAGCAATTTGCCTTAAGGCACGATGCCATACACCACTAGTATTATTTTTCTATCCTACCTGGCAATGATACTCTTCATTTTATTATCATCGGACACAGTATACTGCTGGTGTCCGTTCTTCCCACTCCTCTGCAACTTGGCTTGCAACCTGTCGATAGTCCTCTGCAACCTTGCGATCTCCATTTCGCACTGCTCCACAGTCCTGTTCGATCTCTGCGAACACTCAGACCTCGACTGAATCTCTGACTCACTGGAACTATCAGTCTCCACCAACCTTCTCGATAACTTCTTCTGCAAACTGCCTGAACAATGGACAACATCTGCCGATTGATAGGCACTATCTGGATTCATATTCTCACTATCGTAGTTCAGATGATGGTTTGTTACGTGCTGGTCATCGTAGGTGGATTTGTTTTTGTAACCGTGGGAGCACTCGTAATTTTGTTCATCGAAGTTTAGGTTGAGTTTGTTTAAATAGCCTCGGTTGCAGTCGTTGTTGTACCCAGTTCCGTTTTTGTATCCTTGTTGATCAAAATACTGCAAGCGTTTGTTCGAAGAGTTTTGTAAACTTGTATT
The DNA here is from genome assembly GCF_003426905.1 of Ctenocephalides felis. Taxonomy (NCBI): domain Eukaryota; kingdom Metazoa; phylum Arthropoda; class Insecta; order Siphonaptera; family Pulicidae; genus Ctenocephalides; species Ctenocephalides felis. The sequence continues at coordinate 8,019,648 of NW_020536999.1, forward strand.
GGAGTACGAGTGGCTTAAGTTGGAATTTGGGTAGTACAAACTGTTGTTCGAATGCGAATGTTGCAAAGGGATACCGATAGTTTGGTGCACCGGACTGGATTTATTATCATAATTCCTGTGGTACTCGTAGTTGTTTCCATACCCATAATCCGGTGAATTTATTTTATCCAAAGATCTCTTAAACTTATTGGCTAAATAATTTTGTTCGTTCTCAACACTTGCTAAATCTTTAACATTCCTATCGATCTCGTACCTGTGTTCATCGATTCTTTTCTCATCAGACATACGATTGTTCCGGTAAGACAATCCAGGATTCGTCCTGGGTATCCTTAAATTCCTCCTCATCACCGGACTGGGAGTGTCTAAAGGTGAACTAATATAATTAGCAGGTCTTTGTAAATTTTCTTCGGAACTTGAAGGCGTTAAGGAATTTTCAATCAACTTTTTGGAGTTCTTGTTTTGAAAATCCATGTGGTACACAGGATTTTCAAACGCTAAAGCCATGTTATTATTACCACCATTGTCCTGTCCAGATTTGTTATCAGTTTTCATTTTAATCTTAATGGGATTAATCAAATCTGTCGGGCTTGAACTTTGACTTTGGGTAGTAATACTTTGGTAACCAGAACTGCACACATTCGACAACTGTCCGATGGATATGTTGGATCCTTTATTCTGCACATGATTTTGTGCAACGTTATTAGCATTATTAACCAAATCTACATTCTGTTCATCAGCATACGCAAACAAGTCTGATAACTCGTCCAAATTGGCAGTGTTTTTAACATTACAATTAATCCTGTCGTTATCAAAAACATTCAACCGGTCACTCACCAAACTCGCTTGCGAATTTGTACGCAACTTGCTATGTTTAGGAGTCGGACTCTTCCTCACAAAAGCACTAGAAGTCTCCAAACCGATAGGAATCAAATTGCCTTCATTCGGGTTATCGCAAATCTCAACTGTGCAGATTTGATTGTAAGTATTTCGAGGCAAAGTGGCAGCACGTACTCCCAAATTTGGTGACTTTTTAGGATAATTGAACACTCTGGTCGGTGATGGTTGCTGAGTTATAGGTGGATCATCGGCAGTGACGTTGTTTATTTCGGTGCTGCTTGTTACCAAGCTGTTTTGGACACAGTTGCTTGTCGGGGTTATGATTGTCGATGGAGATTTTTGTAATTTGGCTTCGGTTAAGGAGACGTTGGAGACTGGCATTGTGTTTTGGACTGTGGGATCGTTGAACCTGAAAAGAGATAAACAAAAATATATTATACTAGCTGACCCGGCAAACATTGTTTTGCTGAGTAAGGTATATTCTAAACAATTTCTAGAGAATCAAAAAATTAACAAAATTAGTGTATAAGAATGTGTTGTTTGAATGCTATTTACAATGAGGTATTATAAAAACCCCATTAGTTTGTCTATATCTTGTCAATACAATCAAACTGGAAGTTATATACACTGTCTATAGAAAACATGGTATAATCCAATTCAAGTTTTTTTGGTCTTTCGACTTATTGATTACGTTTCAAGTTTGTCAGATTCTTTTTGGCTTCTGGATTTTGTGTATAATTGTAAATAATACTACTGAGCTTATACAAAATTTTCAAATTTCTGCGAGGAGAGATAGAAAATGAATTGAGTATTTCTTTTTTGACCTGCTTTTTGAAAAGTTTTAAGTAACATTCGATGAATTAAACTAATTTTAATAAAAAGTATATATGTAGAGCAGGGCGAGCCACAAAGGTCGAATTTGACTTTGAGCAAATATAAACTATATTATTTCAAACGAACAATTATCTGACTACGTTCAGTAAAACTGCCAGCTACTTCATCATCATAAAAATGTGCTTTTTTGCTGTCTTTCAAAAAATTGTTATTTAGATCTTTTTACCCCATAGACGAGGTAACTTGAAACGGCCAGGTGATAAACAGGTTTAATGTCTTATTTTACAAAATAATTACATTTTTAACTAATGCTAAAAAACTACTAACGAAAGAAAATGCTATTATTATAGATTTACAAATATTACTGTTTATCTCCCGATAGCAAAGTCATAAGAATCAAGGTTATACATCTTTTTCCCTCTACTTTCAAATATTGTTGTTAAACAATGCTTAACTTTACTGGTTTTCGACACATCGGTGGTGGATAGGGTTTGTCGGTTTTCAAAAATCGGTTTTAAAAACCGTTTTTTTGGCAAAAATTATGGAATTCGGAAACCGGTTTTTTACTGAAAAAAGTCGTTTTTCACTGCATAAATGGAAAATGGCAAATATAGCCAAATATAAAAGATAGATGAAAGCATTTTGATTCTTGAAATCATATCGGTTCAATAGCATTTGATGTCTTATCAGTCTGCAATGGTTCCCAGAAAGGTTTTCTATATATTAATTTAGATTTTTTATACCAGAGTATATTTGAATTTAAATCAGTGTGACTTATTCTTGAAGAAGTAACTTCCTCTACTCTAACTTAAAAAACAGTTTTAAACGCTAGAAACCACAAATTAAAGAACAAAAAACTTAGAATTATTATATCAGGCTTTAAAAACAATTAAGCATAATTTGGTCGCATTTCAGAAAATTTTGTGAGTGAACAAAGGACACGTTCAAGTAGCAATTCGATAGACATTTTCAGGTTTTTGAAATCATATTTTATTAAACAAAAAAACAATTAGAATGTTTGAAATTAATTAATTAAAATTGCTCGGAACAGACAATATCTGAGTTTAGCTTAAATGTTTTTAAAACTAAAATTGATATTAACAAGTATGTATCAACATGTATCTAATATTTTTTTAAATTTAATAAATGTTTTTTATTTAAGAATGCATTATTTTTATTTATTCGAAAACTTTCCTTTCACTATCAAAAATATTTTCATTCTTATATGTGAAAATGATGCATGAATAACGAATAATTATTTTCAAAGTTATTTGATCAAGATAAACTATTATTTTTTAGTTCTACTAATTAAAATTAAAATAATTTTGTTTACTATCTATAAAATTGAACAATAAATAAATTCAGTGAAATACTGCTCTAAATCACACTAAATTTGTGGATAAATTATAGAATATTTGAGCAAATATTTATTTTTTATATAAAATTGGAAAACCGTCTGAAGCCGGTTTTTTAGTAAAATTAAAATTCAAAAACCGGTTTTCTGAAATGTCGGTTTTTGTATAAACCCTAGTGGTGGACCTTTTCAACCCCGGACCTTCATATATTACTATCTATTCTTTGATAAATTCTGGGAAATTATAACTGGGAAAATGTAATTCGACAAAATGTTCCTTTGATCAATACCAAATTTTGGTTCCGAATTTAAATAACATAAATAAAAAATAATATAACCTAGAAAATGTTTTAAAAATAGCAATGAGTATATAATTATACAAATGCGATCTTTAAGATAATTGTGTTTGAGAAAAATATGATTTGCAAAAAAAGAGTGCTACAACGCCAAAAAGTGCATTTTTATATTAACATTTTAAAAAAGTTGATATTTTTAGTATCTAGTAACACATGCGGCCCGTTTACTAACGTTTTTGTATATAAATAAAACTACAAAGAAAACTACTTACTACAATTTAACCATAATTAAATAATATTCACGTAAAACATCCTATTAAACGTAATTGAACATCATCTGTCAAAAACGTTTGACATTTGACGTATTAGCCACAGTACGTTGTTTTATTCAAATTATGCTTCTACAAAAATGTTCGAATTAAAAATGTAAAGTTTATACGCGATTTTGAAATAATAACTCACCTTTCCGATAACCTACTAATAGCACAAATTTTTCAAGACTAAAGCTGGCCAAATCGGTTTAGCCGTTTTCGAGAGCTCTATTTTTATATATAAAATATTGTGATAAATATACAAAATAATCTTATTAGTAATCTAATTACTACCTGAATATATTATCCGTGATAACCATAGATCCCCTGCTGTCCCTGATCTGTTGCTCTGGCTTATATACAAGTGCATCGAGTATCCTTTTCAGTTCTTGTAAGTCTTGCTGTTTATTAGGAGGAACTTTGGGCAAACTTTCTAACAGAAGACCCTGAAGCAAAGACAATTGTTTTCCTCTATCGATATGTCCACTCCACTGAGTCGTTGTAGATGAACACGATGAGATCGTATTTGTGTGATCTGGTTGTGGAGGCACAGGAGCCTAAGAGATAAAAGACAATTGAAATCAATAATAGGAATTTGTTGATTTATTAGTATATGATATTATGTTTTTTATTATTATTACCGATATCCTGTATAAGAACTCCTTCATATGAGGTGCCTCTTGTAGCAGAAAGTCGTTCAAAAATTCCATAAAACCTTCTTTTCCTTGAAACTTTGTGAAATTAGCCAACGTCTGCAAAGTCTTTGCAACGAGTGTCAAGTTTCTGGCTGCTCTGTCATCAGGATATTCTGAAATAGAATTATCGATTTGATGAAAAATTGGGAAAATTAAATCGGAGGGATTAAATCAAGGGCGAGCAACCCTTTTAAGCCACGGGCCAATTTAAATTTTCAAATTTTAATTTATATATATATATACTAGCTGACCCGGCGAATGTTTAGCTACGGAAAATATTTTTAGAAAATGATTAGTATAAGAAATGACTAACTAATCCCAAATGTATAAATATTATTACATTTAATTAATATAATTTTACCTACTGCAAACGCTAAAATACTAATAAATATTGGATAATTTACTCACTGCAAGGCTAAAATACTAACATCCATATTGTAATTATGTTATACTCTGACAAAAAATTTCAGTTTTTTCTCAAAAACAGTTTTATCTCCTGATTTTAAAATTAAATTTATATCTTTTTGCTGAGATAGCTCCTTTTGTAAGACATTCAAAAACTATGTACTTTTTATGCACATCGAGAACTAGTTGGTTTGATATTTAGCCTTGAGGTAAGTTACATGAGCTTCCCGATATGTGTAAATAATCGACTTAATAAAAAAAAAATGTGTAAATAATATACTTCATCAATCCTACTTTAAAAAAACGATAATAATTTTAGCAAAGTTTGACGAATTTTTAAAATTAAACTACATGTCGTAAGGCCGTAATATTACAGAAAGTTCTATAAGACCATGATGTATATCGCCAAAAAAAGTTCCATGAAAATCGGCTTAATTTTTTTTTTCAACAGTTAATTACAAGAAAACGGCTCGGTAGATTTTCACCTAAAATTAATCAGCATCATTCCCAACTAATATCTTTCGAACAGTTTTTGATTTTTTAAAATCGGTTCGGTAGGATGAGCTTAAATTTGGACGAAAAGTTTAACACTTTTTTCAAATTGCAAAGAAACGGCTTGGCAGATCGTCGCATAAAACTGACAAACAATAGTCCTCACCGAAATACATCAAATAGCTTTCAAATTTCTAAAATCGGCTCAGGCGTTTTTGAGAAAACGTCGATCAAAGGTCTAATTTTGACAAATGCCAAGAAAACGATGACAATTTTTGCAAACTTTGACGAATTTTTAAAGCTGAACCAGTTGTCGTAGGGCCGTAATATTTTAGTATGATATAGAAGACTATGGTATCTACCGTCAAAAAAATAATCATAAAAATCGTCGAAATTTTTTTAAAAAAACTTTATTACAAGAAAACGGCCCGGCCGATCTCTACCAAAAACTAATCAGGTCGATTCCATACCAATATCTTTCGAACGATTTTTGAATTTTCAAAATCGATTCAGAACTGCGGGCTAAAACGTGGACAAAAAACTTTTCACTTCTCTCCTATTTACGAAGAAACGGCTTGGCCAATCGTCGCACAAAACTGACAAACAATAGTCCTCATCGAGATACTTCGAAAGGCTTTTAAATTTTTGAAATCGGTCCAGCCGTTTTTGAGAAAACGGCGATTTACGGCAAAAAATCTGTTGGTGCACACGCACACACACACATACTTTTTTCAAATTTGGTCTCATTCGATTCAGAATGGCTTGAAACGTCGAGAAAACATAAAATTAGCGAATCGGATTTTTTTATGAAAACATAAACTTCTCCTTCGGGAAGTTAAAAATGTTCGATTTTTTTCTACATTGAGGTAAGGGGACGTCCATTAATCACGTGATCACCTTTTAGTGATTTTTGGATCTCCCCTTCCCCTTGGTGATATCCAAAATTACCGCCTCCTATTGTAATTGTAATTTTTTTTATTTTTTTTTAAATGTTAGGATTTTTTTTAAATTTAGGTAAAAAATAAATACACATGATATCTTACTATACCACTCCCTTCCCTAGCGTGATTTTTTTACAATATTATATTGTAATTTTCTTACCATTTGTGATGTTGAACAAACTAGGCGACAATATAGCTGGACATAAAAATCTCAAAAATATTGAAGCTGAGATCAGATTGTCAGCCATGTCCTGTCGATTTAACTGTGCAAGCCTGCAAAAAATAAATTCATAACTTTAAGTAATTAATTCAAACATTTTTCAATTTAAAACCTAACATTTTGTCAAAATATACACTATTATAAATGCATTACAATTTTTCTTACCTTCTTCTAAAAGTGGCAAAGCATTCTCGAATCTGCAAAGGAAATGCCTCATGACTATGTTTCACCGAAGTCCAAACACTGCTGACGGCTTCTCTTAAAGCATTTTGATTCTTCAGCAATTGTGTTGAATTCGGGGACACTCCACCTCTTGCAGGATCCACTTCGCAGTCACAAGTTGCACTCGATGCTAATATTGCTCGTACTGGTGGACCTAGCGTGTCCTAGAAAAAAAAAGAGTGCGCCTAAGGATCACACGCGATTGAAGTAAAACTTATTTGCTACTGTATAAAGTAGCAAATTTAAGTTGAGTCAAAAAAATACATCATATAAAATTTTGAATAATGTTTATTAGTAATCTGGTAACACTCGTGATGCACACATTTATTAGTGTCGTCAATCATTATACACATTTATATAATGATAAATTATAAATTATATATTTATGATTACATTAAAAATATGTATAATATTTACAAACAATAATGTAATCAAAGTCGTATTTGAAATATGACATGATCGTTTTAAAGTAATTGCTGATTAATAAATTCTATAATATTCATTCACACAGTGGATTATGTTAAACAACGCCTAAACAAATATTGTTTTTGCAAATTAACTCATCATGTAACAATTGTGTTTGAAGAACTTCATGTAATTAAAATTAACATACATTCATTTACTGTTTGTATTTTTCTACTTTTTCGCTGACAATATAATCTCATTCCTTGAACAGCTGTAATATCCGTCTTGCCTAACAAATTGAAGCCATACTTTTATATTTGTTTTATTTATCAAGCCCTGCACATAGCTTGATCTATGAATCATTTGCTTTTTTATGTGAACGTTAATGCAATGATCATCATCAATACTACGAGGTAATAAATTAACCATATTATTAATGTCAACAGGCACATTTATAATTTGGCCAAACATTCCAAATTGTCCATTTGCATGTCGCAATCGTCTAATTTGCATGAAACACAACCTAGGTGAAATTAACCTTTCAGATTCAGTATCTAGTTTAGGTAGATAATTTGGTATAGGTGGAAATACAAACCCGTTAAACTAACACAAAGTGGAAATTTTACCCGAATTTAATATCTTTCGACAAGTTTGACATCCAACCTGATTATTTGAATCAATATTAAAAAAACATTATTAAGAATTTGTTTTTGAGCATCATTTGATATTTCAAAGTCACTTTGAAGCCAAAGCCGATCACACACAAAACATACATAGCCAAAGCTATCATTTCTTACGCAGCGCAGATTTTTCCTTTGTTTCATTATTTATTTGCGATCATTTGCACTACAATTATTTATGGGGGACGGGATAAAATATTATTCGATTGACATTTTTATTAACTCACGAATTATACTGCTAACCCATGTCGCGCCTAAAGAAGTTTTCCTTCAAAAATAGTAATAGTAATAAATAGTCAGTAATAATAATAATAATGGGTGGTACTGCCCTAGGACAGGCTCGTGATCAGATTCAAACTCTGCCTTATTAAAAACATATTTTTCATCTATATTTTCTTAAGAATGTGTTTTATTAATTACCTGTAAGTATTGTTCGCCTGTAAGTTTCAAAAATGCTTCCATAGCTTTGGTTGCCAAAGAATTTCCTCGAAAAGTCAATCGTTGATCACCCACCCTTAATAAATCGAGAGATACTACATCTGCTAAAAAGGGTCCGGCTTGTCCTAAAGACTGCATCAATAAAACCATTGATGAAGCAATGTCTTCTTTGGCTTTCACACCTGGTAATAGAAAAGACACAATTTAAAATTGTCTCATCTCCTAAACGGCTAGTAAGAAGTTCTAATTATTAATTTTATTGTTTTTTTTTATCTTTTCTTAGGGTAGTTATAGTAATGGGCCGAAAATCGAAAATAACTAGTGGGGCGCATGGCATCGTTCCTTAAGGCAAATTGCTGGAACTTCCCGTACCAAAAAAAATTTTTTTTAAAAAGATTAACATTTTTCACTCTCAAAAAATTAGATCTTTGAGAAACTATAAATTTTTGACAAATACTTTTTTTTAAAAAAAAAAACTTTCAAAAAAATTTATTTTGAAATATTTTGGAAATTTTGAACTTTTTTTCAAAGCAATCGTACTGCTTTAACTGCATAAAGACGAAATATCAAAGCGCGTAAGCGCCGCGTCGCCGTCTAATGCGTAAACATTGGTACGGAACCCATAGGAATGTAAACCAAATTAATACTTATTGTTAAAATCTCTATAAAATATCTGATAATTTGATGTGCATATGTCTAATGATCATTTTTGACCGCCAAATGGCTCATTTTTTTACTTTTTTACTAGATCTCCGAAACCGCTAGACCTGCCTTCATGAAAATTTGATTTGTTCTTCATCTTGTTAAAATGTCTCTTAAAAACTGAGTTACCGTTTTTAGCACTTTTTGCCCCATATCTTCGGAACGGCTAGACATGCCTTCGCCAAAAACTAATCAGCACGTATCCTTATCAATAAGAATCGAATGTTTTTTGAATTATTCAAAGCGCTTCATCCGTGTTGCCGAAATCGTCGACGAAAATTTGTATCCGCACACACACACACTTACACGCACACACGCATACACACACACATACATCCATTTTTTCTAAGGTATGCCAAAATGTTCAGAAGGTTTTGAAACGTAAAGATATATAAAAATTTTCATTTTCGATTTTTTTGCGATTACTATAACTTGCCCTACGGGAAGTTAAAAATTTTTGCATTTCTCGACGTTTTGAAGATTTCTGAACATTTTGGCATACCTCAGAAAAAATGGATGTGTGTGTTTGTGTGTTTTGTGTGTGTGTTTTGTTTGTTCGCATTTTTTCGTCCACGTTTTCGGGCGCACGGATCAACTGATTTGAATGTTTTAAAAAACATTCGATATCTATTGATAGAGAGATGTGCTGATTAGTTTTTGACAAAGGCAGGTCCAGCCGTTACGGAGATACGGAGCAAAGAGTGCAGAAAATACAAATCGAATTTTTGAGAGAACGGATTTGAATGATCTAAAAAACATTCAATTAGTAATGATTGGGAGAAGAGTTGATTAGTTTTTGGCAAAGACAGGTCCCGCCATTTCGAAGAAGAGCTATTTGTGCAAAAAATTGCAGTTTTTGAGAGAACTAAGCGTCCGATTTAAATGATCTAAAAAACTTTCTGTTTGTTTCAACAAAATAATCGCTTTTAGAAAAAAAAACGTTTCGAATTTTTTTTTCAAAATTTTTTTTTTTTAATTTTGGATTAAAAATTCAAAAAATTACCCGGGATAAGCACAGTCTAAGTGCCATTCTGGAGCAAATGTTTACCCAAGTGCGTTTAGACTGTTTATGTACTGGAGCACTTTTCCAATTTTGTGAGAAAACTATTGAAAAATGTGAAAATGCCGCCAAGCTAAGCACAGTATAAGTGAAAATGTCGCACAGAATTATTTGCAAATGCGTTTAGACTGTGACTATACGGGAGCACTTTTTCAATTTCGTGTAAATTAGGCAACTATTGTTTTTTGAAATTGAATTCGAAATGAAATGACGATTGTTAATGTAATAATTGATTTATGATTCACATTTGATTTGCTCAGATATAACAAGATAGCAAAAATAATGCAAGTTACAGTATATTTGTAATAATATATTTGAAAACGTTTAAAATTTCTCGAATATTTCATTACGGTACGGGAAGTTCGAGCAATTTGCCTTAAGGCACGATGCCATACACCACTAGTTGTCTTCTTCTATTTCCTCACCTATGACAGGTTCCAAGCTCTCGCACACCAGTTTATAATTCCTTCTCAAGTACTCGGTGAAGTTCTCATAATCTGCAAGAGGCCTTACTCTTGTCGATTGATACCTTGCCTTCAATCTCAAAGTAGGACCATCTCTTTGTCCAGAACTCGTGGTTGTACTTCTGGACAGACTTCCGCTGGCATTGAAATCTTTTTCTGATAAAATGGGATACCATCTTTCTGTGAAGTATCTGCCATCGAGTTCGTTCACTGGTATCCTGACTGAACCTAAGGGAGGAAGAAATAGGTAATTGATAGAATTGGAGGTGATAATAGATTGTTTATTCGTGTTTTGACTTACCGACTAAGATTTGTTTGTCCCTTTTTCGTTTTCGATCTCCTTCTCGATAGACTTCGACTTTAAGTTCTTTGACATCTGTTGGTAGATCTGTTAAGTCGAAGAGCTCACCCCAGAATAATATTTCGCCTAAAAATGTTAGAGAGATATAATGACCATTTTTTACCCCCAGGCATCCATCTATTATTAACTTCCCGTAGGGTAGTTATAGTAATGGGCCGAAAATCGAAAATGAAAATTTTTGCATTTCTCGACGTTCTGAAGGTTTCTGAACATTTTGGCATACCTCAGAAAAAATGAATGTGTGTGTGTTTTGCATGTCCACATTTTTTGTCTACGTTTTCGGGCGCACGGATCAACCAATTTGAATGGTTTAAAAAACATTCGATTGCTATTAATAGGGAGATGTGCTGATTAGTTTTTGGCAAAGGCAGGTCCAGCCGTTACGAAGATATGGAGCAAAGAGTGCAGAAAACAGAAATCGAGTTTTTGAGAGAACGGATCATCCGATTTGTATGATCCAAAAAGCATTCAGTTCGTAATGACGGGTAAAAGTGGTTATTAGTTTTTGACAAAGGTAGGCCAGCTGATTCGGAGATACAGAGCTAAATGTTGAAATAAATGGCAGTTTTTGAGAGAATTAAGCGTCCGATTTAAATGATTCAAACAACTTTCTGCTTGTTTCAACAACATAATTGCTTTTGGAAAAAAAAAATTGTTTCTAATTTTTTTTTCGAAAAAAATTTTTGTGATTTTGAGTTAAAATTTCAGAAAAACACCCAGGCTAAGCACAGTCTAAGCGTCACTATGGTACAAATGTTTGCCCATGTGCGCTTAGACTGTTTATGTATGGAGCACTTTTCCAGTTTTGTGAAAACTATTGAAAAATGTAAAAATGCCGCCAAGCTAAGTACAGTATAAGTGAAAATGTCGCACAGAATTATTTGCAAATGCGTTTAGACTGTGACTATACGGAAGCACTTTTTCAATTTTGTGTAAATTACGCAACTATTTTTTTGTTCTTAAATTGAATTCGATATGAAATGACGATGGGAGATAAATTGATTTACATGATTTACATTTGATTTGCTCAGATATAACAAGATAGCAATATAAATAATGAAAGTTACAGTATTTGTAATAATATATTTGAGAACGTTTAAAATTTCTCGAATATTTCGTTACGGTAAGGGAAGTTCCAGTAATTTGCCTTAAGGCACGATGCCATACACCACTAGTTACCTCTTGCTTTGGCAGCAGTCCTAGCATGCAAAGTTCCATCGAGCAGGACATCACAGTAATACTTTCGTTTCGGTGGTAAACATTTAGCTTCCAACAGCCAAAGTTTTAACGAATTATCAGTTCTTGGCAGTTGATCAGCTGATGGTTGAATAGACTGTCGTAAACTGCAATGAATTTTTTTTAAGAAAAATTCAATATGTTATTGATTATATTATTTTTAACTTCACTTAGGGTAGGTATAGTAATGGGCCGAAAATTGAAAAATGTTGCATATCTTCACGTTTCAGAGCTTTCTGAACATTTTGGCATACCTCAGAAAAAATGCATGTGTGTGTGTGTGTTTTGTATGTCCGCATTTTTTCGTCCACGTTTTCGGGCGCACGGATCAACCGATTTGAATGGTTTAGAAACATTCGATCCCTATTGATAGGGAGATGTGCTGATTAGTTTGTGGCAAAGGAAATTCCAGTCGTTGCGGAGATACGGAGCAAAATGTGCAAAAAATGGCAGTTTTTGAGAGAACTAAGCGTCCGATTTGAATGATTCAAAGAACTTTCTGCATACTTTAACAAAATAATTGCTTTTGAAAAAAAAATTGTTTAATTTTTTTTTTTCAAAATATTTCCAAAAGAATTTTTTTTTGGTATATCGAAATTAATTCAGTTTTAACTTCCCGTTATTGTAATGGGCCGAAAATCGAAATTAAAAATTTTTACATTTCTCCACGTTTTGAAAGTTTCTGAACATTTTGGCATACCTCAGAAAAAATGGATGTGTGTGTGTATGTGTGTGTGTGTGTATATGTATGTATGGATACAATTTTTCGTCCACGTTGAGTGAACGGAGCATCCGATTTGATTGGGAGAAGTAATTATTAGTTTTTGGCAATGACAGGCCCCGCTATTTCGAAGATACAGAGCTAAATGTGCAAAAAATGGCAGTTTTTGAGTGAACTAAGCATCCGATTTGAATGATTCAAAGAACTTTCAACTTGCTTTAACAAAATAGTTGATTTTGGAAAAAAAATTGTATCATTTTTTTTTTTAGTTTTTTCTGTATATCGAAAATAATTCAGATTTTATTTTTAATTCTGACTAAAGTTCTAATATACTTTAAACAAGTGATTTTAACTTTGCAATTCAGTTTATATAATGCTTATAAATATTAGACAATGTTACAATATTAATAATAATCTATTTGAAAACATTCAGTATTCCTCGAACATTTCGTTACGGTACGGGAAGTTCCAGCAATTTGCCTTAAGGCACGATGCCATACACCCTACTAGTTTAATTTTAATTCTGGCTAAAGTTGAAAATGATTTTAACTTTATATATAAAATTTAATTTTATATAAAATATTTTTGTAATTTTGGATTAAAAATTCAAAAAATGGCCCAGACTAAGCACAGTCTAAGCGCCACTCGGGTACAAATGTTTACCCAAGTGCGTTTAGAATGTTTATGTACTGGCGCACTTTTCCAATTTTGTGAAAACTATTGAAAAATGTGAAAATGCCGCCAAGCTAAGCACAGTATAAGTGAAAATGTCGCACAGAATTATTTGCAAATGCGTTTAGACTGTGACTGTACGGGAGCACTTTTTCAATTTTGTGTAAATTAGGCAACTATTATTTTTTTTTGAAATTGAATTCGAAATGAAATGACGATTGTTAATGTTCTGGAAATAAATTAATTGATTTATGATAGCAAAAATAATGAAAGTTACACTATTTGTAATAATATATTTGTAAACGTTGAAAATTTCTCGAATATTTTATTACGGTACGGGAAGTTCCAGCAATTTGCCTTAAGGCACGATGCCATACACAACTAGTTACCTGTGCATCCATAAATCCCTTTCCTCTCGTGACGAGCAACAGAAGTACCT
>NW_020536999.1:8034432-8076199 GCF_003426905.1 Ctenocephalides felis
TGCAACCTTGCGATCTCCATTTCGCACTGCTCCACAGTCCTGTTTGATCTCTGCGAACACTCAGACCTCGACTGAATCTCCGACTCGCTGGAACTATCAGTCTCCACCAACCTTCTCGATAACTTCTTCTGCAAACTGCCTGAACAATGGACAACATCTGCCGACTGATAGGCACTGTCTGGATTCATATTCTCACTATCGTAGTTCAGATGATGGTTTGTCACATGCTGGTCATCGTAGGTGGATTTGTTTTTGTAACCGTGGGAGCACTCGTAGTTTTGTTCATCGAAGTTTAGGTTGAGTTTGTTTAAGTAGCCTCGGTTGCAGTCGTTGTTGTACCCAGTACCATTTTTGTATCCTTGTTGGTCAAAATACTGCAAGCGTTTGTTCGAAGAGTTTTGTAAACTTGTGTTGGAATACGAGTGGCTTAAGTTGGAATTTGGGTAGTACAAACTGTTGTTCGAATGTGAATGTTGCAAAGGGATACCGATTGTTTGATGCACCGGACTGGATTTATTATCATAATTCCTGTGGTACTCGTAGTTGTTTCCATAACCATAATCCGGGTGAATTAATTTTATCCAAAGATCTCTTAAACTTATTAGCTAAATAATTTTGTTCGTTCTCAACACTTGCTAAATCTTTAACATTCCTATCGATCTCGTACCTGTGTTCATCGATTCTTTTCTCATCAGACATACGATTGTTCCGATAAGACAATCCAGGATTCGTCCTGGGTATCCTTAAATTCCTCCTCATCACCGGACTGGGAGTGTCTAAAGGTGAACTAATATAATTAGCAGCTCTTTGTAAATTTTCTTCAGAACTTGAAGGCGTTAAGGAATTTTCAATCAACTTTTTGGAGTTCTGTTTTGAAAATCCATGTGGTACACAGGATTTTCAAACGCTAAAGCCATGTTATTATTACCACCATTGTCCTGTCCAGATTTGTTATCAGTTTTCATTTTAATCTTAATGGGATTAATCAAATCTGTCGGGCTTGAACTTTGACTTTGGGTAGTAATACTTTGGTAACCAGAACTGCACACATTCGACAACTGTCCGATGGATATGTTGGATCCTTTATTCTGCACATGATTTTGTGCAACGTTATTAGCATTATTAACCAAATCTACATTCTGTTCATCAGCATACGCAAACAAGTCTGATAACTCGTCCAAATTGGCAGTGTTTTTAACATTACAATTAATCCTGTCGTTATCAAAAACATTCAACCGGTCACTCACCAAACTCGCTTGCGAATTTGTACGCAACTTGCTATGTTTAGGAGTCGGACTCTTCCTCACAAAAGCACTAGAAGTCTCCAAACCGATAGGAATCAAATTGCCTTCATTCGGGTTATCGCAAATCTCAACTGTGCAGATTTGATTGTATGTATTTCGAGGCAGAGTGGCAGCACGTACTCCCAAATTTGGTGACTTTTTAGGATAATTGAACACTCTGGTCGGTGATGGTTGCTGAGTTATAGTTTGATCATCGGCAGTGACGTTGTTTATTTCGGTGCTGCTTGTTACCAAGTTGTTTTGCACACATCCACTTGTCGGGGTAATGATTGTCGATGGAGATTTTTGTAATTTGGCTTCGGTTAAGGAGACGTTGGAGACTGGCATTGTGTTTTGGACTGTGGGATCGTTGAACCTGAAAAGAGATAAACAAAAATATATTATACTAGCTGACCCGGCCAACATTGTTTTGCTAAGTAAGGTATATTCTAAACAATTTCTAGAGAATCAAAAATATTAATACTTTAAGTGCATAAGGATGTGTTGTTTGAATGCTATTTACAATGAGGTATTATAAAAACCCCATTAGTTTGTCTATATCTTGTCAATACAATCAAACTGGAAGTTTTATACATTTTTTATAGAAAACATGATATAATCCTATTCAAGTTTTTTTGGTCTTTCGACTTATTGATTACGTTTCAAGTCTTTCAGATTCTATGTGGATCCTAGATTTTGTGTATAATTGTAAATATTACTACTGAGCTTATACAAAATTTTCAAATTTCTGCGAGAAGAGATAGAAAATGAATTCAGTATTTTTTCTTTGACTTGCATTTTGAAAAGTTTCAAATAACATTCGATGAATTAAAGTAAATTTAATAAAAAGTATATATGTAGAGCAGGGCGAGGCACAAAGGTCCAATTTGACTTTGAGCAAATATAAACTATATTATAAAGTATATTATTTCAAACGAACAATTTTCTGACTACGTTGATTTATTATTCATAGCAAGCTATACAAAGTACATTTAGCTACATTTGTTACAGTTATATATTAATTGACAAATTAATATATAACTGGGAAAATTTTATTCGACAAAATGCTGGAACTTCCCGTACCGTAACGAAATGTTCAAGGAATACTGAATGTTTTCAAATAGATTATTATAAATATTGTAACATTGTCTAATATTTAGATTTATATAAACCTTGCAAAGTTCAAATTATTTGTTTACAGTATATTAGAAATTTAGTCAGAATTAAAAATAAAATCTGAATTATTTTCGATATACAAAAAAACTAAAAAACTGAAAAAAAAAAAAATTACAATTTTTTTTTCCAAAATCAATTATTTTGTTAAAACAACCTGAAAGTTTTTTGAATCATTTACATTGGACGTTTAGTTCTCTCAAAAACTGCCATTTTTGCACATTTAGCTCTGTATCTCCGAAACGGCTGGACCTGCCTTTGCCAAAAACTAATCAGCTCTTTTCCCTATCGATTGGAATCGAATGTTTTTTGAACCATTCAAATCGGTTGATCCGTGCGCCCGGAAACGTGACTGGAAATTTGTATCCATACATACATACACACCACACACACACATCCATTTTTTCTGAGATATGCCAAAATGTTCAGAAACCTTCAAAACGTCGAGAAATGCAAAAATTTTCAATTTCGATTTTCGGCCCATTACAATAACTTACCCTACGGGAAGTTAATAATATAACCTAGAAAATGTTTTAAAAATAGCAATGAGTATACAATTATACAAATGAGATCTTCCAGAGAATTGTGTTTGAGAAAAATATGATTTGCAAAAAAAGAGTGCTACAACGCCAAAAAGTGCATTTTTATATTAACATTTCAAAAAAGTTGATATTTTGAGTCTCTATAATACTTGCGGCCCGTTTACTAACGTTTTTGTATATAAATAAAACTACAAACAAAAACTACTTACTACAATTTATTCATAATTAAATAATATTCACGTAAAACTATAGGATATATTTGACAATTGACGTATTAGCCTCCGTCCGTTGTTTCATTCAAATTACGCTTCTACAAAAATTTTCAAATTAAAAAAGTAAAGTTTCTACGCGATTTTGAAATAACATCTCACCTTTTCGACTATCTCTGGATTGGCACGAATTTTTCAAGACAAAGATTGACCAAATCGGTTTAGCCGTTTTCGAGTATTTCCGGATCATTTGATCGAGAGCTCCATTTTTATATATAAGATATTGTGATAAATATACAAAATAATCTTATTAACAATCTAATTACTACCTGAATATATTATCCGTGATAACCATCGATCCCCTGCTGTCCCTGATCTGTTGCTCTGGCTTATAAACAAGTGCATCGAGTATCCTTTTCAGTTCTTGTAAGTCTTGCTGTTTATTAGGAGGAACTTTGGGCAAACTTTCTAACAGAAGACCCTGAAGCAATGACAATTGTTTTCCTCTATCAATGTGTCCACTCCACTGAGTCGTTGTAGAAGAACACGATGAGATAGTATTTGTGTGATCTGGCTGTGGAGGCACAGGAGCCTAAGAGATAAAAGACAATTGAAATCAATAATATAATTTGTTCATTTATTAGTATAATTTAAGGCTCGTCGGTTTTCAAAAACGACAATGACAAAAACGTTTTTTGGCAAAAATTATGGAATTCAAAAACTGGTTTTTTAGTGAAAGAAGTCGGTTTTCACTGTATAAATGGAAAATGACAAATATAGCCAAATATAAAAGATAGATGACAGCGTTTTGATTCTTGAAATCACATCGGTTCAATAGCATTTGATATCTCATTAGTCTGCAATGGTTTCCAGAAAGGTTTTGTATATATTAATTTAGATTTTTATACCAGTGTATATATTAATTTAAATCAATGTGACTTCTTCTTGAAGAAGTAACTTCCTATACTCAAACTTAAAAAAAAAAATTTAAACCCTACAAGCCACAAATAAACTTAGAATTATTATATCAGGCTTTAAAAACAATTAAGCATAATTCGGTCGCAAGTATGAGAGTATTTTCTATTTCAGGAAATGTTGCGAGTAAACAAAGGACACGTCTAAGTAGCAATTCGATAGACGTCCTAAGTTTTTTTTAACTTCCCGTAGGGTAAGTTATAGTAATCGCAAAAAAATCGAAAATGAAAATTTTTATATATCTTTACGTTTCAGAGGTTTCTGAACATTTTGGCATACCTTAGAAAAAATGGATGTATGTGTGTGTGTGTGTGTGTGTGTGTGTGTGTATGTGTGTGTGTATGTGTGTGTGTATGTGTGTGTGTATGTATGTACGTGTGTGTATGTATGTGCGGATACAAATTTTCGTCGACGATTTCGGGAACACGGATAAACCGATTTGAATAATTCAAAAAACATTCGATTCGTATTGATAAGGAGACGTGCTGATTAGTTTTTGGCGAAGGCAGGTCTAGCCGTTCCAAAGATACGGGGCAAAAAGTGCCGAAAACGGTAACTCAGTTTTTAAGAGAACGGAGCGTCCGATTTGAATAATTCAAAAAACATTTTACTTGTATTGACAAGATGAAGAATTGATTAAATTTTCATGAAGGCAGGTCTAACGGTTTCGGAGATCAAATGAAAAAAGTAAAAAAAAATGCCATTTGGCGGCCAAAAATGATCATTAGACATATGCACATCAAATTATCAGATATTTTATAGAGATTTTAACAATAAGTATGAATTTGGTTTACAGTCCTATGGGTTCCGTACCAGTGTTTACGCGTTAGGCGGCGACGTGGCGCTTTACGCTCTTTGATAATTCGTCTTTATGCAGTTAAAGCAGTACGATTGCTTTGAAAAAAAGTTTAGATCTTTCAAAATATGTCAAAATAAGGAAAATATTTTTTTTTTCAAAAAAAAATAAAATAAAAAAAAATTTTTTTTCGAAAAAAAAAATTTTTCAAAAAAAGAGTAATTTTTTGTCCAATTTATAGTTTTTCAAAAATCTTATTTTTTCGAAGTAAAATTTTTTCAAAATTGTTAATCGTTTTTTAAAAAAAAAATAATTTTTGGTACGGGAAGTTCCAGCAATTTGCCTTAAGGCACGATGCCTTAATTGCCTTAAGACAGAATTCCACTTACAGCTAGTTTAAATCATATTTTATAAAACAAAAAAAACAATTAGAATGTTCAGAAAAAAATAATTAAAATTGCTCGGAACAGACAATACCCGAGTTTAGCTTAATTGTTTTTAAAACTAAAAATGATATTACAAGTATGTATAAACATGCATCTAATTTTTTTTTTTAATTTAATGATTTTTTTTTATTTAAAAATGTATTATTTTAATTTATTCGAAAACTTTCCTTTCACTATCATAAAAATATTTTTATTCTTATATGTGAAAATGATGCATGAACTAGCTGTAAGTGGAATTCTGTCTTAAGGCAATTAGGGCATCGTGCCTTAAGGCAAATTGCTGGAACTTCCCGTACCAATAATTATTATTTTTTCAAAAACGATTAACATTTTTGAAAAAAATTTACTTCAAAAAATATGATTTTTGAGAAACTATAAATTTGACAAAAAATTACTTTTTTTTGAAAAAAAATTTTTTTTTAATTTTTTTTTTTAATTTTTTTTTTTTTTGAAAAAAAATGTTTTCTTTATTTTGACATATTTTGAAAGTTCTAAACTTTTTTTCAAAGCAATCGTAGTGCTTTAACTGCACAAAGACGAAATATCAAACCGCGTAAGCGCCGCGTCGACGTCTAACGCGTAAACATTGGTACGGAACCCATAGGAATGTAAACCAAAATTATACTTATTGTTAAAATATCTATAAAATATCTGATAATTTGATGTGCATATGTCTAATGATCATTTTTGACCGCCAAATGGCATTTTTTTTACTTTTTTCATTAAATCTCTGAAACCGTTAGACCTACCTTCATGAAAATTTTATCGATTCTTCATCTTGTCAATACAAGTAAAATGTTTTTTGAATTATTAAAATCGGACGCTCCGTTCTCTTAAAAACTGAGTTACCGTTTTCGGCACTTTTTGCCCCGTATCTTCGGAACGGCTAGACCTGACTTCGCCAAAAACTAATCAACACATCTCTTTATCAATACGGATCGAATGTTTTTTGAATTATTCAAATCGGTTGATCGGTGTTCCCGAAATCGTCGACGAAAATTTGTATCCGCACATACATACACACACGCACATACATACACACACGCACATACATACACACATACACACACACACACACATACATCCATTTTTTCTAAGGTATGCCAAAATATTCAGAAACCTCTGAAACGTAAAGATATATATAAAAATTTTCATTTTCGATTTTTATGCAATTACTATAACTTGCCCTACGGGAAGTTAATAACGAATAATTATTTTCAAAGTTACTTAATCCAGATAAACTATTATTTTTTAGTTCTACTAATTAAAATTATAATAATTTTGTTTACTATCTATAAAGTTGAACAATAAATAAATTAAGTCAAATACTGATCTAAATTACACTAAATTTGCGGATAAATTACAGAATGTTCGAGCAAAAATTTATTTTCTATATAAAAATCGAAAACCGGTTAAAACCGGTTTTTTAGTAAAATTAAAATTCGAAAACCGGTTTTCTGAAATGTCGGTTTTTGTATAAACCCTAGTATAATTGATATTATGTATTTTATCATTATTACCGATATCCTGTATAAGAACTCCTTCATATGAGGTGCCTCTTGTAGCAGAAAGTCGTTCAAAAATTCCATAAAACCTTCTTTTCCTTGAAACTTTGTGAAATTAGCCAACGTCTGCAAAGTCTTTGCGACGAGTGTCAAATTTCTGGCTGCTCTGTCATCAGGATATTCTGAAATAGATTTATCGATTTGATGAAAAATTGTAAAAATTAAATCAGGGGGCGTCCATTAATCACGTGAACGATTTCCAAGAATTTTTAAAAAATAAAATACCCCCGCTTCCTCAACCAACATTACGTGTATTTGCAGTACCAAGAATAGATTGTAAAAATTTGAAATTTTCTTTTAACTAGTTGGTTTGGTATTTAGCCTTGAGGCAAGTTACATGAACTTCCCGATATGTGTAAATAATCGACTTAATAAAAAAAATGTGTAAATAATATACTTCTCAATCCTACTTAAAAAAAAACGATAATAATTTTAGCAAAGTTTGACGAATTTTTAAAATTAAACTACTTGTCGTAAGGCCGTAATATTACAGTAAGTTCTATAAGACCATGATGTATACCGACAAAAAAAGTTCCCATGAAAATCGGCTTAATTTTTTTTTCAACGGTTAATTACAAGAAAACGGCTCGGTAGAATTTCACCTAAAATTAATCAGTGTCATTCCCAACTAATATCTTTCGAACAGTTTTTGATTTTTTAAAATCGGTTCGGTAGGATGAGCTTAAATGTGGACGAAAATTTAACACTTTTTTTCAAATTGCAAAGAAACGGCTTGGCAGATCGTCACACAAAACTGACAAACAATAGTCCTCATCGAGATACTTCGAATAGCTTTTAAATTTTTGAAATCGGTTCAGGCGTTTTTGAGAAAACGGCGATTTACGGCAAACAATCTATTGGTGCACACGCACACACACACATACTTTTTCCAAATTTGGTCTCATTCGATTCAGAATGGCTTGAAACGTCGAGAAAACATAAAATTAGCGAATCGGATTTTTTGATGAAAACATAAACTTCTCCTTCGGGAAGTTAAAAATGTTCGATTTTTTTCTACATTGAGGTAAGGGGGCGTCCATTAATCACGTGATCACCTTTTAGTGATTTTTGGATCTCCCCTTCCCCTTGGTGATATCCAAAATTACCCCCTCCTCGTGAAAAAATTGTAATTTTTTTATTTTTTTTTAAATTTAGGTAAAAAAATAAATCTACATGATATCTTACTATAACACTCCCTTCCCTAGCTGATATTTCGTGATTTTTTTACAATATTATTACAATATTATATTGTAATTTTCTTACCATTTGTGATGTTAAACAAACTAGGCGACAATATAGCTGGACATAAAAATCTCAAAAATATCGAAGCTGAGATCAGATTGTCAGCCATGTCTTGTCGATTTAATTGTGCAAGCCTGCAAGAAATAAATCAATAACTTTCAGTAATTAAATTAAACATTTTTTAATTTAAAACCAAAAAATTGTTTTTATACAAACAAGTATAAGTCCATTACATTTTTTTTCTTACCTTCTTCTAAAAGTGGCAAAGCATTCTCGAATCTGCAAAGGAAATGCCTCATGACTATGTTTCACCGAAGTCCAAACACTGCTGACGGCTTCTCTTAAAGCATTTTGATTCTTCAGCAATTGCGTTGAATTCGGGGACACTCCACCTCTTGCTGGATCCACTTCGCAGTCACAAGTTGCACTCGATGCTAAAATTGCTCGTACTGGTGGACCTAGGGTGTCCTAGAAAAAAAAAGAGTGCGCGTAAGGATCACACGCGATTGAAGTAAAACTTATTTGCTACTGTATAAAGTAGCAAGTTTAAGTTGAGTAAAAATAAATACATCATATAAAAATTTTGAATAATGTTTATTAGTAATATGGTAACACTCGTGATGCGCACATTTATTAGTGTCGTCAATCATTATACACATTTATATAATGATAAATTATAAATTATATATTTATGATTGCATTAAAAATATGTATCATATTTACAAACAATAATGTAATCAAAGTCGTATTTGAAATATGACATGATCGTTTTAAAGTAATTGCTGATTAATAAATTCTAAAATATTCATTCACACAGTGGATTATGTTAAACAACGCCTAAACAAATATTGTTTTTGCAAATTAACTCATCCTGTAACAATTGTGTTTGAAGAACTTCATGTAATTAAAATTAACATACATTCATTTACTGTTTGTATTTTTTTACTTTTTCGCTGTCGATATAATTTCATTCCTTGAACAGCTGTAATATCCGTCTTGCCTAACAAATTGAAGCCATACTTTTATATTTGTTTTATTTATCAAGCCCTGCACATAGATTGATCTATGAATAGGTGAAATTAACCTTTCAGATTCAGTATCTAGTTTAGGTAGATAATTTGGTATAGGTGGAAATACAAAACCGTTAAATTTACACAAAGTGGGAATTTTACCCGAATTTAATGCCTTTTGACAAGTTTGACATCCAACCTGATTATTTGAATCAATATTCAAAAAACATTATTAAGAATTTGTTTTTGAGCATTATTTGATATTTCTAAGTCACTTTGAAGCCAAAGTCGATCACACACAAAACATACATAGCCAAAGCTATCATTTCTTACGCAGCGCAGATTTTTCATATGTTTCATTATTTATTTGCGATCATTTGCACTACAATTATTTATGGGGGACGGAATAAAATATTCTTCCGATCCTGACATTTTTATTAACTCACGAATTATACTGCTAACCCATGTCGCGCCTAAAGAAGTTTTACTTCAAAAAATGTTTAGAGACTACTAGCTAAATAGAAAACTCAAGTGAAAGTCGACACATTTTGTTTTGTTTTTGACATATGATTTGACATTTGATGTATTTTTTGTTTTGCTCGCAGACTAGATCGAATAATTGCGATAACTAGCGTCGTAAGCGCGAATCATGCAAGCGATCACTTTACACCCATGTCGCGCCTAAAGAAGTTTTACTTCAAAAATAGTAATAGTAATAAATAGTCAGTAATAATAATAATAATGGGTGGTACTGCCCTAGGACAGACTCGTGATCAGATTTAAACTCTGCCTTATTAAAAACATATTTTTCATCTATATTTTCCTAAGAATGTGTTTTGTTAATTACCTGTAAGTACTGTTCGCCTGTAAGTTTCAAGAATGCTTCCATAGCTTTGGTTGCCAAAGAATTTCCTCGGAAGGTCAATCGTTGATCACCGACCCTTAATAAATCGAGAGATACCACATCTGCTAAAAAGGGTCCGGCTTGTCCTAAAGACTGCATCAATAAAACCATTGACGAAGCAATGTCTTCTTTGGCTTTCACACCTGGTAACAGAAAAGACACAATTTAATAAATTGTCTCATCTCCTAAACGGCTAGTAAGAAGTTCTAATTATTAATTTTATTGTTTTTTTTATCTTCCCTTAGGGTAGTTATAGTAATGGGCCGAAAATCGAAGATAACTAGTGGGGCGCATGGCATCGTACCTTAAGGCAAATTGCTGAAACTTCCCGTACCAAAAAAAAATTTTT
Organism: Ctenocephalides felis; assembly: GCF_003426905.1. Classification (NCBI taxonomy): domain Eukaryota; kingdom Metazoa; phylum Arthropoda; class Insecta; order Siphonaptera; family Pulicidae; genus Ctenocephalides; species Ctenocephalides felis. The sequence goes on from NW_020536999.1 coordinate 8,044,927, forward strand.
TTTAAAAAAGATTAACATTTTTGAAAAAAATTTACTCTGAAAAAATTAGATTTTTGAGAAACTATAAGTTTTTGACAAAAAGTTACTTTTTTTAATAAAAAAAAAGACTTTCAAGAAAAATTTTGGAAATTATGAACTTTCTTTTCAAAGCAATCGTACTGCTTTAACTGCATAGGGACAAAATATAAAGCGCGTAAGCGCCGCGTCGCTGTCTAAAGCATAAGCATTGGTACGGAACCCATAGGAATGTTAACAAATTGTATACTTATTGTTAAAATCTCTATAAAATATCTGATATTTTGATGTGCATATGTCTAATGATCATTTTTGACCGCCAAATGGCTCATTTTTTTACTTTTTTCTCCATATCTCCGAAACCGCTAGACCTGCCTTCATGAAAATTTGATTTGTTCTTCATCTTGTTAAAATGTCTCTTAAAAACTGAGTTACCGTTTTTAGCACTTTTTGCCCCATATCTTCGGAACGGCTAGACATGCCTTCGCCAAAAACTAATCAGCACGTCTCCTTATCAATAAGAATCGAAAGTTTTTTTAATTATCCAAAACGCTTCATCCGTGTTGCCAAAATCGTCGACGAAAATTTGTATCCGCACACACACATACACGCACACACACATACATCCATTTTTTCTAAGGTATGCCAAAATGTTCAGAAGGTTTTGAAACGTAAAGATATATAAAAATTTTCATTTTCGATTTTTTTGCGATTACTATAACTTGCCCTACGGGAAGTTAAAAATTTTTGCATTTCTCGACGTTTTGAAGATTTCTGAACGTTTTGGCATACCTCACAATCAGAAAAAATGGACGTGTGTGTGTGTGTGTTTTATGTGTGTTTTGTTTGTTCGCATTTTTCGTCCACGTTTTCGGGCGCACGGATCAACTGATTTGAATGGTTTAAAAAACATTCGATTTATATTGATAGAGAGATGTGCTGATTAGTTTTTGACAAAGGCAGGTCCAGCCGTTACGGAGATACGGAGCAAAGAGTGCAGAAAATACAAATCGAGTTTTTGAGAGAACTGATTTGAATGATCTAAATAACATTCAATTAGTAATGATGGGAGAAGAGTGATTAGTTTTTGGCAAAGACAGGTCCCGCCATTTCGAAGAAGAGCTATTTGTACAAAAAATGACAGTTTTTGAGAGAACTAAGCGTCCGATTTAAATGATCTAAAAAACTTACTGTTTGTTTCAACAAAATAATTGCTTTTGGAAAAAAATGTTTCTAATTTTTTTTTAATTTTAGATTAAAAATTCAAAAAATTAAAAAGGATAAAAAATTATTACATCTTTTTTTATTTTCCATAAAATATTTTTGTAATTTTGGATTAAAAATTCAAAAAATCACCCAGGCTAAGCACAGTCTAAGTGCCACTCTGGTACAAATTTTCAGCCAAGTGCGTTTAGACTGTTTATGTACTGGAGCACTTTTCCAATTTTGTGAAAACTATTGGAAAATGTGAAAATGTCGCCAAGCTAAGCACAGTATAAGTGTAAATGCCGCACAGAATTATTTGCAAATGCGTTTAGACTGTGAACATACGGGAGCACTTTTCCAATTTTGTATAAATTAGGCAACTATGTTTTTTGAAATTGAATTCGAAATGAAATGACGATTGTTAATGTTCCAGGAGATAAATTGATTTTGATTTACATTTGACTTGCTCACTCAGATATAACAAGTTAGCAAAAATAATGAAAGTTACAGTATTTGTAATAATATATTTGAAAACGTTTAATATTCCTCGAATATTTCATTACGGTACGGGAAGTTTGAGCAATTTGCCTTAAGGCACGATGCCATACACCACTAGTTGTTTTTTCTATTTCCTCACCTATGACAGGTTCCAAGCTCTCGCACACCAGTTTATAATTTCTTCTCAAGTACTCGGTGAAGTTCTCGTAATCTGCAAGAGGCCTTACTCTTGTCGATTGATACCTTGCCTTCAATCTCAAGGTAGGACCATCTCTTTGACCAGAACTCGTGGTTGTACTTCTGGACAGACTTCCGCTGGCATTGAAATCTTTTTCTGATAAAATGGGATACCATCTTTCCGTGAAGTATCTGCCATCGAGTTCGTTCACTGGTATCCTGACTGAACCTAAGGGAGGAAGAAATAGGTAATTGATAGAATTGGATGGTGATAATAGATTGTTTATTCGTGTTTTGACTTACCGACTAAGATTTGTTTGTCCCTTTTTCGTTTTCGATCTCCTTCTCTGTAGACTTCGACTTTAAGTTCTTTTACATCTGTTGGTAGATCTGTTAAGTCGAAGAGCTCACCCCAGAATAATATTTCACCTAAAAATGTTAGAGAGATATAATGACCATTTTTTACCCCCAGACATCCATCTTTTATTAACTTCCACGGCAGTATGTTTTTAATAGCTCTTTTCATACTTATATAAGTTAATTGAAACAAATATATATGCAAACAATATTATATTACGATAGTATAATGATATTCCCAGAATAGGTGTATACAATTTGTATCTTTATGTAAAAATCAACGTATGTATTTAAGTCAAATAAAGCAAATTTTCAAATTAAAAAATTAAATTATTAACTTCCTGTAGGGTAGTTATAGTAATGGGCCGAAAATCGAAAATGAAAATTTTTGCATTTCTCGACGTTCTGAAGGTTTCTGAACATTTTGGCATACCTCAGAAAAAATGAATGTGTGTGTGTTTTGTATGTCCACATTTTTTTGTCTACGTTTTCGGGCGCACGGATCAACCGATTTGAATGGTTTAAAAAACATTCGATTGCTATTAATAAGGAGATGTGCTGATTAGTTTTTGGCAAAGACAGGTCCAGCCGTTACGGAGATACGGAGCAAAGAGTGCAGAAAATAGAAATCGATTTTTTGAGTGAAACGGATCATCCGATTTGTATGATCCAAAAAACATTCAGTTCGTAATGACAGGCAAAAGTGGTTATTAGTTTTTGGCAAAGGTAAGCCCATCGGTTTCGGAGATACAGAGCTAAATGTTAAAAAAATTGCAGTTTTTGAGAGAACTAAGCGTCCGATTTAAATGATTCATAGAACTTTCTGCTTGTTTCAACAAAATAATTGCTTTTGAAAAAAGAATTGTTTTTAATTTTTTTTTCAAAAAATATTTTTGTGATTTTGAGTTAAAAATTCAAAAAATCACCCAGGCTAAGCACAGTCTAAGCGCCACTATGGTACAAATATATTTGCAAGTGCGTTTAGACTATTTATGTACTGAAAAACTTTTCCAATTTTGTGAAAACTATTGAGAAATGTGAAAATGCCGCCAAGCTAAGCACAGTATAAGTGAACATGTCGCACAGAATTATTTGCAAATTCGTTTAGACTGTGACTATACGGGAGCTCTTTTTCAATTTTGTGTAAATTAGACAACTATTTTTTTTTTGAAATTGAATTCGAAATGAAATGACGATTGTTAATGTCCTGGAGATAAATTGATTTATGATTTATAATTTACATTTGATTTGCTCAGATATAACAAGATAGCAATATAAATAATGAAAGTTACAGTATTTGTAATAATATATTTGAAAACGTTTAAAATTTCTCGAATATTTCATTACAGTACGGGAAGTTCCGGCAATTTGCCTTAAGACACGATGTCATACACCACTAGTTACCTCTTGCTTTGGCAGCAGTCCTAGCATGCAAAGTTCCATCGAGCAGGACATCACAGTAATACTTTCTTTTCGGTGGTAAACATTTAGCTTCCAACAACCAAAGTTTTAAAGAGTTATCAGTTCTTGGCAGTTGATCAGCTGATGGTTGAATAGACTGTCGTAAACTGTAATAAATTTTTTTTTGAAAAATTCAATATCTTATTGCAAGTAGGGAATGCAATACCGGCATACCGGTATACCGAATTACCGGTAAACCGCCCGGTTTTTTGGCAGTATTTTTACCGGTATTTATTCCAAAAATACCGGTATTTTCGGTATTTTTACAGAAGCGCTATTTGATACATAATACCCTAAAGTTTAAGTTTCTCCCAACAAATTTATCTTTAAATTCCATAATCGCATAAACAGCTATATCTTCAAGAGATTCTATAAGATGAACAAATGTCAAATACTATTTCAACTCGTCATTAAACTGAATATTTATTGCTTTACTAAGGGCTTTATATCGTGTTATAATAAATAGAATTAGACTGATAGGTAATGATGTTTGTTTCATCTTTTGTAAAAATGTAACGGTTTTTTAAGTGATATTTGCGCCAAAATATTTTATATCATACAGATTACCCCTGCGCAATCTTTATTTTTTCCTAACTTTATACATAATCATTATGATAATTACTAAATATTTTTGCTTCTTATTACAATTATAAAATATTATTTTTCGAAAACGTTTCAAAGTTTGAAAATACTATAAAATCATCACATTGTTTTAAATAACAATACTCAACAATTATAGTAACTTATTATTTATCTCGACAAAGTATCCGATCTTAAATTAGTGTAGAAGAATTATTTTTTTAAAATATTAGAGATTATGCTAATTTAACACATCGGATACAGACAATACAGTTTATTATAATAATGTAATGCGTTCTTTTATGAGTTTTTGGTCTTCCCTACTCATAAGTTTGTTTTTGGTGAAAAGTACTCAATATACTCGATAGTGATAATACATTAATTAAATTGCATATGTTTTTATTAAATTATTATCTAAAAAACATAAACTTATTGTTTTATTTTATTGTTTAGTTGAATATAGTTGTAGTTGTATATACATTTTTTTTATATTTGTACTAGTAACTTTCAATTTTGTTTACGTTTGTTTAAGATAATAAAAATACCGGTAATTTACCGGTATTCCGATTTTAAAATAAAAAATTACCGAAATAACGGTATTGAAATTTTTCATCGGTATTGCATTCGTTAATTGCAAGTATTATAACTATTATTACCTGTGCATCCACAAGTCCCTTTCCTCTCGAGACGAGCAACAGAAGTACCTTGGTGGTCTTGAACCACCACGGACCTCAAAGCACCATTGTCTTCCAGCAACGCTGGCATGTACAGGGGCCACCACGACTTCACCGCAGCCTAATTCTAAAAAAATAATAAAACAAACTTGTCAGATTAAGGGGCACAATTTTCAAAAAATCGAATTTTAAATTTTTCCATATTTCGTTAGGTTATACATTTAAAAATAACATACCAAAATTTTAAATTGATATCTTAAATAGTTTTTGAGTCACAGCCATTTATACATATATATAGTATTATGTAGTACTAGCAAACCCGACGAACTCCGTTTCGCCAGCAGATGGTTTCGTGAGAAAGATGAAGAAATTTTTTGTTTGTTTTATATTTGAAAAGGAAATAAAAATTGAATTTAATTCGATTACAAAAATGAAGTGTTTTTTAGTTGAACTTCTCTAAGTAAATGAAAGTGAATCCGCAATTTATCCTTTTCATTGAAGTGCTCTGTGGTAAACCAAATTTTTTGTTTTTTGGTCTGACGTCGTTAACACAAACAAAGCGGATGGTTTTCCAACTCGTGAACATGCAACGTATAACTGCCCATGTGAAAAACAATAATTTTCTAAATAATCTATTTGAAATTTAGCCCGCAAACACTAAGCGATTGGCCTTGTGACTTGTTATTGCGAACTGGAAATTGCAATCGTTTGAAGTCAAACGGAAGACCAGTCGGAATCATTGGTATGTCACCAAAACGCCAGCAATTTTTTATTGAATGGTGAAATTCAATACGTGTACATCATTATTCTTTGCGGCAAGAATTGTTCGTTGATTTAACCAAGCATAATTCTAATAATTCTCGCTAATGTCATTACTCGAATTTTTAATTACGGTGCGTGAAGTTCCAGTAGCTTGCATTAAGGCACGATGCCATGCACAACTAATTTTCTTAGAGACCTTTCCAACGAATGTAAAATTGTCGAAGTCGGTTCGTGCGTTCTGGAGTTATTTCGTCAGGAAGGAAAATCCGACTTATTTTTATATATATATATAGAACATAACGATCATTTAATCTTTAAACGCGTTTTTCTCGAAACAGCATTTTCCGAATTTGCTGCAGCGATTACTCAAAAACAAATGATCCGATCACTATCGAATTTTTTTTACATGTTCTATATATAGTTCTCCGTAAAATGAACTATCGATTTTTTGATCGGATCAAAAATCGAATTTTGGCAGTCCAGAAACGACCAAAATTTGGGTATAATTCGACTTTTTTTAAAAAACGCTGTCATTTTGTCAATTTTTGATTTTTTTTTCTATATCGTAGTTCATTTTACAGACAATATTATCTAGTTTAACAAGTTTTTTTTTTATTTCATCCACGTAGAAGGCCGGAATCACTGCAACAGCGAAAGGGCTTTTTTTGTCGCGCCGTTGGAGATCGACGATAACTTAAAAAATATTTAATTTTTTTCTTCAAAAGTTTTACTATATATTCTTAAAACACGTGTAAATATATTCTTAAAATTTTGAAATGATTGATAAAGTAGTTTTTTCAATATAAATTCCCAAAAATCACCTTTTTTTAGACGGTTACACTAGTTGTGCCCCTTAACTATACCACTTACTTAAGTGAATTATTTTCCTACCTATTGTCGATAAAGCTGCATGTCCTCCGAGAAGGCTCTCGTGCGACCTGGAGCCCCTGAGTCCGCCCCTGGTGACCATCATCCCACCGTGCGAGGATGACATTGCGCCCCCTGAAGAAATCCCGCAGTTTTGGCCGCCCCTTCGGCACCTTTCTAGCTTCGTAACACTTTTCGTTCGTTTCAGAGGGTTCGAACGAAATGATCTGGAAAAAAAATAATAAGCGTCAAAAAGTGCATCACAACCATCAAGTATGAATTTTTTTCTAACAATGCTATTTTAAAGTAGAGGGCTGATAAAAGTGTAACCAGCCATCGCCAAAAATAATGTGGGGCAAAAAGTCCACTAGCACCTTATCTTAAAAACAAGTAATGTATGGAATTTTTTTTCTAACAATGCTATTTTAAAGTAGAGGGCAAAAACGGTGTATCCAGCCAACGCTTTAAATCGGGCGACATCTCGACTACGTCGACAAGTGTTTTTTTTGTTTTTAGTTTCTTTTCGGTTTTGAGCGCTGTTGTATAGTTTACGACACCTGAATATAATTTATAAACTTATATTGTTATTTTTGAAGCTAGATGCAACCGTTTTTTATATAATTTCTAGAATAGCTTACATGGGATTAGGGTAATGAAAATCGCCCTAAAAAAATGGTGAATAAAAAAGCAAACTAAGTTAAAAAAAGCAATATTACAAGAATAAAATTGAATTATGAGGCGTCCATTAATCACGTGATCGATTTTTTAAGGATTTTATGATCCCCCTCCCTCTTGATGATACATGGTGATCAGTGGCGTCGGAACCGTGTGGGCTTGAGCCCACCCATGAATTTGAATTTTGATGGGGGGGCTCAGCCCACCCATGAATTTCAAAAAATTATATGGGCTAATATCTCTCTAAAAAAAAAAAAACGAGACCACTGGCTGTCTATCTAAAAAAAAAAAAAAAAACGAGCCCACCCATCAAAAATTTGGTTCCGACGCCACTGATGGTGATATTCAAAATTAACCCCCGCCTTCCCCCAAAACATAACGTGCATTTTTACTTAGGAACAAAATGATAATTTTTTTTATTTTTTTTTTAATTTTTGGATTATTTTTTTCAAAAAATTCAGGTATAAAATAAATAATCAAAATTAACCCCCGCCTTCCCTCAAAACAACACGTGCATTTTTAGTTACGAAAAAATAAATGTAAAATTTTCGATTTTTTTGATAATATTTGGATTTTTAATTTCCCGAAGGAGAAGTTTATGTTTTCATCAAAAAATCCGATCCGCTAATTTTATGTTTTCTCGACGTTTCAAGCCATTCTGAATCGAATGAGACCAAATTTGGAAAAAGCATGTGTGTGTGTGTGCGTGTATGTGAACAGATTTTTTACCAGCTCGAAAACGGCTGGACCGATTTCAAAAATTTAAAAGCCACTCGATGTATCTCGATGAGTACTATTGTTTGTCAGTGTCAGTGCGACGATCGGCCAAGCCGTTTCTTTATAAATCGCAGAAAAGTGAAAAAAATTTCGTCTACGTTTTAGCCCGCAATTCTGAATCGATTTTGAAAATTTAAAAACCGTTCGAATGATATTGGTTGGAAATCGTGCTGATTACTTTTTGGTAGAGATCGGCCGGGCCGTTTTCTTGTAATAAAGTGTCAAAAAATTTTTTTTGATGATTTTTATTATTATTTTTTTGACGATATATACCATAGTCTTCTAGAAGATCATACTAAAATATAACGGCCCTACGACAACTCGTTTAACTTTAAAAATTCGTCATAGTTTGCAAAAATTGGTTTCGTTTTTTTGTCATTTGTCAAAATTAGACTTTTCATCGACGTTTTCTCAAAAACGCCTGAACCGATTTCAGAAATTTAAAAGCCATTTGAATATCTCAATGAGGACTATCGTTTGTCAGTTTTGTGAGACGATCTGCCAAACCGTTTCTTTGTAATTTGAAAAAAAAGTGTTAAACTTTTCGTCCACATTTAACCTCAAACTACCGAACCGATTTTAAAAAATCAAAAACTGTTCGAAAGATATTAGTTGGGAATGATACTGATTAGTTTTAGTTGAAAATCTACCGAGCAGTTTTCTTGTAATTAACTGTTGAAAAAAAAATTGAAGCCGATTTTTATGGAACTTTTTTGGCGATATACATCATGGTCTTATAGAACTTACTGAATTATTACGGCCTTACGATAAGTAGTTTAATTTTAAAAATTCATCAAAGTTTGAGAAAATGAGTAGTTTTTTTGACGTTTGTTAAAAATAAAATTAGATGATCTACTTGCTTGGTCTTAATGAACATACTAAAACATTAACGTTCTACGGAAACTGGTTCAAATATAAAAATTGTTGATTTTTGAAAAGTTGCTTTTAGAAAATACTCCGATTTAACGTGTTCGTCCGTTTTCAATTATGTGTAATAAATCCACTCGGAACACTTCTAATCACTCCTCAATTAATTTACTGTTTATTGATCAAGTCGATTATTTACACATATCGGGAAGTTCATGTAACTTGTCTCAAGGCTAAATACCAATACCAACTAGTTAATTATATTTTATCCTCTATTACTATTACTATTTTTACCGTTTAGAAAAGAAACTGGCCAGTCTGCTCGGCGTGTGCTGTTGTTCCTGTTTGGTTTGTTGTGGACTATGACAATCCTGGCCCTGATTCGGCCCTGTCGAGGGCCTCGACCCCAACACAGGTGTCGCAGGGGCCGATCCGCGCCTGCATGCCTTCTCGTAGGAAGTATCTGAAAATTGAAAAAAAACTTGAATTATTTTCACACTCAAATTTGTTTTATGTTTTTTCAATATATTATACAAGAGCGATTTTTTATTCGTTATACCATTTGCCCAGTGGCGTCGGAAGCAAATTTTTGATGGGTGGGCTCGTTTATTTATTAGACATTTTAGACAGTATATTTTGAGATAGCTTAAGTCCGCCCAGCCCACACGGTTCCGACGCCACTGCATTTGGCAACACTAATTTAATATGTTTTACTTATGGTAACACCAACAACTTCAGTAATATTTAGGAAAGCGATTTTGTAATTCTAGTACTAATTTGTAATAAATACTTATATGAAAATTAAGAAAAAACAATTAGCATTTATAAATAATATAAGTTATATTTATTTTATTATTATTTATTGTTAATTATTTTAAATTTAATGTTTCAGCAGCTAAATAGATGATTTAATTATAATTATATAATATACCAACAAGTTGTGAAGCTCAGAGCGATTTTTATTATCATTTTAAAATTTATATTTATAAATCACTTTTGTAACATGTAAGATGATGTAATTTTTGTTTAATAATAATTTATAATATTTTTTATGAATTTTTAATATATAATATAATAATTGTTTGATAATAATTTATAATGTTTATAAACTTTTTTCATTGTATAAGAATTAAAACAAAAACAATTGATATTTATAAATAATATAAATAATATAATTTTTTCAATAAACTTTAACCCTTTCCACTCGGGCATTTCAAAACTTGTATGTTTTTTGTTGCCTGAGCGGCTGCATACAAGTGGAAAGGGTTAATAATGTAATATTTTCGTTTATTTTTTCTTATTTTTTAAATAATAAAAAATATTTCTTTCAAATTAGCATTAAAATTAACTAGTTAAATTTATTACGGATTAGTATTGTCTGATGTATTAGTGTTACCTGATTTAATAGTGTTACCTGATTTAATAGTGTTACCTGATTGTGGTAATAACAAATATTTTGTGCATATTAAAAAAATAACTTTTAAATTAATGAAAAATTACGAATATACCGTTTTTTCAATTAAATTATTTTTGAATTTCATAAATAAAAATATACAATAATAATCAGCCTATTTAAATATGAAAAAATATAACATCATAGTTTACATAAAAAATGTAATTCATATAAATTTCATAAAATGAAAAAAATATTCATTACAAATTTTTATTAAAATTACAAAATACTCTTAAATGTTACAAAAGTTCTTACCTTATGTAAAATTTGTTATGAATTAGTGTTGCCTGATAAATATGAAAAAATATTTCGTTATAGTTTATAAAAAAATGCAATTTATATAAATTGCACATAAAAAAAATATTTATTACAAATTTGTATGTTGTATGTATTTGTATGTTATTATAAGTTGTCAGTGTTGCCCTAAGTAAAATTTATCATGAATTAGTGTTGCCTGATGTGTAAGTGTTACCCGATTTAATAGTGTTACCTGATATTTTATAGTTGACAAACTTTCAATAACAAATATATTACAAATATTAAAAAATTAACCACTTTGAATATTTAGGATAAATAATATCCTCTTTATTGAACGCTTGCCCTGACTTGACTGAAAATTCATTTCTGTTAAATAGATATTTGCATTATAGTTTTTCTACACATGCACACACACACACTATTAATAAACACATCGATATATATATATATATATATATATATATATATATATATATACAAGTATATATAACGGTGCAATTCGTGTGGAAATATTATCGGAGCGTGAACTATTGTATTTTACGGACAAATAACTTGACTTTGTGTATATATATATATATATATATATATATATATATAACCATAAAATTACACGAATAAAGATAACCATCAAAACAATTTTAAAACAATTACAAAATCATAAATCTCAACACCATTTTTTGGTCGAGAACAAAGAGATCTTGTATGAGATAATAAATAAACGTGTTATGTCTATTAGCATTTTTATGGCGCAGTTTATAATTATAATTCGTTTAATATAATTAATTAATTATACAAAAAATTAGTGCACTTAAAAAAAACATTTTGCAATAAAACCGATGTTTATTTATAAATAGATTTATTTAAAAAGCAAGAACCATTATATATTGACAAAAGTATAATGTTTCATAGAGTTTTCATATTTTTAACTCAGATTCGTCGTTTTTTCTTTATAAATATAAAGGAGTTTTTTCTTCACAGTTTTTCGCATTTTTCCAAATAGTTGTTTTTTAGTAGTTTTTAATTTCAACAATTCTTTTAACTATCTTTTCACTTCCGTAAAATCTAAAACTCCTAATAATATTGTTCACAAAATAAATTGTAACGATTGTAACTGATGTTATATTGGCGAAAGTATATATTTACAAGAGAAATTAAATATATTTACAAGAGGGTAGATCAACATATCTGTAATTCTATAAAAGAACAATTAATTTAAAATATTATAAAAATATTTAAATTTAAATCATACTTTTATTACTAAGTTTGCCATTATTTTGCATAAAGAAAAAAGTGTGATCTTAATAAATATGCTGAATCTTTTTCTGTCATTTTAAATCCTATTCTTGTAAATAAATGTGATTCTGCACTTTTAGTACATAATTCTTACCACAATAATATTATTATTTTTATTATTATTTTGTACATTTTAATAACAATCTGTCACACTTAGGCCATTCAGTAATTGTTTTGACTTTATTATATGGATTTTTGATTGGATGGCAACTCAGTAGTTGCCCAATCTAATTATGACTAATTAACTAAACTCAAACATTTTTATTAACACAATATTATTAATTATTTTAAAAAAAATCTTCTAATTTCTTAAAAGTTGTGAACCTTTGTCATTTTCGTTTTATTTAAATACTTAAACTTTTATTAACTTTCATTTGTTTGCATCTTTATAAAAAGTTTTTGTTTGTTTTTCTTCTACCATTGATAATATTGAAATTCGACCCTGCATCTACTTTTGTGAACCCTTTTGTTTCTACAAGTTCGTTTTTCATACATAATTTGTCAATCACGTGACTAACTAAATATTTTTATTATTTGTCTTTTAGTTTACTGATTTGTTTTTTCATTAAACAATGTCTTTAAAATTGGAGTGTTTTTTCCTGGCTTTTATTGGATATATTTATTTATTATATCTTCTAGTATTCTTACAGTTTTTCTTAAACTTTTTCACATATATTTCAGAATTTGTCTAACATGCTGAATGGTGATACAAATACTGTGTCGAAACGTACATAATAATAATAAATAGTTAATTAACTATTGTTTTTTATTTCGACTTTACGGTTGCAAATAAGAGCAAAAGAAATATAAGCAATGGTTATTTTGATATCAAATATTAACGAAGAATTAAATTTAAATGATCGAATAGATTTATATATCCTATTACTTTTAAGAGTATAAACAAAATTTTTAGAAAATTCCATATATCTAATTTAATTTTCCTAAAATTGCTTTTGTCATACTCACATTCGCATAAAAGTTGCAAGAGCAAAAGAAAAATATAATTAAACTATTATAATTTAATTTTTAAAATAGTTTATTATATATATATATATATATATATATACATATATATGTGTGTGTGTGTGTGTGTTTACTGATTCTTTCAAGGATAAAAAGATCTGTGTTGCAAATGAGAAGACAACTATTCTTAATTGTATTAATTAAAACTATTCATTATGCTGGTATGATGCATGGATATAAATAAAAAATTGCATACATATGAATAAATATATGTACATTGACATAAAATTATAAAATAGCACATATTATATACACACACTATAAAATAACTCTAAATAGTATCATTTATTTATTAACTTTCCGTAGGGTAAAATATTGTAATCATCCAAAAATCTAAATTGAAAATTTTTGTTTATCTTCACGTTTCAGAGATCTCTGAACGTTTTGGCATACCTTAGACAAAATGGTAGTGTGTGTATGTGTGGATACAAATACTCGTCGACGATTTCGGGCGCACGGATCAACCTATTCGATTCCTATATGCTCGTATGAGCTGTTAGTAACAAACTGTCAAAAATGTATTTGCTGTGCATTTAGGCGCTTTACACATATAATCTAACCTCCAAAACGCACAATCGTCAAATAACAATTTTACCATAAGTGCAACTTTCTTATGTCACCTAGTTAACACATACTTGAAGTTATCCAAAGTTAATTTTCTCTATCCTTTTGGAGGTTAGATTTTATGTGTAGAACTATTTTCACATCAAACTCCTTGAGGAAGTTATACTAACATACTCTTATAAATAATAGAATATAAACTTTAAGTTGTTTAACGAGTCTGACTCGCCTGTTACGAATTTAATCAAAACTTATTAGTCATTTTATAATTCTAGGGATATGATATAAGAGAGAATATTCACAGAACAAATAAATAGGAATTAGATTAGAAAGTTGTTGTATGTTGTATATGATATGTTGTACCACTTGTTGTGAGATATTACATATATATATATATATATATATATATATATATATACACGTATATGGCTATTAAATTACCATTAGCATAATTTTTTTAACCATCGTATTCAAAGCATCTTAATAGGTCAAGTTTTTTCAAGAACTGTCGTTACTCATGATTATATATATACAGGGTATCCCAGAACTCAACGTGAAGACTGAACGAAATTAATCATAACTTACATGGAAAAAATAAAAACATAGAAATTCAAGAATTCTTCTAGAATTATGAGTTTTCAAGTGCAACCTAGAATTTTCGTCAAACTGTGATCAATTTTCCGACATTGTGATAATTTATTTCTGATTTTTTTTTCTGTTTCGGCTTGACGTTGAGATCTTGGACACCCTATGTGTAAAGAATATTTTTTTAACTTTCCGTAAGTTATAGTAATCGCAAAAAATCGAAAATGCAAATTTTTATATATCTTTACGTTTCAACGGAGCGTCCGATTTGGATAATTCAAAAAACATTTTATTTTTCTTGACAAAATGAAGAACTGACTAAATTTTTGGGAAGGCAGGTCTAGCGGTTTCGGAGATCTAGTAAAAAAAATTAAATAATGCCAATAATTGGCTGTCAAAAATGATGTCAAATATATGCACATCAAATTACCAGATATTTTATGGAGATTTTGATAATAAGTATAAATTTTGTTTACATTCCTATGGGTTCCGTACCAATGTTTATCCTTTACATATCAAAGGGTTTCGTAAAAGCAAAATTCAAAATTTTCAAAAAAAAGTTTTTTTTTCAAAAAATTCAAAATTCCCAGGAATCTATTTTTTTCAGTTTTCCAAAAAAATTAAAACTTTCTTAAAAAATTTAAAATTAGGTACCAAAATAATGCACCATATTGTAGTTGAAGAGATGCCATGCCCCTCTAGTTTTATATTTTATTTTACAAAATTTTATATATAATTATCTAAATAGAATTATTTTATTATTTGGCAATGCCTCCAAATTGTACAAATTGAACAAATACAAAACCAGACGACGAACGAACATCTGTGCCAACGATTCGAATTTTTTTGATAAGGATATTATGTAAATAATATACATACATGTTCTGATAAAATATCAGAAGTATAAACATTTATATATATATATATATATATATATATCTATATTAGATTATATTTGAATGTACTAATGAAATTATCAAGAATTTGGGAGTACCGAAATGAATGCGACTGATAATTCACAATGCAAATATGAGACCATATTGCATTAGATACTAAATAATATATATATATATATATATATATATATATATATATATATATATATCTATATATTTAATTTGTATATAATGCAATATAAACCACTTATTTTGTACGTTTCGACACTATATGCGTGTCATCATTCAGCACTAACAAAATCACATCAGAAAAAACGCAAAACATAATATTTAAGAAGCATTTTGTTTCGAAAAAACAAACCAATAAAAAGAACTCATATTTTCAAATTTTGAAATTTCAAATTCAAATTCAAATGAATCAGGTTTATATCATATATTTAAACTAGTTGAAAGTGGCACTTAGCCAATTTTCAATTGTTTATTTCAAAAATAAAGTTATCGCTATCAATTGAATCTAAACATTGCGATTTCCAATTAATACCTCTCAGACATATTTAAATTATCTGTAATTTTATTAATTATATTGCAGAGACACTATTAGTGCTTGTATGTCCTAAAATTGTAGCTTATTATTTTAAATTTTAATGAATTGAAAATGTTTGACTCATCATATCACCAATTTTGACTATAATATTTTTTCAAATTTTAATCATTTTTTATAATTAAACTACTTATCGTAGAGACGTAAAATTATAGTATGTTCTATAAGACCATGATAACTACTGTGAAAAAAAGTTTCATAAAAGTCGGCAAATAAAAAATTTTCAACAGTTAATTACTAGGTCGATCTTTACCTAAAACGAATCAGTATCAATCCTTTGGAATTTTTAAAATTGATTCAGAATTACGGATTAAAACGTGGCCATTTATCACTTTTCTGCGATTTACGAAGAAACGGCTCGACAGATCGTCGCGCAAAGCTAACAAACGATAGTCCTCCTCACCGAGATACATCGAACGGCTTTTGAATTTTTGAAATCGGTCCAGCTGTTTTTGAGAAAACATCGATGAAAAGTCAAAAATAGACACACGCATGCTTTTTTCCATATTCGGTCTCATTCGATTTAGAATGGCTTGAAACGTCGTAAAACATAAAATTAGCGAATCGGATTTTTTGATGAAAATATAAACTTCCCCTTCGAGAAGTTTATAAATTTTATCTAGAATTAAACCTAGGGGTAACTTTACGTGCTACAGTCTGTGGCGCCTCTATGAAGTGAGAAAACAATTAAAATTGAAGCAACGGCAAAGTTGTCGTGTTTGCAATCTATTTGACCAAACTTTGTTTCTGAGTTTTTTAAGATAAGAGACCAACCTTATCTAAGTCTAATTCTTGAACTGTCAATTAATTCCCCGGCACCTGTCACAGTACCCGGACGTCATACAAATCGGAACGAGTTTTCGAAAGTAAATTGAAATGTAAATCTTCTTCATTAGTAATTTATTCCGGCCGGTTTTTGAAACTAGTTTTTCTAGCTGTAGATAGATGGAAGCATCGCATCACACGGCTTATTATTTGATATTATTATTACTGCGATTTGAGTAACAGTACAGTCCATTAGCAAAAACGCCATCTATTTTATGGAAAATGGAACGAGGAAATGGTTTTGGAGAAAGTAGCTACTACAACAAACATTAAATAGTTTTTTCCTCCAATTTTAAAATAGATGTTTCTTTATTTGCATTTGTTCTATTAATTGTGTTTCCTATCTAATAACCTAGTATTTTTTTCTCAGGCAACCCAGCGGTCAACCATTCTTCTCTTTCACTCTAGTAATTGTATTATATATGAGATCTAAAGTGAAAAATATGATATCATACTGCTTGATATCGAACTGTTTGAAGTCGGGAGCAAACCTTGGTACCATTTATTCATATAATTAAAAACTTTCTCAGGGATCTCTTAAGAAAAATGTTACATTTGATTTTTGCACAAAGATAATATTTTTACATAAATGTAATGATACAAAATTTAAACTATCTTTAGTGGTGACACAAATCAAATGTCGAAACTTTGGAATATTAAAAATTATTTAGTATATTTAAAATAATAATTTTCGCATACATATTTCAACATTTGATAGATCAAGAAATTATACTTTTATCAAATTAATTAGGAGGTATCTTTTGTGTATTTTATGTTTATATAAACCTCATCTAGAATCAAACCTAGTGGTAAATTTACGTGCTACAGCTGGTGGCGCCCCTATGGAGTTGGAAAGGAATTAAATCCATAAATACACATTTTTCGGTATAAAACATTATTACTTTAATTTAAAAAATGGATTTTTTATGCACATGTAAAAATTCTAATGCTGCTGATGACAGAAACAAAGGGTCGAAACGTTGAAAAGTTTACAATAATATAGTATAGTTCAAATGCTATTCCAAAAATAATCAATCTTTCTAAAATTTCAATTTGGATCAGATGTGATATACAAAATTTAAAAATTCCTACCTTGAACAGAGTGCACTTAAAAGATTTTTTATATGAACCCTTCAGTAAAAATAATTAAAATGTTGTATTTGATAGTTGTTTAAAATATATATTTATAGATTTTGAGTAAAACAAAATTTAAACTTGAACGTGGTAAACATAGAACAAATGTGCTTTACTCTGTATGAGTGTTTTCAGCATATCACAGATGGTGCTAGTGTGTTTCAAATTCACCCTTTGTTTTAAAACAAAATCTCTCCAGATATAATACACGTACTTTAAATGTTCAAGTAACAATTTTATTTATTAAAACATATCTTTTTTAAATGAAAAAAATGTTTAATTTTTTCTCATCATATTTTTACAACATATTTGTGATTTTTGTTGACAATATATTTAATATGCGTATATTTTGTTCTCATTCGATTTAGTCGAATTAATCAAGTTTATCTGTTCTATATTATATATTTAAATAAATTTCATCTGGAATTGAACCTAATGGTAAATTTACGTGCTACGTTTGGTGGCGACTTCTGTGATATGCTGAAAGAATTAAAATTTATACTTTTTTATCTATGATGTGTATTTATAAAATGTGATTTCATCAATTAATATAATACATTTTAAAATCTCATATTTATCAAATTAACCTAAAATTACATGCTTTATTATTATTTTATTATAATAATAATGTGAATAGTGCCTGGCGCGCGCGACTTTCACTTAAATTGCGTTTTAACAACAATTTCTAATTTGTTTATACCATAAACAAATTTGTAATAACAATAAAATTACAAACATCATAGTTGAAGATGAGTTAATAAAAGTGTTTAATTAAAAAACGTGCTGTGAAAAAATAATAGTAATAATAAATTTATATATAGTAGCTGACCCGACATATTAAATACGAATATAAAAAAAATCGTCAGACATACTAAATACGAATATAAAATTTGATACTGATCGGTAAAGCCGTTTCGGAGGAGTACGGGAACAAATTTTGTGACACAAGAATTTTATATATAAATTATATTATTATGAATCGTGTAAAATTTTATGATCCAATCTTTTGTTAACGCTATTAAAGGAATTGATAAAAATAAAATAATTTTCTGCGAAAAAAATCTCCTAAATACAATACAGAACAAATGTGCTTTACCCTGTTTTAGTGCTTTCCGCACTCGACAGAGGGTCTACTGTTCCAAAATTCATTGATTTTTTGAAGAACTTAATCTCTGATACACGTAATCGTGAAAAACTCATTAATATACGCAGATTAAAAGTTTAATTTTTTTATTATATATTTTTGTGAAAACATATTTGTGATTTAGTTTAGAAATTATATTTTATACGCTTATATTTTGTTATAATTCCATTTATTCAAATTAATCAGGCTCATCTTTCTGTATTATATATTTATATAAATCTTATCTAGAATCAAACCCCGAGGGTGAATTTACGTGCTGCAACCGGTGGCACACTCTATGGACTGGGCAAACAATTAAAATTGAGATAATGACAAAACGGCCGTGTTTGTACTGTTTTTATCTATAAATACAAATTCTTCGGGATAAAATATTCATAAAAATAATTGAAAAATATGAAGTTTTCATTTGAATATTATCCAATCATGTTTTTAAAAATTTTTACTTTCTAAATTATAATTTTGATTATTAGTTTAGTTAGTTGGTGTTAGTGTGTATGTGTGTCGTAAAGACTTTGTATTTTTTGGCATTCGTCCATATTTCGTGTGTTGACATCCTAGAACAAAGTTATAAATAACGTTTCTAAATGCCAAAATACGAAAATCCTTGTGCAACTAACTAAAATTTTACACCTGGTCTCTTTATGTAAATTTCGATATAAACTAGTGGTGTGTAAATATATGTACCTCAAATATAACAAATAATTTTCAACTTGAGTAAAAATATTTTACCATATAATTTTAGGCATTAAATACACGTTCTCTCTACCTGCCCTGGAAAATCTATTTAATTGCAAACGAATCATTTTAATTACAATTTATTTCTAGAACAACTGCCTAAGATTTTTATATATAGAAATTAATTATATATTAAGCAAAATATATAATTATTTTTTAGTAAATACATAACTCTAATGTCGCGTGTTTTTTTAGTTTAATTATGCAGTTTGCAATAATTTTTATTTATTTTTGCAATCAAATTTAGACACGATTTTCTATTGTTTTTTTTTTGTAAGAACAAAAAGAGAGTAACATGAATTATCTGGTTAATTAAATATGTGAGAATTTTTTATCATTCAGGTTCTCATATATATATATATATATATATATATATATATATATATATTATATATATATATATATATATATATATATATATATATATATATTAGGATACAAAATTTTAACTTGATTACCACTGAATGATGGCTAAGATGCTAGCCGAAACGTATGGATTTTAAATAAATAAATTTATAAAAAAAAAAAAAAAACTCATACTATTTTTATTGATGTTACGCCCGAATATTAAACTCAAATTAAACATATATATCAACATCAAATTCAAGAATATTCAAAAATATATATATATATATATACATAACATATAGTATGGAAAAAAATAAAATCTTAAATAACAAACAAGATAATTTTCTGTAGTGTGCGAATAGCGAATTCAAACGTGATTTTTCTCAAATTTTTGTATTAGAGCATATAAAACTAATTATAAGGTAAGGTAATTATAATTACTAGGTAATTATAATTACCTAGTAAATTATAATTACCTAGTAAATTATAATTACTAGGTAATTATAATTACTAGGTAATTATAATTACCTAGTAAATTCTATCTAGTTTCTCTTAACAAAAAATAAAAAGAGTGAAAACAAACCTCTCGTAATATTTAATAAAATTCAAAAAAATGTCTAACTGCAATTTTGATTACTAGATAATTCCGATTTCAAACGCGTTTTATTCAAAATTTTGTTTTAGAGCTTATAAAACTAATTATAAGGAAACGTAGTAAATTCTATCTAGTTTCTTTTAACAAAAAAAATTAAAAAGATTGCCCCAAAACAAACTTTTAGTGTTACTTAATAAAAAGTAAAAAAATGCCTAACTCTCCAATTTTGATTACTAGATAATTCCAATTTTAAACACGTTTTATTCAAAATTTTGTATTAGATTATATAAAACTTATTATAAGGAAACCTAGTAAATTTTATCTAGTTTCTCTTAAAATAAATTAAAAAGAGTGCCCGGAACAAACTTTTCGTGTTATTTAATAAAATGTAAAAAAACATGCCTATCTCTTCATATATCGAATAATTATAGACCAAATTATTAACAATTATATTTCTCACCAAAGAGAAATTTATATGGATTTTTCGAATTATTATTATTATTATTTATAAATACAAGATTTAGTTATTGTATTAAGTAGTACATAAAGATTTATTATTAAATAAGTAATAAAAATGTAAAACGTTGCGAAAATTTCACTTTCTAAATATCAATGCAAAGGTGCTAATGTAGACATCTCACAATTGCATCTATATATATATATATATATATATATATATATATATATATATATATATATATATATATATATATAGTTATTTGTGCGTAGAAAGTAGGAAATATAGAGCAGATCTATTAAATGGCAATTTCATCTCAGAAAGTGCAATTTATCACATATTGAAAAAAATTAAATTAAAAAATAAACTATATGGAAAATAGGAAGTGAGAGGCACTAAACATATAAACGTAACATATAAATATAAATATTATTCAATTTCATATATTATTCTAATAATTTTTGGTTTTATGGGCTGTTTCATTACTTAAGGGTTACAAGTAAGTTTATTTAGAAAAATTGTATCAGAGTATAAACTTTAGTTCATATAAGATTTTTGTTAATATTATTTAGTTTATGCTAAGCTAAAAAAATCAGAATGCCCAAAGCAAAATTTTTGAGGCCATGTACCACTAGTTTATTCCATAAATTCATTTATTTTGCTTAACAAGATATCTAGAAGCATATAACATGTAATATTATCTGCGTACAAGTTATTTTAGAATGTTTTTGCCAGTTTGCGCAATTTTAGCTCAGCAAACAATCTACAAATGGTCATATAACCATATTGTAAATGATATATCTAATATAATGCAAAACCACAAATGATATGATGTACATACATATTTTTATAATAATATATTATTACACGTATGACATTTTATGTTTCTGGTCACAAAAGAGCTAAAATTGGAAATGACAACATATATAATTTAAACTAGTGGTGTATGGCATCGTGCCTTAAGGCAAAATGCTGAAACTTTTCGCACTTTCCGTAAGAATAAAGAAAATATTTTTTAACTTCCCGAAGGGCAAGTTATAGTAATCGCAAAAAAATCGAAAATGAAAATTTTTATAGATCTTTACGTTTCAGAGGTTTCTGAATGTTCGGATACAAATTTTCGTCAACAATTTCGGGAACACCGATCAACTGATTTGAATGATACAAAAAACAATCGATTCGTATTGATAAGGAGACGTGCTGAGTAGTTTTTGGCAAAGGCAGGTCTAGCCGTTTCGGAAATACGGTGCAAAAAGTGCCGAAAACGGTAACTCAGTTTTTAAGAGAACGGAGCGTCCGATTTGAATAATTCAAAAAACATTTTATTTGTATTGACTAAATGAAGAACTGTTCAAATTTTTGGAAAGGCAGGTACAACGACTTTGGAGATATGGAAAAAAAAGTAAAAAAATGAGCCATTTGGCGGTCAAAAATGTTCATTAGAAATATGCACATCAAATTATCAGATATTTTATAGAGATTTTAACAATAAGTATAAATTTTGTTTACTTTCCTATGGATTCCGTATCAATGTTTACGCGATGGACGGCGACGCAGCGCTTACGCGCTTTGTCATTTCGTCATTTCGTCTTTATGCAGTTAAAGCAGTACGATTGCTTTAAAAAAAAGTTCAGAATTTCCAAAATATTTCAAAATAAATGATTTAAGATAGAATTATTTAATATGGTTCGAAATACTATTAAAAGTTTCAAATCATTGATCAACTTTTATTGATTATTTTTAATTACTCGAATTTTGAATTGCGGTACGGGAAGTTCCAGCAATTTGCCTTAAGGCACGATGCCCTATTTGCCTTAAGACAAAATTCCACTTACAGCTAGTTTTTTGAGAATTTTGATTTTTTAATTTCCCGCATACCTCAGAAAAAAATGGATATGTGTGTGTTTGTATGTGTATGTATGTATGCATACAATTTTTAGTCCACTACAACTAGTTCTATTAGATTTTCACCAAACCTTTTTTTGAACTTGCTAACTTGCTGTATGATGACACATATATAGAGTCAAAAAGTACGGAAAAAAATAGTTTCGACTATTATATTATATATATATATATATATATATATACATGTATATATACATATAATTTGGTCTTTAAAAAGATGCTGCGTTCCAAACAGATGAATCCCAAGAGTACGGTATGTACAATCGAAACCTTTAAAACAGGTTTCTGGTATATATATATATATATATATATATATATATATATATTGTATATATAACCCATGAATCACTGTTGAAACAGTCATCGTACCTTTTTTCTACTTCGTTTTTTTAGACACTAATTCACTATTGTTTTTTTCGTCTTAGGCCATCAAATAGCTATATCATTATAATCTCATCATAACAATTTTTGTACTATGATACATATTATACTATCAACGTCATTAAATTTATTTATTAAAAATATTGCTATTTTATTAATATGTAAATATAATAAGTGATTTATATTAATTTTATTCAATTCAATCAAGTTCATCTTTTCTATATTATTTATTTATATTAATCTTATCTAGAATAGAACCTAGCGGTTGATTTACGTGCTAGAGATAGTGGCGCCCTCGGAAAACAATTAAAATTGAGGTAATGGCAAAGCATTCTTGAAAGATACCTTTCAATTATATTTTTTAATTAAATTACATTACTGTTTCTAACTGTTCTGAATAGAATTAGAATAGATACTTACTGTACTTTTTTAACAAAATGATTTCTACAATAAATTTTTAACAATAGCAATTACGAAATGGAATCAAACTTTATATTCAATTTTAAAAAAGGCTTCTGGTGGTTTGTTGAAAACAGCATGAGGTTATATGTAGATAGTTATTATAATAATTTTAAGTTATATACACGTATATACAAAAAATATAGATACATATAAAATAAGATCATATACATAAAGTACAGTTTTCAGGTATTCATTGAATTAATAAATAAAACTAAAGTGTGGTAATTTGGGAATGAACTTTCGAAGATATTTTAAAGCAACATGGTATTAAGACATTTTTCACATTATTTCATATAACTTGAAATTTTCGTTCTGGCTACTCGGATTTTTTTAGCTTTACATAAACTAGATAAAATTAGCTAATATTCTACAATAAAAAATACACCGATACTAAATTTTCAAATAAACTTAGTTGCAAAATGCATTTATACATTCTAACAATTTGTCGCATATGGATTCGGAACTTTTTTTGCATTTCTTGACTTGCCTTCAGGCAAATTGCTGCAACTTTTCATACCAAAAACTAAAATTTTCTAAAAACTTTCTAAAAACTACAATTTTTTAAAAAAAATCGATTTTTGAGAATTTTAAAATTTCTGAAATAATTTGACAATTTTTTTGAAAAGTTGAATTTTTTATATTTCGATTTTTTTCGAGAATTTTCAATTTTCTTGAACATTTTTGAAAATTTTGAAATCTTCACATATTGAGAATACTGATATTTATATATTTTTAAAAACTCACGTTTCAACAAAAATTTGTTTGTAAATTTTGAAATTTCTTGAGTTTTCATACCCCTTCATATCGATTGGTTCGAAATAAAAAAATATGCATTTGATTTTCGATCGCCAAGTGGCATTTTTTGCAACTATTTTTCTGGATCTGCCTTTGCCAAAAACTTATCAGCACATCTACCTATCAATAGGAATCGAATGTTTTTTGAATAATTCAAATCGGTTGATCCGTGCTCCCGAAAAGGGCAAAATATTGTATCCACAGACATCATTTTTTCTGAGGTATGCCAAACTGTTCAGAAACCTCTAAAACGTAAATATATGCAAAAATTTTCAATTTCGATTTTTGACGATTACAATAACCCTACGGGAAGTTAAAAAAATAGGTTCACCGAAAATACTAAATTTTTATTAAAAATTAAATAGTACATTCAGTCCTAGACTTAGCATTGAATCATGAAAAGACAAGTCGTCTGTCATATTAGATTTTTTCTACTTGTGAATGTGTGAATGTGTTTCAAGGTTGGAAACTTGATGGAAAGACATTCCTTTCGATTTATGCCACTGGAATATATATATATATATATATATATATATATATATATATATATATATATATAATTGGTTTTTAGCACGCATTTGAAAGTGTCCCAAGAGTTCTAACTCGACTCTATTTAATGTCAAGAAACAAAAGTAAAACCGCATTTGCAGTGAAAATGAAAATTCTAGGTTTCTAGAACAAAGAATACGAATTAATTTAATGGCAAGTATTAAATTTAAAAAAAAACAACATTTTTAATACAGTCATATGTAAAAAATGTATAAATAGATCGCAAACACACCAGTTTCGTCATTACTTCAATTTTAATTGTTTTCCCACTCCATAGGGGCGCCACTAATTGTAGCACGTAAATTTACCCTTAGGTTTAATTCTAGATAATATTTATGTAAATACATAATATAGAAAAGATACTCATGATTAAGTTAAATAAATGAAATAAAAACAAAATATACACATATAAAATATATATTCAACTAAACCAAATATGCTTTTACGATATAATAAAAAAAACTAGTGGTGAATGGCATCGTGCCTCAAGTAACATCGTCAAATATTGTAACATTGTCGAATATTTATAAGAATTATATAAACTGAATTGCAAAGTTGAAAATTATTGTTTATAGTATATATATATAAGTGAGCTGTAGAATTTTAGCCAGAATTTAAATTAAAATCTGAATTATTTTCGATATATAAATAAAAAATTAAAAAAAAAATTTCTGGAACAAATTTTTTTTCTCCAAAATCAATTATTTTGTTAAAACAATCAGAAACTTTCAAATTGGACGCTTAGTTCTATCAAAAACTGCAATTTTTTGCACATTTAGCTCTGTATCTTCGAAATGGCTGGGCCTGCCTTTGCCAAAAACTAATCACCTCTTCCCCAATCATTACAAATTTAATATTTTTTAGATCATTCAAATCGGATACTCCGTACTCTCAAAAACTCGATTTGTATTTTCTGCACTCTTTGCTCCGCATCTCCGAAACTACAGGACCTGCCTTTGCCAAAACTAATCAGCACATCTCCCTATCAATAGAGATCGAATGTTTTTTGAACCATTCAAATCGGTTGATCCTTGCGCCCAAAAACGTGTACGAAAAAATGTATCCGTACATATATACACACACACGCATCCATTTTTTCTGAGGTATGAAAAAATGTTCAGAAACCTTTGAAACATGAAGAAATGCAAAAATTTTCTTTTCCAATTTTTGAACGATTACAATAACTTACCCTACGGTAAGTTAATTAAACGTTTAAAGTAAGTGATTTTAAATAAGTGAATCAGTTTTTTTTAAAAAAGCATTGAGCACAGTAGACCCTCTGTTGAGTGCAGAAAACATTAAAACAGGATGATGCACATTTGTTCTGTGTTTACTCCTTATGGTCATATGATACCATTGACCAGAAAAACATAAAAATTGTAAAAACTTAGATGAAAACAATCTGCAGTGTCCTCAATCTAAATAATTATTTAAAAAAAAACATATTGAATAATTATTTAACAGCATAATATTTCTATTCAAAACAGTGTCATCTTTGAATACGATTAGCATAAAAATTAACAACAATAATAATATTTAACCTACTGCAAAATGTATATTTATTTGGTGTGGGTGCTTTGACATAATTTACAAGACAAATATAGACCAACATGGTTAACACTTGAAGACATCTTTTGTTCTTGTGAAGGCGTTGAAATTACATTATTTGAATATCTTTGTAATTTGTTAATGAATGAAAAAATTATGATGTATAATTAATTGATGAGAGACTTTTTTTATTCGTTGTTCAAAGCTCTAGATAACTTAGGAAAGTAGAAGTTGATTTTAATAAATCTTGAGGAAAAATATCGTCAACGGGAGATAAATACAGAACAAAAATGCTTTACCCTGTTTTAGTGTTTTCCGCTCTCAACAGAGGGTATAATGTGCTCAACTTGTTCTCTCACTATAACGCGAGTAATTTTTTTAGTTTCGTCAAAACATATTTGTGGTTTAGTTGAAATTATATTTTATATCTAATTTCATTTATTTATTTATTTTTGAAGTAAAACTTCTTTAGGCGCGACTAGGATGTGAATCCGTACAAATGCCACGGAAGTGCGTTACGGCAGATAAGATAAGAGTCGAGTGCCAATGATTCGTCATTCGCTCTCCATGATATCATTTCTATACGTGTCGATTGTGATCAGTCGTCGTATCGTGTGAATAGAGATCTGTCGTTGTATGCGTACCGGCATCAACGTTGTATGCGTACCGATATCAACAAGAACATCGGCATAGATAGATAATCATTTTAAAGTTGCATCGTAGTACAAATATTGATTTAATGAAGAATGCCTGAATCAGAAGAATATTTTACCCTGTTCCTTGAAAATAATAAAACAAATTAAACATTTGTGCCGTGTACTAAACGTGACTTTATTGATTAGAAATTA
The DNA here is from genome assembly GCF_003426905.1 of Ctenocephalides felis. NCBI lineage: Eukaryota > Metazoa > Arthropoda > Insecta > Siphonaptera > Pulicidae > Ctenocephalides > Ctenocephalides felis. Next base: position 8,072,238 of record NW_020536999.1, read on the forward strand.
TTTCTACATTATTCGTAGTTTCTATAAATCTCTGACGTTATTAAAATGGAACATATTTTTTAGGCAAAACAAATATTACAGCTGTTAAAAGAATGAAATTATATCGCCAGCGAAAAAGTAAAAAAATACAAGAAGTCAATGAATGTATGTTAATTTTAATTACATGAAGTTCTTCAAACTCAATTATTATATGAGTAAAGTTGCGAAAACAATATTTGTTTAGGCGTTGTTTTACATAATCCACTGTGTGAACGAATATTTTAAAATTTATCAATCAGCAATTACTTCATTTTTCTAATGAAGTTTCATTTCTAAATGCTAATTACAATGACAAACCGATCATGTCATATTTGAAGTATGACTTTAATTATATCACTGTGTTTGAATATTATACATATTTTTAATGCTATTATAAATATATAATTTATAATTTATTATTATATAAATGTGTATAATGGTTGACACTAATAAATGTGTGCATCACGAGTGTTACCATATTACTAATAAACAATTATTCAAAATTGTTATATGATGTATTTATTTTTACTTGAACGCCATCTTGTACAGTAGCAAATAAGTTTTACTTCAATCGCATGTGAACCTTACGCGCACTCTTTTTTCTATATTATATATTTATATAAATCTTATCTAGAACTAAACCTAATGGTAGATTTACGTGCTACAGTCGTCGCGCCTCTATGGTGAGCGGAATAAATTAAAATTGAAGTAAAGGCAAAGACTAGTACTTGTATACAGGGTATCCCAGAACTCAACGTCAAGACAAAACAAGATGTCAGAATTATTTGTAACCATCGTGAGAGAAATCAGAAAAAAATCAATCATATGTAGTTTGTACCAACTTTTTCTTATATTATTATACCTAATGCCGAAGTTACGAAACCCTCAAAGGTATGCTTAAAGGTGGGCTAGAAGTATGGACAAGTGTGAATTCATTCATTTATTATTATTCACATATGAATATGAATAATAATAATTTAAAAACAGACATACTGTACGAGCCCACAATTGGAATTCTCGGCTGAGGCGAAAACTATGCTGCGATTTGCATACGAAACTATAATATGAATGATGATGGATAATAATAATGGGAATAGAGATAACCCTTTTATAAAGAAGTATAAATAAGCTTTGTTTTTTAATTTTAATCCTTTTCCCACTCCACAGAGGCGCCACCAACTGTAGCACGCAAATTTACCCCTGGAAATAATTTTATAGATAAATACATAATACAAAAAAGATAAATATGATTAATTTGAATAAATAGAATCAAAACAAAATATACGCGTATAAAATTTAAATAAATATTAGATATTGAATTATTTAAACAAAAAACAATATTCAACAAAAAATGCTATTTTTTTTTGTTTACAATTTTAGTACTAAAAAGTTAAGTTTTGTTACAATTTTATTAAATTAACAAATTTTATTAAATACTAGATAAAATAAGTATAAATATATTCGTCTTTAGGCCATTACTTCAACTTTAATTCTTTTCCCACTCCATAGGGGGCGCCACCAACTGTAGCACGTAAATTTACCTCAGGGTTTGATTTGTTCTGTGCGTTATATGGGAACCGCGTTGTAAGAAATTCAGTACAAAAATTGATACACTTAGTACAAATTGCATCACTTATATAATATATATAATGTGGATACCAATTTTTCCAAACTTCCACGATTAAAAATCGTATTTCGTGGCGACTACAATAAAATAAAGTCTTCATTTCGTCAATAGCCTCCTTTTGATAACAATATGACTATTTTAATTTATATTAAATTTTAATTTATATTAATTTTTTTTAAATATCTCCGAAACCCTTAGACCCGACTTCTCAAAGCCATATCAAATTGTACATTTCATAATTATAAGTAAAATGTTTTTGAATCATGCTAATCGGATGCTCCGTTCTTTCAAAATCTGAATTTACATCTTGCATCGTACCTCCGAAACGGCTGGACCTGCCTTAGCCAAAAACTAATCAGCACGTCTCTCTATCAATGGAAATCGAATGGTTTTTGAATCATTCTAATCGGTTCATCCGTGCTCCCGAAATCGTCAAAAAACGATTGTATCCGCACATACATATCAATATACATACATACATTTTTTAACTTCCCGTAGGGTAGTTATAGTAATGGGCCAAAATTCGAAAATGAAAATTTTTGCATTTCTCGACGTTTTGAAGGTTTCTGAACATTTTACTGGCATGCCTCAGAAACCAAATGGATGTGTATGTGTGTGTTTTGTGTGTCCGCATTTTTTCGTCCACGTTTTCGGGCGCACGGATCAACCGATTTCAATGTTTCAAAAAACATTTGATACCTATTGATAGGGAGACGTGCTGAGTTGGCAAAGGCAGGTCCAGTTGATTAGGAGATACGTAGCAGAGAGTGCAGAAAATACAAATCGAGTTTTTGAGAGAACGGAGTATCGGATTTGAATGATCTAAAAAACATTAAATTTGTAATAATTGACAGAAGAGGTGATTAGTTTTTGGCAAAGGCAGGTCCCGCCATTTCGAAGATACAGAGCTAAATGTGCAAAAAATGGCAGTTTTTGAGAGAACTAAGCGTCCGATTTGAATGATCTAAAAAACTTTCTGCTTGTATTGACAAAACAATTGCTTTTGAGGATAAAAAATTATTACATCTTTTTATATTTTCCATATAAGTATTTTTGTAAATTTGGATTAAAAAGTCAAAAAAAATTACCCAGGCCAAGCACAGTCTAAGCGCCACTCTGGTACAAATGTTTACTCAAGTGCGTTGAGACTGTTTATGCACTGGAGCACTTTTCCAATTTTGTGAAAACTATTGAAAAATGTGAAAATGCCGCCAGGCTAAGCACAGTATAAGTGAAAATGACGCACAAAACTATTTGCAAATGCGTTTAGACTGTGCACTTTTTCAATTTTGTATAAATTAGGCAAATATTTTTTTTTGAAATTGAATTCGAAATGAAATGACGATTGTTAATGTTCTGGAGACAAAATTGATATATGATTTAAATTTGATTTGCTCGGATATAACAAGATAGCAAACAGTACAGTATTTGTAATAATATATTTGAAAACGTTTATAATTTCTCGGATATTCCATTGCAGTACGGGAAGTTCCAGCAATTTGCCTTAAGGCACGATGCCATACACCACTAGTTTCATGTAAATTTTAAAGACCGCGTAATTTATTCCATTTATTTAATTACTAAACATTTTTGCTTTGAAATTTCTTCATGCTATATTTTGCATTGGACTTCCAACTTTGAAAAATTAGCTTAAGAATGCATTTTGCATATACTGAATTCCAGCCAGTTGAATAATTTACTATTGTTAAATATGAATTATGACTAAATTTATTTATTTTTTTAAATACAATAAAAAAAATATTTTACCAGAATGTGCTTCATCCTCCTCATCATCCTCAGTGCTCGTGGTCCCCAAATTGGCCCCATTATCAACCCATCCATCAGGCGTCAAAACACCGTTAACAGCCTTCGCCAACACTTTACCAGCACCATTGCTCAAAGCTTCTTTCAACAAATCCGAATTCAAAGATATAACCTCACTTTTCACTACCGAACTGTCTCGCTTTACAAAAACTGGGTCCTGCACACTTTTTTAGCCAAAGCTTTGAGGAAGGAGTTACTTCTGGTCAATTTTGCACTGTGGGCTCTCCTAACAAAACTGAGGCCTAATTTGCTAGAAGCGATTTGGAGTTTCTGGTGTTAAATGCTGTTGGGCTGTGTGGGTTTTGCATTTTTGTTTTTCTGTAAGGGTTATGGGGGTGTTTGGTCTTTGCTGATGCTCAAACGCATTTTGATAGGGTTGGATTTCTTACAGAAACCACTGCGTGGTTTGATTGAGATTTGAGGACACCTGGTATTGTTTTGCGTTTTGGCGTAGCTTCTACACTTGACATTGATGGTGTTTTGCGTAAAAGTA
>NW_020536999.1:8077199-8094450 GCF_003426905.1 Ctenocephalides felis
TACCCAAAATGAAATTTTCAAGTTATATAAATAAATGTAAAAAGATGCTCCGAATCTATATGGGACAAATTGTTAGAATATATAAATGCATGTGACAACAAAGTTTATTCAAAAATTTAGTACCGGAGTATATTTTATAGTTTGTGTAGAAATTTAGTAAATATTATCTAGTTTCTGCTAAACTGAAAAAATCTAAATGTCTGTAACAAAATTTTTGAGTTATAGGAATAAATTTTAAAAAATGTCCGGAATCCATGATACTAATTGAAAAAATACATAATTTTATGTTGAAACTAAGTATATTTAAAAATTTAGTATCGGAGTATACATAATAGTAAATGTAGAAATTTAGTGAATTTTATATAGTTTCTGCTAAGCTAAAAAAATGTGACTGCCCAGAATGAAATATTCAATTTATATGGAACAACATACAAAAATGTCCAGAAACCAAATTGTTTAACAATCTTTTTATATATACATGAGCTAAAATGTTTTCAAGATGCTTTAAAGTATAAAGATGAGTCAAATCGGGAATCAAAACGTATGCTGAATTATTTAAATTCATTCTCAAATTAACACACTTTATTTTTATTGAATACTTTTATTGAATTGAATGAATACTTAAAAACTGTACTTTATGCATATGATCTTATTTTTTTGTCTATATATATATATATGTAATTTAAAGTTATAATAATAACTGTCTGCATATAACCTCATGCTGTTTTCAACAAAACCAAACCAGAAGCCTTTATTAAAATTAAATATAAAGTTTGATTCCATTTCGTAATTGCTATTGTTAAAAACTTATTGTAGATTTCATCTTGTTAATAAAAATACAGTAAGTATCTATTCCAATTATATTCAGAACAGTTAGAAACAGTAATTTAATTTAATTAAAAAAGATAAATGAAATATATCTTTAGATTAGTGAAACATTTTGAGCATAGATAAAAAGTGTAAATAGATCGCAAACACGATCGCTTCGATTTTAATTGTTTTCCCGCTCAATTGAGGGCGCCACTAACTCTATCACGTAAATCAACCCCTAGAGATTATTCTAGAAAAGCTCAATATAAATAAATATTATAGAAAAGATAACTTGATTTAATTGAATAAAACAAATAAGAATATGGTTTTAATATAAATCATCTATTATATTAATATATTAATAAAATAGCAATATTCCAATAAAAACAAATTGAATGACGTTGATAGTATAATATGTATCATAGTACAAAAATTGTTATGATGAGATTATAATGATATAGCTATTTGATGGCCTAAGACGAAAAAAAAAACAATAGTGAATTAGTGTCTAAAAAAACGAAGTAGAAAAAAGGTACGATGACTGTTTCAAGAGTGATTCATGGGTAATATATACAAATATATATATATATATATATATATATATATATATATATATATACATGTATATATACCAAAAACCTGTTTTAAAGGTTTCGATTGTACATACCGTACTCTCGGGATTCATCTGTTTGGAACGCAGCATCTTCTTAAAGACCAAATTATATATATATATATATATATATACAAATAAAAAATAAATAATCGAACATTTTTTTATGCTCTTTTCGACACTATTTATGTGTCATCATACAGCAAGTTAGCAAGTTCAAAGAAAATTTTGGTGAAAATTTAAGATAAAAAAATATATTTTAATAAAAATTAATATAAAGAAAAATATTTTTTTTGATGCAACAAAGGTTTTTAATTTAAATTATTACTTCCTTTATTGTATTAAATCTAGATTAAAAAAATAGATGCTTGGTTTAAAACAATGATAGACTTTGGTAAAATTCTTAGCTAAAGCTCTCACTTCACAGCAGTTGACCACAAAAACTAAGAGATTTTTTAAAACGCTTTTTGATTTTTTAACTTCCTGTAGAGTAAGTTATAGTAAATCGCAAAAAATCGAAAATGAAATTTTTATGTACTTTTGAGTTTCAGAAGTTTTTGAACATCTTGGCATACCTTAGAAAAAATGGATCTATGTATGTGTGTGCGGATACAAATTGTCGTCGACAATTTCGGGCCGCATGGATCAACCGATTTGAATAATTAGAAAAACATACGATTCCTATTGATAAGGATACGTGCTGATTAGTTTTTGGCAAAGGCAAGTCTAGCTGTTTTGGAGATACGGAGCAAAGAGTACCAAAATGGTAACAGTTAGTTTTTGAAAAAACGGAGTATCCGTTTAATATGATTTAAAAAACATTTCATTTGTATTGACGAAATGAATTTATTAAATTTTTGGCAACGCAAGTCTAGCGGTTTCAGAGATACAGAGAAAAATGTAGAAAAATGATATTTTTTTACACATCAAATTATCAAAAAAATATAGAGATTTTAAAAATGAGTACTAATTTTGTTACAATTTTTTTGAGTGTCCTACCAACATTTTCAATTTTTAATTCATTTAATTCATTTATACGATTCAAGTAAATATCAAAATTTTCAGAAAAAACATTTTTTAAAAATTTTCAAAAATACACAAAATTTTATACTTTAAATATAAATTTAAAATTTGCAATTCAGTATAAAAATGTATATATATATATATATATATATATATATATATATATATATCTAATGCGTTATTCTAATCGTAAGAAATATATCCTCAGATGGATTCATTCGACATCCCTTCTCAATGTAAACATTCTTAAGTGTTTTGAGCGCTAAGATCGTCACTGTATATATTATGAACGATGAAATATATAGTGATTATAATTATCTCTTTGAAAATATTTAAAACAATTGTTATTAATCATTGATCAATATTTATTGAGTACTGATTTTTTTCCCTCAAATATTTAATTCTGGTACGGGAAGTACCAGTAACTTGTCTTAAGGCACGATGCCTTGCACCACTAGTTCATTAATTTGCTCGTCAGTAGAGTCCTTTTTAATTCTTTTACCTAGTTTATATTATATATGTTGTCATTTCCAATTTTAGCACTTTTGTGACCAGAAACATAAAATGCCATCGGTGTAATAATATCTTCTATATATATACAAATAAGTCGGGTTTTCCTTCCTGACGAAATAACTCCAGAACGCACGAACCGATTTCGACAATTTTGCATTCGTTGGAAAGCTCCGCAAGGTTTATAGCTAAGAAAATTAGTTGTGCATGGCATCGTGCCTTAATGCAAACTGCTGGAACTTTACCCACCGTAATTAAAAATTTGAGTAATCACATTAGTGAGAATTATCAGAATTATTTGTGTTAACGTCAGTCCAAAAAACAAAAAATGTGGTTTACCAAAGAGCACTTCAATGAAACGGATAATTTGCGGATTTACTTTTATTTACTTAGAGAAGTTCAACTAAAAAACACTTCATTTTTGTAATCGAAATAAATTCATTACTGTTGTGCAATAAAATCAAATTTTTCCTTTTCAAATATAAAACAAACAAAAAATTTCTTCATCTTTCTCACGAAACCATCAGGTGGCGAAACGGAGTTCGTCGGGTTTGCTAGTATTATTATAAAAATATGTATGTATAAATAATATGTATGTATCATATCATTTGTGGTTTTGCATTATATTAGATACATGATACATATATCATTTACAATATGGTTATATGACCATTTGTAGATTGTTTGCTGAGCTAAAATTGCGCAAACTGGCAAAAACATTCTAAAATAACTTGTACGCAGATAATATTACATTTTACATATATCTAGATATCCTGCTAAGCAAAATAAATGGATTTATGAAATAAACTAGTGGTGCACGGCATCGTGTCTTAAGGTAAATTGTTGCAACTTTCCAAACCAAAAACTAAAAATATCTAAAAACTTTAAAAAAAAATGAGCACATTGAAAAATGTCGATTTTTGAATAAAAAATAATTTGTCTTTTTTTTTAAAGTTGACTTTTTATTATATTTCGATTTTTTGAGCTGCTAAAAATTTACCCAATTTTACTCTTTGTCAACACAAATAAAATGTTTTTTGAATCATTCTAATCGGATGCTCCGTTCTCTCAAAAACTCGATTTCTGTTTTATGCATTCTTTGCTCTGTATCTCCGTAACGGCTAGACCTGTCTTTGCCAAAAACTAATCAGCACATCTCCCTATCAATAGAAATCGAATGTTTTTTGAATTATTCAAATCGGTTGATCCGTGCTCCCGAAAAGGACAAAATATTGTATCCACACAAACACACATACATCCAATTTTTCTAAAGTATGCCAAAGTGTTCAGAAACCTCTAAAACGTAAAGATATGCAAAAAATTTCAATTTCGATTTTTGGAGAATAGTAAATTTTTATAATAGTACGTTCAGTCCTAGACTTAGCATTGAATCATGAAAAGACAAGTCGTCTGTCATATTAGATTTTTTCTACTTGTGAATGTGTGAATGTGTTTCAAGGTTGGAAACTTGATGGAAAGACATTCCTTTCGATTTATGCCACTGGAATATATATATATATATATATATATATATATATATATATATATAATTGGTTAGAACGCATTTGAAAGTGTCCCAAGAGTTCTAACTCGACTCTATTTAATGTCAAGAAACAAAAGTAAAACCGCATTTGCAGTGAAAATGAAAATACTAGGTTTCTAGAACAAATACGAATTTATTGCGAGTTTTAATTAAAAAAAACAATATTGTAAGTTTTATTATCATCATATGTAAGATAAATAAATAGATCGAAAACACACCCGTTTCGTCATTACCTCAATTTTAATTATTTCCCCACTCCATAGAGGCGCCACTAACTGTAGCACGTAAATTCATCCTTGTATCAAAAAAATATTATCAGGGCTAAATATTTTTTGCCGCAAAACGTTCTTCAAAAATCTTAAAATTGTAAATAAATAAATAATGATTTAATAAACAATTAATAATTTGTAAATTTGTCCATAGAATGACAAAAACCGTAGGACCATAGATAAACAAGTATAAATAGATAGCAAACACGGCCGCTTTGAAATTACCTCAATTTTAATTGTTTCCCCACTCCATAGAGGCGCCACCGACCGTAGCACGTAAATTTACCCTTGTATCAATGTAGGTAAAAAAATATTATCAGGGCTAAATATTTTTTGCCGTAAAACGTTTTTCAAAAATCTTAAAATTGTAAATAAATAATTTATAATTTAATTAATAATTAATAATTTGTAAATTTGTCCATAGAATGATAAAAACCGTAGAACCATAGATAAACAAGTATAAATAGATGGCAAAGACGGCCGCTTTGAAATTACCTCAATTTTAATTGTTAAAAAAAATATTATTAGGGCTAAATATTTTTTGCCGCAAAACGTTCTTCAAAAATCTTAAAATTGTAAATAAATAATTCATAATTTAATAAATAATTAATAATTTGTAAATTTGTCCATAGAATGATAAAAACCGTAGAATAGATAGCAAACACGGTGGCTTCGTCATTACTTCAAATTTAATTGTTTCCCCACTCCATAGAGGCGCCACTAACAGTAGCACGTAAATTTACCCTTAGATTTAATTCAAGATAATATTTATATCAATATAATATATAATGTAAAGAAGATGAGCCTGTATAATTTGAATGAATAAAATGGTAACATAACATATATTAAACCCATTGTGGGTAAACATAGAGCAAATGCGCTTTACTCCGTATGAGTGTTTTTAGCATATCACAGATGGCGCTAGTGTGCCAAAGTTCAAATTCAGTGTTTGATTTAAAAATTAGTGCACGTACTTTAATCTTTCAAGTACCGATTTTATATATCTTCTATATATATACAAATAAGTCGGGTTTTCCTTCCTGACGAAATAACTCCAGAACGCACGAACCGATTTCGACAATTTTGCATTCGTTGGAAAGGTCTCGGGCTCCGCAAGGTTTATAGCTAAGAAAATTAGTTGTGACATTAGTGAGAATTATCAGAATTATGCTTGGTTAAGTCAACGAGCAGTTCTTGCCGCAAAGAATAATGATGTACACACACTGAATTTCACCATTAAATCAAAAATTGCTGGCGATTTGGTGACATGCCAATGATTCCGACTACTCTTCCGTTTGACTTCAAACGATTGCAATTTCCAGTTCGCCTTGCGTTCACAATAACAAGCCCCGAGGCCAATCGCTTAGTGTTTGCGGAATAAATTTCAAATAGATTATTCAGAAAATCATTGTTTTTCACATGGGCAGTTATACGTTGCCTGTTCACGAGTTGGAAAACCATCCGCTTTGTTTGTGTTAACGTCAGACCAAAAAACAAAAAATGTGGTTTACCAAAGAGCACTTCAATGAAACGGATAATTTGCGGATTCACTTTCATTTACTTAGAGAAGTTCAACTAAAAAACACTTCATTTTTGTAATCGAAATAAATTCATTACTGTTGTGCAATAAAATCAAAATTTTTCCTTTTCAAATATAAAACAAACAAAAAATTTCTTCATCTTTCTCACGAAACCATCTGGTGGCGAAACGGAGTTCGTCGGGTTTGCTAGTTGACATATTTTTTAGAATGAAAAAAATGTTTATTTTTCTCTTATTGTATATTTTTACATGTTTGTGATTTTGTTGAAAATATATTCTATACGCGTATATTTTATTCTCATTTCATTTAGTCAAATTAATCAGGTTTATCTTTTCTATATTATATATTTAAATAAATCTTATCTTAAAGGTACATTTACGTGCTACGATTGGTGGCGACCTCTATGATATGCTAAAAGATTTAAAATTGATGCATGTTTGCCATCTTACTAGTTATATTATGTTATATTGGTTTATCATTAATTAAATCTCATATTATATTAAGAGAATCATTTGCTGAAAAATAGTGACAAATTTCGGCACAGATGACCCTCTGTCGTGTGAGAAAAACACTAAAACAGGGTATAGCATATATATTCTGTGTTTACCCGTCATAACTTCTACTTTCATTACTCGTCCACAGCCTTAAACAACGAATAAAAAAAACCTGTCATCAATTAATTATACATCATAATTTTTTATTCATCAACAAATTACAAAGATATTCAAATAATGTAATTTCAACGCCTTCACAACGACAAACGATGTCTTCAAGTGTTAACCATGTTGGTCTATATTTGTCTTGTAAATTATGTCAAAGCACCCACACCGAATAAATATACATTTTGCAGTAGGTTAAATATTATTATTGTTGTTAATTTTTATGCTAATCTTATTCAAAGATGACACTGTTTGGAAACGAGAGAGGAATTGATATTATTAGTATATTAAATAATGATTCAGTATGTTTTTTTTAAATATTTAGATTGAATGCACTGCAGATATGTTACTGCTAAGTTTTTACTGACCACGTGACCATTTTTAGCTAAGAATGTCACCCAATTTTATCCTGGTTTTGAACCATGCATTTTTAAGAATTGAAATAAAACAACATGGTTAAACCATAAGATAAAAAACATTATTTTATAATTAATAGATGAGAGATTTTTCATATTTAACTTTCCGTAGGGTAGTTATAGTAAAGGCCGAAAATCGATAATGAAAATTTTTGCATTTCTCGACGTTTTGAAGATTTCTGAACATTTTCGGCATACCTCAGAAAAAATTGATGTGTGTGTGTGTGTGCGGATACGATTTCGGGAATACGGATCAACCGATTTGAATGCTTTAAAAACATTCGATCTCTATTGATAGGGAGATGTGCTGATTATTTTTTTAGTTTTTGAGAGAACGGAGTATCCGATTTGAATGATCTAAAAAACATTCAATTAATAATGATTGACAGAAGTGGTTATTAGTCTTTGGCAAAGGCAGGCCCAGCCATTTCGAAGATACAGAGCTAAATGTGCAAAAAATGGCAGTTTTTGAGTGAACTAAGCTTCGGATTTAAATGATCAAAAAAACCTTCTGCTTGTATTGACAAAACAATTGCTTTTGAAGCTAAAAAATTATTACATCTTTTTTTTATTTTCCATAAAATATTTTTGTAATTTTGGATTAAAAATTCAAAAAATTACCCAGGCTAAGCACAGTCTAAGCGCCACTCTGGTACAAATGTTTACCCGAGTGCGTTTAGAGTGTTTATGTACTGGATCGCTTTTTCAATTTTGTGAAAACTATTGAAAAATGTAAAAATGCCGCCAAGCTAAGCACAGTATAAGTGAAAATGTCGCACAGAATTATTTGCACATGCGTTTAGGCTGTGACTATTATGGAGCACTTTTTCAATTTTGGCAACTATTTTTTTTTTAATTGAATTTGAAATGAAATGACGATTGTTAATATTCTGGAGAAAAATTTATTTATGACATTCGATTTGCTCAGATATAACAAGATAACAAAAATAATGAAAGTTACAGTTGTAATAATGTATTTGAAAACGTTTAATATTCCTCGAATATTTCATTACGGTACGGGAAGTTCCAGCAATTTGCCTTAAGACGCGATGCCATACAACACTAGGTATATTAATGATTTTTACAAATTCTATACGCAGGGTGTCCCAGAATTCAACGTCAGTCAAGCAGAGTAATACAATTGATTGTAACAGCATTTATTAATATTGAAGTTACGAAATCCTCAAAGGTATGCCCAAAGGTGGGCTAGAAGTATGGACAAGTGTGAATTCATTCATTTATTATTATTCACATATCACATATGAATATGAATAATAATAATTTAAAAACAGACATACTGTACGAGCCCACAATTGGAATTCTCGGCCGAGGCGAAAACTATGCTGCGATTTGCATACGAAACTATAATATGGATGAAGATTGATAATAATAATGGAAATAGAGACAACCCTTTTTAAAAAAAGTATAAATAGGTCGCAAACAAGACAGCTTTGCCATTACTTCAATTTTAATTCTTCTCCCACTCCACAGAGGCGCCACCAACTGTAACACGTAAATTTACCCCTGGTTTTAATTCTAGATAAATATATAATACAAGAAAAATAAACCTGATTAATTTGAATAAGGAAAATCTATGCAAAATTATATGCATATTAAATTCGAATACATAATAGATATTTAATTATTTAAACAAAAAACAATATTCAACAATGAATTCTGTTTTTTTTTGTTTATAATTTTAATACTAAAAAGTTAAGTTTCATTACAATTTTATTAAATTAACAAATTTTATTAAATACTAGATAAAATAAGTATAAATATATCGTCTTCAGCCATTACTTCAACTTTAATTCTTTTCCGACTCCACATAGGCGCCACCAACTGTAGCACGTAAATTTACCCCTCTAATCTAATTATAGATAAATATATAGTACAGAAAAGATATACCTGATTAATTTGAATAAACAAAATCAGAACAAAATATACGCGTATATAATATAAGTAGATATTAGATATTTAATTCAACAATAAATTCTGATTTTTTTGTTTACATTTTTAATACTAAAAAATTAAGTTTCATTACAATTTTATTAAATTAACAAATTTTATTGAATATTAGATAAAATAAGTGTAAATAGATCGTCCTTAGCCATTACTTCAATTTTAATTCTTTCCACACTCCATAGAGGCGCCACCAAGTGTAGTAGGTAAATTTACCTCAGGGTTTGATTTGTTCTGTGCGTTATATGGAAACCGCGTTGTATTGATTTTATAAAGCAAAAATGTACATCAGCACAAAGTAATCTAACGTCGGTTAGCTCGATATCAAGCCGTAATATCAAATTTTCACGATTTCACGAATAAAAATCGCATTTCGTGACGATTCCTATATAATAAAGTCTTCATTTCGTCAATACCCTTTTGATAACAAAATGGCATTTTTAATTTTTTTTAAATATTTCCGAAACCCTCGGACCCGCCTTCCCAAAAACCAAAAAATTGTACATACTGTTATTATGAGTAAAATGTTTTTTGAATCATTCTAATCGAATGCTCCGTTCTGTCAAAATCCGAATTCGCTATATATCTCCGAAACGACTGGATTTGCCTTAGCCAAAAACTAATCAGCACGTCTCTCTATCAATGGAAATCGAATGGTTTTTGAATCATTCTAATCGGTTGATCCGTGCTCCTAAAATCGTCGAAAAACGATTGTATCAGCACGCACATACAAATACACACACGTATTTTCTACAATTTATTCATTTGAATATTAAAAGCGGCGAAATTTATTCCATTTATTTAATTACTAAAATTTTTTGCAATTTCTCAATTTTTGAATCATTTAAATCGGTTGATCGGTGCTCCTGAAATCGTCGAAAAACGATTGTATCCGCACATACATACAAATACACATACATAAATGTATTTTCTACATTTTATTCATTTAAACATTAAAAGGCGCGTAATTTATTTCATATATTTAATTACTAAATATTTTTGCAATTTCTTCATGCTATATTTTGCATTGGACTTCCAACTTGAAAAAAATTAGCTTAAGAATGCGTTTTGCATATAAAGTTATTTGTGTGTATAAATTCCAGCCAGTTGAATAATTTACCATTCTTAAATATGAAATATGAATAAATTTATTTATTGTTTTGAATATAATAAAAAAAAATTACCAGAATGTGCTTCATCCTCCTCATCATCCTCAGTGCTCGTTGTCCCCAAATTGGCACCATTATCAACCCAAATACCGTTAACAGCCTTCGCCAACACTTTACCAGCACCATTGCTCAAAGCCTCTTTCAACAAATCCGAATTCAACGGTATAACCTCACTTTTCACTAACGAACTGTCATCGTCTTTACAAAAACTGGGTCCTGCACACTTCGTAGCCAAAGCTTTGAGGAAAGGAGTTACTTCTGGTCAATTTTGCACTGTGGGCTCTCCTAACAAAACTGAGGCCTAATTTACTAGAAGGCGATTTTGGAGTTTCTGGTGTCAAATGCTGTTGGGCTGGTAGGGTTTTGCATTTTTGTTTTTCTGTAAGGGTTATGGGGGATGTTTGGTCTTTGCTGATGCTCAAACGCATTTTGATAGGGGTTGGATTTCTTACAGAAACCACTGCGTGGTTTGATTGAGATTTGAGGACACCTGGTATTGTTTTGCGTTTTGGTGTGGCTTCTACACTTGACATTGATGGTGTTTTTCGTAAAAGTAAACGATCAGGATCACATTTGGAGGTTAGGATAGTTCTAGGGGCGACTTTAGGTTTTTGTGTCACCGGTGCAAATTCTTTGCGCTTATTGATGGTGATAAAATCCTTCTTCACGCCTTGGTTTATCTCAAACTTTCTATTATCATCCTCCTCCAAACTTGTCTTGTTATCATAAAAACTCTTCACAACCTTATCCCTGTTCAAAATCTGCTTACCATTAACAGTCTTAACCTCCATATCACCATCCTCATCATCGGTATCCCCAAAATCATCCCCATCAGGCAAAATCATAACAACTGTGGTATTCCCCGAACAACCTTGTGGTGCGCATCTGAACTTCTGTTGCCTCACTCTACCACCAGGGGCATTATCACTCGAAGTCTGTGAAGACAAACTGCTGGCATCGTTTAGAAAAATACCTTTATCATGGTATTTGTAATTCGAGGTGCTTTTGTATCTTGGGTAGGTGTCGTTGATAAGTTTTTGGTCGAAGTGGTTGTCGTAGTTGTCGCTAGAGCGCTCTGATCCGTTCGCAGAAAGGGCTACGTAGAACGTAGATCTGCGACGTTTGTCTTTGGAAGACTCATTTAGGCTCGAATCGGAGGAACCGTCGATGTGGATAATTGAATTACTTAAACTCATCTTAAGGGTAATGGAAATATCTTTAGGGCATAGTAGGATAAAAGTTTTTTCTTGGTATGCAAAGTACAAGAGGACTTCGCAAGTAGGCTCTGAAACTTGTTGCAGATTTTTAAAAATTTTTGGCCTGACCTATGTCAATGCAGAAGGAGAAATACTTTTTTTCTTGGTCCAAACCTTTTTTCTTGGACCAAAATTACTGACCATACCAATTAATTTTTTTACTTTATCATCCAAGTAAGCTCTTAATCTTGTTTCAGTTTTTTGAGACTTATGGTATCTTTCCTGACCTTTGTCAATGCAAAAGATTAGAAGGAAAAATACTTTTTTTCTTGGGCCAAACCTTTTTTCTTGGACCAAAGTTTCTGACCATTCGAATAAATAATCTCTAAGTAATCTCTTAATCTTGTTGCAGTGTTTTGAGCCTTATGATATCTTTCCTGACCTTTGTCAATGTAAAAGATTAGAAGGAGAAATACTTTTTTTCTTAGACCAAACCTTTTTTCTTGAACCAAAGTTTCTGACCATTCGAATTATTTTTTTACTTTCTTGTCATCCAAGTAAGCTCTAAATCTTGTTGCAATTTTTTGATCCTTATGATATCTTTCCTGGCCTTTGTCAATGCAAAAGATTAGAATGAAAAATACTTTTTTTCTTGAACAAAACCTTTTTTCTTGAACCAAAATTTCTGGCCATTCGAATTATTTTTTTTACTTTCTTGTCATCCAAGTAATCTCTCAATCTTGTTGCAGTGTTTTGAGCCTTATGATATCTTTCCTAACCTTTGTCAATGCAAAAGATTAGAAGAAAAAATACTTTCTTTCTTTGGCCAAACCTTTTTTCTTGGACCAAAGTTTCTGAACATTCGAATTATTTTTTTTACTTTCTTGTCATCCAAGTAATCTCTTGATCTTTTTGCAGATTTTTAAACTTTTTTGACGTTCTAAGTGACCTATGTCAATGTAAAAGATTAGAAGAAAAAATACTTTTTTTTGGGCCAAACCTTTTTTCTTGAACCAAAAGTTTCTGACCATTCGAATTAATTTTTTTACTTTCTTGTCATCCAAGTAATCTCTTAATCTTGTTACAGATTTGTAAAACTTTTCTAGTGTTTTCTTTTAATGTAAAAGATTAGGATGAAAAATATCTTTAGACCAAAGTTTGTGGCCATTCGAATTAATTTTTTACTAGTCTTCGTCCAACTGTAGTTGGTTGTAATTTTGGATTCTTTACTTTTGTTCTATATCATTGTTGCTTAATAGCAAAATTAGTTAGCCTCGAAATTTTAACAAATTGCAGGTCTGTTTTTTCAGGATGAAATTTTTTTCTTGGCATACAAGTAGGCTCTTAAACTTGTTGCAATTTCTTAAAACTTTTGGTGTTGTGACCTATAACGACCTAATATCTTTGAACCAAGTTTCTGACCAGTCGAATTAAATTTTTACTAGTCTTCATCCAAATATAGTTGATTGCAATTTTGAATTCTCTACTTTTGTATTTGTATGTAACACCTTACTCAGCCTCGAAATTCAAACAAATTGCGTCTGTTTTTTTCACCAAAAACTGAAGATTTGTATCATCGATTTGGAAAACTTGTCAAAATTTCAATTCTAATTTAAAATGATATATTCTCCTCTGTCCAAATCTGTTTCTCATAATTCCAGTTTCCTTTTCAATGTTAATATAAACATATATTTATCAATGTCTTTGTATCTGAATTTTTTGCTCATCTTGATATAAATGTAGATTTTGAAAATTTTATTTATAATTATCTGTTTTTTAAAAAATTATGGCACTTTGTTTTAATTAGCTCACATTTTAAAATCACTTGTGTTTCAGAATATTTGTCAAGTTTGTTTTGTCAAATCTAAATTGAAATATAATTTATAATTATATATATTATATATATATTATGGTGGTCCTTAATATGGACATTTCCGAATTTCCTTGCTCCCAAGAGCTCAAATGCTTCCAAATTAATCAATAAAAATTCTCTGAAAGTTTTAGATCTTAATATTAGCTTTTTGATAGTCCGCACTCCGACCAAAGTTTCTTGTTTTTTTTTGGTTTGTGAAGTGCGGACTATCTCAAAGTCAATATTAAGAGCTAAAACTTTCAGAGAATTGTTTTTTATCAATTTGGAAACATTTGGGTCCCTGAGAGCCAGGAAATTCGCAAAAATCCATATTAAGGACCACCCTAATATATATATAAATTTGTAGTTATTTATAGTTTATCATTATTGGTAAACCTGTCCGAAACTTCATGATGTTGTTAAGTTTGACAAATGTCAATTTTTGCATTTTAATCAATTAAACGAAACTATTTTATATTTATTTTTTATAAAGCGTATATTTTGTGCGTTTTTTTATATAAAAAAACAACATAAATCAAAATTTTGCATCGTGAATATATTCACCTAGCACGGTTGCCAACCTGAAATTTTACAACTTACAAAAGAAAAAATCCTCTATGAATTATAATCTTTTTCTACGTTCAAACTTAAAATAACCTAAAATGTTTATTTTTTAGCTGATTAAAAAATAGATTTACGTTGAAGATTTTGAAAATAAATCAAGGTTTTTTATATATTGTCCTTGATGCGTTTGTAGAAATGTATGGATTAAAAATTAATGTTAAACGTGATATCGTGATAAATAAATAATAAAATTTAAAACATTAATTACAAAGAAATTGTTTAATTAAGAGTGTAAACAGAAACTGTGCGAAACAGATTTTTTTAAATTTTTATTGGTCTCGCTTATTAGAGCAAACCAAAAAATCAAATGACAATTCTATGTCAGTGCCAGGACTCGAACCGAGTATCCCCGACACCAGGTTGATTTCAGCAAAAAATTCCTTTTGCCAATTTTGTTCTGTGCAAAATTTTGATGTATGTTAAATTTCAAGCTTTGCAGTAAAATTCTCAAAAAAGACAAAAATAATGACCACAAATTTTATACAGTGACAAATAATTTTGAGTCCAAAAAATCCCAAAAATGTGGGATATTTTTCGCGTCATTTTGTGGGTTTTAATTTTAAATTTTAATTAAAACAATTATTACGAATCATTTAAAACGGATGTTTGGTTTTGCATTATCTAAATTCCATGTCCTGTTTTGATATGACGTCTAGAAAAGTATTTTTTCATTGTTCAACTCGAGTCTTGCAAAATGGACTACATATTTTATAAAAGAATTTTATTAAATTAAACTTATTTATTAAATTGTAATATCGAGGTACTAACTATATTTGGGACTCTAGATGCAAGTGGCATTTTTCATTAAGACAAGTTGCATAAATTTGCAAGGAGAATTTTTATAATTAAACCACTTCTCGTAGGCCTATAATATTTTATGGGGTTCATTTTGACTATCGACTATCATCATACAAAGTTTCATAAAAATCCCACAAAATTAAACCTGAGGTTCTCCTTGTTAGCTCATATATAAAAATAATTCTATTATATTAATTTAATATGTTTTCCAGAATTTTTTCGACAATATTTTGTCATAACCCTATATCATGTTTAGAAAAAAGAATCATAATATAAAATTACATAAACAAATTTTATTAAGAATTAAGAACGGGTGTATGATTTGATACTTCTCCTAAACGGTTATTCGGATTCTGATAAATCTTTTTGAAGTTTGTCAGAGAAATTTTTTAAGATTTAATGAACGATAAAACTGTAGTAATATTGTAGAAAAAAATGGAAAAAATCATAAAAAAACACTTATCATTGTTTGACATTGACTGTCATCTGCTAGAAATGTCAATTCACTTGAAATTTGAATCTAGCTGAAATTATGATCCTAGATAATATTAGAATAAAATACAAGAAAAATGTAATGTCTACATTACTATTGCCAAAAAACAGCCGTGATGTGCCAGAAACTAAAATAATATAAGTTACAGTCAACAGTGTATGTATTTGGCAGATGAAATGGTATAATTCATTATTATCTAGTGAGTGGCGCCCCTATGGAGTTGGAAAACAATTAAAATTGAAAACTAGTAATATTGTACAAATGAATGGAAAATTATAAAAAAAACACTTATCATTGTTTGACATTGACTGTCATCTGCTAGATATGTCAATTCACTTGAAATTTGAATTTAGGTGAAATTATGAGCCTAGATAATATTAGAATATAATATACAAGAAAAATGTAGTGTCTACATTATTATTACCGAAAAGCAGGCGAAATGTGCCAGAAATTAAAATAATATAAGTTACAGTCAACAGTGAATGTATTTGGCAGATGAAATTATATAATAAATTATATATAAAAAAAGATTCGTAATATAACTACAAATTAAACGGTGTATGAATTGTTAGATAAAATTATATACACAAATTTTCTTAAGAATTTTCAATTTAAATTTGTAATTTCATTTATTCAAATTAATCAAGTCTATCTTTTCTATATTATCTTATACATAAAATTCTGTGCGGGTGTATGATTTGATATTTTTCCTAAACGGTTTTTCGGATTTTGATACATTTTTTTGGAGTTTGCTAAGAAAATTTTTAAGATTTAATGAATGATAAAACTATAGTAATATTGTAGAAATAAATGGCAAAAATTACAAAAAACACTTATCATTGTTTGACATTGACTGTCATCTGTTAGAAATGTCAATTAACTTGAAATTTGAATCTAGCTGAAATAGAGCCTAGATAATATTAGAATATACTACACAAAAAAAATGTAATGTCTACATTATTATTGCCGAAAAGCAGCCGAGATGTGCCAGAAATTTAAATAATATAAGTTACAGTCGGCAGTGTATGTATTTGGCAGATGAAATTATATAATCCATTATTATCTAGTCAGTGGCGCCCCTATGGAGTAGAAAACAATTAAAATTGAAGCAACCTAACAATTTCAGTACCGTCAAAAATTTCATTATTCGCATTATTATTGCCGGAAAGCAGCTGAAATTTGCCAGAAATTAAAATAATATAAGTTACAGTCAACGGTGTATGTGTTTGGCAGATGAAATTATATAATTCATTATAATCTAGTTAGTGGCGCCCCTATGGAGTTGGAAAACAATTAAAATTGGAGCAACCTAACAATTTCAGTACCGTCAAAAATTTCATTATTCACATTATTATTGCCGAAAACAGCTCAAATTTGCCAGAAATTGCAATAATATAAGTTACAGTCAACAGTGTATGTATTTGGCAGATGAATTTATATAATTAATTATTATCTAGTTAGTGGCGCCCCTATGGAGTTGGAAAACAATTAAAATTGAAGCAACCTAACAATTTCAGTACCGTCAAAAATTTCATTATTCACATTATTATTGCCGAAAACAGCTGAAATTTGCCAGAAATTGCAATAATATAAGTTACAGTCAACAGTGTATGTATTTGGCAGATGAAATTATATAATCCATTATCATCTAGTAAGTGGCGCTCCTATGGAGTTGGAAAACAATTAAAATTGAAGCAACCTAACAATTTCAGTACCGTCGAAAATTTCATTATTCACATTATTATTGCCGGAAAACAGCTGAAATTTGCCAGAAAT
>NW_020536999.1:8095450-8112714 GCF_003426905.1 Ctenocephalides felis
AATGCTATCACAGATGGCGCAAGAATTCACTTAATGACATATGTTAATAATGAATATACGAAACTTTTAATTGAATTGCGAACTATCAAAATGTTAATATTAACAGCCAAAACTTTTAGAGAATTTTTTTTATTACTTTGGAAGCATATGAGCCATTGGGAGCACAGAAAATCTAAAATGTCCTTATTAAGGACCACCCAAATATATTCAAATTACCTTCAGTAATTAATTTATACACTTTCAATTTTGACTAAAATCCCTCACACATTTTTCTCGAGCAAATTTTCACCCAGCTCCCACTAAAAATCCTTTTGTGATTTTTACTACCCGTAGCCAAATGTTTTTGGTGTGACATAAACACATCTGTCGGGTGTTTTTTTTTAATTTTTATTTATTTATTTATTTTCTCACGTATCTTGAATAAAAACAGACTGACTGAAAATCCTACAGAATTAAAAAAAATATTTTGAAGCATATTTTAAGACAACTATTATTCAAGATGATCGAACAAATGTATATCTCAGAATGTAAAACTTTTGTCGAGAATCATAATATTTGGGTCATAGCATATATTTGTGTTTATATATTTTATAGAATACGACTTATGGATTAATCTATTGAAATTCATAAATGTTTTGTAAACAGGTTTATAAATGTGCGCGTTACACAATTCAGATAGCGTTTTGTCGAAATGTAAACAAAAAATATATTCGATGATAATAATTAAAAATTTAAATATTTTAAATTTTGGACGGTACTGAAATTGTTTGGTTGATTCGGAATTGCAAACACGACCGTTTTGCCATTGCTTCAATTTTAATTGTTTCCCAACTCCATAGAGGCGCCACTAACTGTAGCACGGAAATTTACCCTTGGGTAAGAATAATATGAATATATAATATAGAGAAAATAGGCCTGATTAATTTGAATAAATGAAATTAAAACAAAATATACGCTTATAAAATATATTTTCAACTAAAGCACAAAGAAAATTCTTAGGAAAATTATATTAATACACCTAACAATTTGTACACCATTTTATTTGTATCTATATTACAAATTTATTTTCCAAACATGATACAAGACTACGACAAAATATTGTCGAGAAATTTTCAGAAAATATATTGAATTATTTTTATAAATGTGGGCTAACAAGGAGCACTTTAGTTTTACTCTTGAGTCGATACTCAAATCGAACCCCTTAAAATATTATAGGCCTACGAAAAGTGGTTTAATTATAAAAATTCATTGAAATTTTAAAAAATTCCACTTTCCACTAGCACCAAGTCCTAAAAAGAATTAGTACCTTGATATTACAATTAAAGTTTAATTTTAAAAAAATCTTTTATAAACTATGTAGTCCATTTTGCAAGATACGAGTAGAACAATGAAAAAATACTTTACTCGACGTCATATCAAAACAGGACATGGAATTTAGATAAAACAAAACCAAACATCCGTTTTGAATGATTCGTAATAATTGTTTTAATTAATAATTAAAATTACCCGCAAAATGACGCGAAAAATAACCCGAAGTTTTGGGATTTTTTTGAGTGACAAATCTTGTACTTTAATTTTTGATTTTTGTCTTTGAATTCATGAAAATCAATACGCATAAAAAATAATAAAGATATTTTTTTGTGTGAGTACATTAACAATTGTAAACAATGTTTTAATTCCATTTATCACGATATCACGTTTAACATTAATATTAAATTCATAAATTTCAGCGAACGCATCAAGGATAAATAATAAATATGTAAAAGCCTTGAATTTTTTTCAAATATCAAAATAAATATATTATTTTCAAATACATCTGATTTTCTAGTACTTTAATTTTTATAGATCCAAATTTATATTTTGAAATATTAAAAAAGGTTTATTTAATTTAAATATAAGATTCATAGACATGAAGTTGGTTATACATATAAAAATAAAATTGTAGAACTTATAGATAAAAATACTAAAAATACCTATAAAATTACTTTTATGTAATTTTTTCTAATAACTACGATTTCTAAAGTTTAGATTTTATTTAGATTTAATTAGATTTTATTATATCTCAATAATTGTTTCTATGTAATCAACGCCATGAAGTTAGTTATTATTATAAAAAACGTATCATGCTCCACAACCATTAGATAAAAATACAAAAAATAACCCATAGAATTAATTTTGTTTGAATTTAAATTCCTGAAATATTTCATAATATTTTTGACTTCGATTTGATTACATTACATTGATTGTTTGTATATAATTTAATGCATAAAAATCGATGACAAGTCATGAAGTTTGTTATTAATATAGAAATGTATCAGGTTCTACAACCATTAGATAAAAATTCAAAAATAAATTATAGAAATACTTTTATTTGAATTTAAATTCTTAAAATATTTCATAATTTTTAGGACTTGAATTCAATTTGATTAAAATAATTGTTTCTATATAAAATATGTATAATCGATGAAAAGTCATCAACGTCATGAAGTTAGTTATTAATATAGAAAACGTAATTTCGGTTAAAAGATAAAATTAAAAAAAAAAAACTTGATACAAATTATGTAATACCTTAGATTATTTTGGAATTAAGACCAAATCATAAATTGTAAACTATTAATATAATAAATATAAAAAAGTTTAAAACAAAAAATTTAAAAATAAAAAAAAAATGTGTAAAATGCTTGAATTTTGTCTGAATCTCAAAATGCTTTAAGACAATATTAAATAAGCATTTATTTATGTAAAATAAAAAAATGCATAAAAACTTCTGCCAAGAACATCATGAAGTTTGTTATAAATATAAAAAAGAAGTTTTTAAAACTTTTAAGCGCGATTAAAGAAAGTTCAAAAGTTCCAAAATATTTCAAAATAAAGTAAAAAGTCAATTTTTGTCAAAAATTTACAATTTGTCAAAAATCTAATTTGTTCAAAGTTTAATTTTTTTTTTTAAAAAATGGGTACGGGAAGTTCCAGCAATTTTCCTATGTGATGCTATGCACCACAAAATTACTAATAAACTCGATTATACTGCTTGATATCAAGATGCCCAAGACGAATATCAAACATGAAACCGGTAACGTTTAGGATAAATAAAAAAGAACAACAACCGAAGGCAAGAAATCAACATCATGAAGTTTGCTACAAATACAAACAAAGTGATAAATAAAATTTCAAAAATTACTTTTGGATAAAACACTTTTGAGTAAAACACTTTTAATCCTTTTGGATGTACACACTTTTGAGAACACTTTTGAAACCACTAACAGACTAACATATTAACTTATTAACCTTCACAACTAGTTGAATCACTAAATTTTATTTTTACAATTTTTTCTACTTAACCAACACTTTAACCTCACTTTTTTACCCAAAAACTGAATTTTTAACTTTTTTTTATAATTTTTTTAAATGTTTTACCGACCGCGCGCACGTTTCAGAATGCACTGACTACTGACTCGAGTTTCAGCTTGCGACTCGGCCGACACGAGTTGTTTAGTCAGTTTACATTTGTGTTTCATTAGTGTGTGTGTTTCATTAGTGTGTGTGTGTACGAGTGTGTGTATGGTTAAAGTGTATGTGTATGTGGTTAGTGTGTGTATGGATGTATGGTTAGTGTTTTTGTGTTTGTGTGTGCTTATGTGTGTTGGCTGTTTGTGCATTCGTGTCGTTCACGCAATCCACATGCCGATGTGTGTATTATTAGTTGAATACGAAAAGTACTTGTACGTACGTACGTGTAAAAGGATTTATTAGTGTTTTTAAGACTGTAATAAGACTAGTGGTGTATGGCATCGTGGCTTAAGGCAAATTGCTGGAACTTCCCGCAGGGAAAACTAAATTATTAACTAGCTGTAAGTGGAATTCTGTCTTAAGGCAATTAGGGCATCGTGCCTTAAGACAAATTGCTGGAACTTCCCGTACCAAATATTATTATTTTTTTAAAAACGATTAACATTTTTGAAAAAAAATACTTCAAAAAAATTAGATTTTTGAGAAACTATGAAGGGATTGTTCAAGTATTACGTAAGCAGATTTATTACCTTTGTCAGCAAAAGTAAGCAAAGAGCTTACCCCCTACGTAAACATTTTGCAATTAATGTATTGTTTTTTAAAATCTTGTAATTATTAGGTTACCATTCGATAAAAAAATAAAAATACTACCTATGACGTAATCATCATCTAGACTTTCCTGCCCCCCATGCCACCCAAAATAGGCAAATCAATGGTTTCTGAACGTTTCAATGGTTTCTGAACATTTTGGCATACCTCAGAAATATTGGATGTGTGTATGTGTGTGTGGATAGATTTTTTTCGCACCGGCGTTTTCGTGCGCACGGATCAACCGATTTGAATTATTCAAAAAGCATTCGATTTCTATTGATAGGGAGATGTGCTGATTAGTTTTTTAGCAAAGGCAGGTCCAGGCGTTTCGGAGATACGGAGCAAAGAGTGCAGAAAATACAAATCGAGTTTTAGAGAGAACGGAGTATCCAAATTGATTGATTCAAAAAACATTCAATTCGTAATGATGAGGAGAAGTAGTGATTAAACTTTGGCAAAGGCAGATTCAGTGGTTTCAGAGATCCAGAAAAAAAAGTTCGAAAAAATGCCATTTGACGGTCGAAAATCAGATATTTTGTAATTTGAACCGATATGAATGAGTATCAAAAACTTTTCAAGAAATTTCAAAATTTTCAACTCCTAATATTTTAGTTTTCAAAAAATTTCAGAATATTCAAAAAGAGCATTTTTTTAAATACACAATTTTTTCAAATGATTTTAACAATTTTCAAATAAAATCTAAATTTCTTTTCTGAGCTCTTACAAATTTTAAATTACGGTACGGGAAGTTCCAGCAATTTGCCTTAAGACACGATGCAATGCACCACTAGTTTTTTTATATTTTGGATTTTTTTGGAAAATTTTGACGAAAAATGACGAAATATCAAGTGGGGGAAGGAGGGATGTATGTAGTAAGATATCATGCGTATTTATTTTTTAACTGAACTTTAAAAAAATTCAAACATTTTCAAAAAAAAATTAAAAAATTTACAATTTTTTCTCGTAACTCGGGGTAATTTTGAATATCATCACGAATCACCAAAAATCCTTAAAAATTTTATCACGTGATTAATTATCGATCACGTGATTATCAGAGTGTTACCATATTATAATACTCTATACAGTATTGCCAGATGCCACAACAATATCTACATCGACAAAAATTTCATTCATAATTTTTATTGCGACAAATTGTTACCAGTAACACAAATCCTCTTTTATAAATATTCTCTCCCAAAAACAAAGCCATATATTATTATACCATAAGGGCAATGGTAATAATAATAATTGCTCGTAAATATGTAGTACACACACATACACACAGATAGGCAGCACCCGCGTAGGAAATACCAAAAGACCAATGCGAAGGATAGTAGGATAGGCTTAGGACATTCTCATGTGATCTTTCGACTCCGATGTGTATTATTATTAAACCTATCACACACACACACACTGGTAATAGACAGGGCGATGGTGGAACTTTTGCAAAATGTCAATTTTCTATAACTAGTTTTAGATTAAGTTTTTACTAATAATAAGTTATATAGAACGTAGTAAAAAATACTACTAGTTATGTATGGCATCGTGTCTTAAGGCAAATTGCTGGAACAAAATATTCGAGAAATTTTAAATGTTTTCAAATATATTATTACAAATACTGTAACTTTCACTATGTTTGCTATCCTGGTATATCCGAGCATATCAAATGTAAATCATAAATCTATCAATTTATCTCCAGAACATTAATAATCGTCATTTCATTTCGAATTCAATTTAAAAAAAAAATAGTTGCCTAAAATTTACACAAAATTTACACAAAAGTGCTCCCGTATAGTCACAGTCTGAACGCATTTGCAAATAATTCTGTGCGACATTTTCACTTATACTGTGCATAGTTAACAACTGTCAACCGCCATATTGGAACACAAGCGTCAAACGTAAAATTAAATTTTATAAATATTTTTGTTAATAAATATACTTCTGTTAAATTTTTATAAAAAAATAAAATAAAGTACGCCATTGCTTTTTAAAATCTAATTCAAGTTTTTTCTGTATATTAAATTTTTTTCTAGTTTATTAAAAGGTTGTACTGTCAACAACGTAGCCATGTTAAAAATGAAATGTCAAAATTTTAAATATATTTAAGAATATTTTTTATCAAAAAGTGTAATTTATATTATACTTTCGGCCTGTTATTAACAAAACAAATATATTTATTAGATAAAACTAGATGAAATCTAATAAAATTTGAAATTTTAAGTTTGCCAAAAAGTTGTACAACTGTCAACTATGCTGCCATGTTGAAACTAAAACGCCAAACGTAAAATTTAATTAAATATTATAAATATTATTGTTAATAAATATACTTTTACACGCGTATTATATATAAACTAAAGTACAGTATTGCATTTTAAAATCTACTCTAAGATTTAAAAAAAAAAAATTGAAAATTTTAAGTTTGCCAAACAGTTGTACAACTGTCAACTACGCAGCCATTTTGAAAATGAACCGTCAAAAATTTAAATATTAAAAATTATTATCAAAAAGTAAATTGATACATTCGGCCTATTATTAACAAAACAAATGTAATAAATATACTTTTAATAAAATCTGATAAAAAAAATATTCTTTCAATTTAACAACTGTCAACAATAAAATAAGTTTATTTAATTTAACAACTGTCAACCGCCATTTTGAAACTGAAAAATCAATCGTAAAATTAAATTTTATAAATATTATGGTTAATAAATATTCTTCTGTTGAATTATTATATAAAAAATTGAAGCACAGCATTGCACTTAAAAAGCTATTTTAAGATTTTGAAGTAAGTTTTAAGTTTATCAAGAAGTTGTACAACTGTCAACTACGCAGCCATATTGAAAACAAACTGTCAAAAATTTAAATATTAAGAATTATTTATTATTAAAAAGTACATATTTAGTACTAACGTAAAAATGGTTTTGAGGTGATATCATAATAGAAGTCCATTAGATAATTTATTAAAATTTACTGAATTTTATGCACAAATATTATATTGCATTCACATGCTGCCATCTATCGTGCTGACTTTAAACTACTGTTTCCGTTTATAATAATTTATACATTTTAAATAAATCATTTATCATTTATCTATATTCAAATGATTGAATTTTTGAATCACTATTATTTCGAATAACGAAATTTCATTAGTTTCTGTTAAGTATTTGAGTTGCCACCAGCACTACCTCTATTGGTGTTATGTGTATTGCTGACACCAGCAAGACTCGTGGTATTCAAGAAGAGAATTATGTGGTATGATGTGACTTTGATGGGGCGTTACGGTAACCACAAAACCGTTAAATGGTAATTATGGTCAGAAATCCTAGAAGTAGTTTATTTTATCTTACTCCTTCGAAGGAGAAATATTTTACGTATTTCAATAAATGAGTTAAAAAAGAGACTCTACTGACAGGCAAATAAAGCTCGACTTGAATTTAAAGAGAATTCTTGTAACTAATAACAATTTGTAAGTAAAAAGCTAAAAGAGGACTCTACTGACGAGCAAATTGAAGTTAGATAAAAGAATAAAAGGAATTCTCTTAGCCACCAAGTTAAATTATAGTAGAGATACTTTTGACGAGCAAGCTGAAGAAAAGGACTCCATTGAAACTCTGTGTAAGCTCTACTAACAATCAAATTAAATAAAATAGTAGAGGATAAGAAAATGACTGAAATTAACTTCCCGTAGGGTAAGTTATTGTAATGGGTCAAAAATCGAAATTGAAAATTTTTACATTTCTCGACGTTTTGAAGGTTTCTGAACATTTTACTGGCATACCTCAGAAAACTAATGGATGTGTGTGTGTGTGTGTGAGTGTATGTATGTATTAAAGTAAATTCTTTTTAATAAAGTTAGTGCAAAATTAGAGTGCAGTTTGTTCTTATATATAATAATAGAAAAAAATCCTAGTTTTTCCAAAGAACAGTTACCACATAGGTCTTCTCCGAATGCATTCCCTCATTCATTTATTCATTCATTCACTCTATTCATTTGATTCGATTTGATTCCATTTAATGTGTCAATTCCTCTCGTCTGAAATGAACAATCGAGGTCTTTGTATTTGTTTGTCCTCAAGTCTTTATAGATGTCTTTGTGATACATCTTTCCAGACATTAAACTATGTTGGAATGTCCTGTCATCAAATTTGATGGTGACAGTGACCACACAATCGAGTGCAAAGAATTTCATAAATCACTTTTTATAATGTAATTAAAATTATGGGTGCAAAAACGTATGCTGATTCAAATTGAATTCCTCAGGAAAGGTGACGAAGACGTTGCTTGAAGGCGAATGTTAGAGATAAAAAATTGTAAGAATCATGTTATGTTTTTGTGTCTTGTAATGTAATTGAGCGAAACTTAGGCTACATCTATTTAAAGCATTTTTTACTTATAATATTATACTTTAGTTATATTTTTTAATTTCTCTCTTCTTGAATTATTGTATTTCACCTTATTGATACATTTTATCATTTTCATAAAATAGAAATTACAGATTTTTTTTCTGTAAAGGCCTTGCTTGGAGTCCACATCTCTTACCACTGCAGAGTCAAACACCAAATGTAGATTTTTATTAATTTTTACGAATTAATTTCAATAAACATTGAAATGCTGAAAAAATCGTTGTAGAGATATAGTTAGCACCTTTCAGATTTTTTTTTAATAAATTTGAATTTTAATTTTTCGATAGAAGTATGTACTAGTCATTTAAATTGAAATTGAAAAATGAATTCCAAAAATGTGTTAGGTATATTATATATAAAATGTAAAAATAATGGTTGTAAAGTTGTGGCTACCCACATAATTATTTTGTTTTGTTATATTTTCGAAACACCTGGTCCAAATTACACCTGGACTCAGCAGGTAACCATTATATATATATATATATATATATATATATATATATATATATATATATATTAGGTTGTCAAATATCTCCCTTCCGCCTTTTTGTATTATAAACCAAGAGCAAAAAAGCGAAAGGGAGATATTTGATAACCTAATATATATATATATATGTATATATAAAAGAAATATGGAAAAAACTATATTATGTTCTTTACAAAAAATTAAGTCCCAATATTAATCTTCTTCAGTGAATAAAACTGCAAACAGTGATATAAAAAATATTAGAACAAACATTAAAATTACCATAAAATAATCAACAAACGAAAATATCATAATAATTAGGTGATTATATTTTTTTAGGTCAAAAAAACGGTACGGCAATTGTTAATTATGTAAAATAACAAATACTATTTAGGGATACAATAAAAAAACAGTTTTTTTCATATGAATCTTTTTTTTCAATCAGAAT
Organism: Ctenocephalides felis; assembly: GCF_003426905.1. NCBI lineage: Eukaryota > Metazoa > Arthropoda > Insecta > Siphonaptera > Pulicidae > Ctenocephalides > Ctenocephalides felis. Next base: position 8,104,869 of record NW_020536999.1, read on the forward strand.
TGTGGACTTTTAGTAAGAACTTCTTGATTTTTGTTAATTTCCTTATTATTTTTCGAGAAATTTTCATAATAAAATATTGTGAATTTTATATAGAAAGAAAAAAACAACTACTGAGTTGTTTTTTCCAACATGACATTGTTGTATACAATGTCCCTTCTCGGCGGACTATTGTAAATTCATTAAATTTACTAAATGTCCTTTACTGGACAGTTGTAAAGAAAAAAGTTAATAAAAGAGAAACAAAAAATTTCGAGAAACTGGGACAATCCAGGACAAAAGCTCTAAATCCGGGACAAATATGGCTTTTAGAAAAACCTGGGGCACTAAGTAGAAATCCTGGTCTAACCTCAATAATAAGAGGTGTAATTAGTATTGAAAAATTACACAAATAAAAAATAATTTGAAGACAAAATGAGGATTTAAAATAGGACAAAGAAACACTTTTTACCGGAGAAGCATTTTACAACGATAAAAATCAGGACTAATTTTATAAAAGAAACTCTACTAACGAGCAAACTGAATCTGGACTTGAACATAAAATAGACGACTCTACTGACAAAATACTACATAATAAATATTACTCCTTGGAGAAGATAAAATAAACCTACATAGACATCATTTTCCCTTTCTGTGTAAATCACAATTCAAATGCGTTACTATTTTTTTCTATTTAATATTGGTTTACCAAAAACTAGAAATGACAATGCCAATAATACACTACTAGTTAGTTCGTTATTAAATTTAAATCTCGCGCGCCGGATATAAAATTGTGTTTGTTCCGACGTGACCGGATACAGATGGCACGCGTATCGTTTATAAATAAAGAAAGCCGACGATGTAGGTGTATATTTATACACAGGTGTATAGTAAATATATACATTTATTATATATATATATATATATATATATATATATATATTATTTGACCGGTCATGCTTGAAATCGTCAAAGGACCCAAATTACTCTTCCGCTATGAAAGTCAAATATCCTAAAATAGGATCATAATCGGTTCAAATTAGCTTTTAGAATATATATATATATATATATATATATATATATATGTGTGTGTGTGTATGTGTGTAGAGCAAATCTCTCAACGTACAAAATATTGTAATAATTTTTTAACTAGGATGTTTTGTATTTTTAAACTCGCTTTGAAGCTAACTTTATTCAAAATTGTAGTACCAGAGTATATAAAATTGTTTTCATGGAACTTTAGTGAATTTTATCTAGTTTCTGCTGAGCTAAAAATATTAGAGTGCCTAGAACGAAATTTTTAAGTTATATAAAAAAAGTAAGAAAAAGTGTCTAATGTCTCAATGGACTAATTGTTGAATTTATAAACGTACATTCCAGTTCGTTTTATTCAAAATTTTTTCAAATGGACTAATTGTTGAATTTATAAACGTGCGTTGCAGTTTCGTTTTATTCAAAATTCTAGTACCAGAGTATATAAAATAGTTTTTATGGAAATTTAGTAAATTTTATCTAGTTTCTGCTAAGCTAAAAACATTAGAGTGCCCAGAACAAAATTTTTAAGTTATATGACAAAATTTAAGAACATGACTCTAAACCGAACATAGGCAAATTGTTGAATTCATAAACGTGCGTTGAAATTCATTTTATTCAAAATTCTAGTACTTGAGTATTAGTCCAGTCATTTGGTGCAAAAAAAGGCTGTTGCCGGTACAGTACTCCGGGAATTCTGAAAATTGGTAATCTTATAAATTCCGAGGTGCTCTTTACGAAAATCAACTTTGCCACCTCAAATTTGAACGGCAAGTTGCCGCCATATTGAAAAAATGGCGTCAAAAAACAGCTTTTTTAAAATATCTCCTTTCTGGCTCAATCTACGATAAAAGTATCTATGTTCGAATTAAACTAGAGAAAATTTCCTACAATTCCTTAGAAATCCGTTTTTTTGTAAAATTGATAGTTTGAGAGTAGGGCCGCCTCAAAAACTTTGCTGCTCTCGCCGTAGTATCAAATCTGTCCATATATGACAGCACTTCGAACTTGACCACATTCTCTCTAATAATGAATATTTTCAATGTTAAATTAAGCGAATAAGATCTTAAGCGATCTATTACAAATATTTTTCGTTTTTTTTTGCTAATTTTTTAATACTTCAATGGCAAAGTAGCTGTAAATATACTTATAGCTTGAGTAGCACCTTATAGCTTCAAGTAGCTTGAAGCGTTAAAAAATCAGCAAAAAACAGAAAAATATTTGAATTATTTTATTTCTAGATCTTATTCGCTCAATTTAATATTGAAAATATTATATATTAGAGAGAATGTGGTCAAGTTCGAAGTGCTGTCATATATGGACAGATTTGATACTACGGCGAGAGCAGCAAAGTTTTTGAGGCGGCCGTACTCTCAAACTATCAATTTTACAAAAAAACGGTTTACTGAGGAATTGTAGGAAATTTTCTCTAGTTTAATTCGTACATAGATACTTTTATCGTAGATTGAGCCAGAAAGTAGATATTTTGAAAAAGCTGTTTTTTGACGCCATTTTTTCAATATGGCGGCAACTTGCCGTTCAAATTTGAAGTGGCAAAGTTGATTTCCGTAAAGAGCACCTCGAAATCTATAAGATTACCAATTTTCAGAATTCCCGGAGTACTGTACCGGCAAGACGACCAAATGACTGGACTATATATAAAATAATTTTTATGGAATTTTAGTAAATTTTATCTAGTTTCGGCTAAGCTAAAAACCTTAGAATGCCCTGAACTAAGTTTTTAAATTATATGAAGAAATATAAGAAAATGTCTTTAAACCCTACATGGACAAATTGTTGATTTTATCGATGTTGCGTTGCAGTTGGTTTTATTCAAAATTTTAGTACCACAGTATATAAAATAATTTTTATGGAATTTTAGTAAATTTTATTTAGTTTCTGCTAAGCTAAAAATATTTGAGTGCCTAGAACAAAATTTTCAAAGTATATGACAAAATGTTAAAAAATTCCACTTATCTTCACAAACTGATTTTGAATTTATAAATGTACATTGCAGTTCGTTTTATTCAAAATTATGGTACCAGAGTATATACAATAGTTTTTTTAAAATTTTAGTAAATTTTATTTAGCTTCTGCTAAGCTAAAAATATTAGAATGCCTGGAACGAAATTTTCAAGTTTTATGAAAAAATGCAAAAAATATCTCGAATCCATATGCTACAAATTGTTAGAATATATAAATGCAAGTTGCAACTAACAGTAAGTTTATTTAATTTAGTATCAGAAAATATATTATGATTTATGTAAAAGTATTTTTGTAAATTTTATCTAGTTTCTACTAAATGAAATAAAAAAGAGACTTCGGAATAGAATTTTTAAGTTATATTAAAAAAGGCAAAAAAATGTCCCGAAAATATATGAAGCTAATTGATAGAATATATAAATTGACGTTGCCACAAAGTTTATATAAAATTTTAATATATGAGCATAAAAAACAATTTTCGTGAAAGTAAAGTAAATTTTATCTAGTTTCAACTACACTGAATAAAAAAGAGTGTCCGGAACGGAATTTTCAAATTATATTAAAAATTGCAAAAAATGTCTCGAATCTATATGTTACTATTTTATAAACAATCTAAAGGCACGCTGCAACTAATAATAAGTTTATTTTTAATTAAACTATATATATATATATATATATATATATATATGTATATATATATATATATATATATATATATATAATGAAAGAGTAATGAAGAAAAAAAGTCCCTTTTAACTGTAATATTGCATTCTCTGTGAATCTGGGTCAATTTATCTCACTCGGAACATGTTTGAAATGGCTTCGTAATATCATTTCAAGTCCGACACATTATCATAAAAGTTCGGAAAAATCATTATTATTCAAATTTAGATAATATTAATATCATCTAAATTTTTTTGGCAAGTTTACATAACGATTGATTTTACATAATCGATGAAACTTGCATTATTACTAATTGTATTGTTAACTGCGTCCAAATTTTTTTTTAAATTGTTGAAACGAGTATTATATTTGTTATCATCCTTCAGAGCCTTTTCCAACAATTTGTCTCACGAATAAAAATGTTGTAAATTTGCCTATTGGCAAGTTGCAAAACCAATATTAAATTCGCATTCGTCTCTTCAAGCCCTTTTCAACGATATGTCACATGCAAAAAGTCTTTCTGGAATTGCCTATAGGCAAGTTGCAAATTGACCTCTAGATAATTTCTCATTAAGTCATTGTATAATAATTAACAAAACGAGTAATATATTTGTAATTCTCTTCTGCAAGGGATAAAAACGTTCTGAATTTGCCTATTGGCAAGTTGCAGTAAGTAATTTTTTAATATTAATATCGAAACCACTTTGAAGACCTTCTTATCATATTTTAATACTTATTATTACCATTTAGTTTCTATTTTTATATTTACCAAAGATTATATTATTACAACAATATTTTGTCGTCTTGAATATTATATCATATTATATATATACATATGTTAATTAATTAATTAGTATTCATGACATCGATTATACAATGTTGGCTTTAGTATTAGCAAATTGAAATTAGCAAAAAGCAAACAGTTATGTTTCATATTGATATAACTGTTACGAGTGCATTTATTGTGCTCAATCATATGGAACATGTACTGCAAAAAATTATATATATATATATATATATATATATATATATAATATATAATTCTATAATATATTTCAATTAAATTAACCAAATAAATTAATTAATTTCAAAGAATGTCTCGTTTTCCACCATGTTAAGCTAAATGTGCTCTCAACCTAAAACTTGGCTAGTTTCAGGTTAGAGTGCAAATCGGCCGCACCGAGAGGAATATTATTTTGAAAGACAATTAGCACAAATTAAATTATGTAATTTGTTTTTACTTTTATATTTTAGTCTCGTCAGGTACTTTTTAATGTAAATTTAATAAATAAACGACTTGCAACGCACTTATATTTTCTGCGAATTGGGGATATGTAGAATCAGGACATTTTTATAGATTTCTTCATGTGACTTCAAAATTTTGTTCTGGGCACTACGATGTTATTAGCTTACCAGAAACTAGATAAAATTTATCATATTTCCATACTTAGTTTTATATACGACTATACATTTTTTTTTAAATAAACCATTCGAAATTTACTACTTGTTCTCTTTTACTCTTGCAATTTTAGTTCTTGCAATATGAGTTCAGAACATTTTTTTAAAAATTTCTTCGTATAACTTAGAAAAATTAGTTCTGGACAATTTACTTTCTAGAGTTTAGCAGAATCTAGTTAAAATTTAACGAAATACTTTAAAAACTGTATTGTATACTAACTAATAAAATTTTGATTACATTGACTTGCAATGCACTTATAGTTTCTTGTAATTAGGGATATGTAGATTCGGGACATTTGTTGCATTTTTTTTTATTAATCTTGAAAATTTTGTTCCGCGCACTCTTTGTTATTTAGCTTACTAGAAACTAGATAAAATTTACTAAATCACAAGTTAAACTGGTTTTACATTTTTTATAGCAAGGCCCTTTTGTAAGTTCAGCTATTTTTGGCTATATGCATATTAACATTTTGTCACATAAAATGATAATTTTATTTTGAGCACTCTAATTTTATTAGCTCAACGAAAATAAGATAAATATAACTAACTAAAATCCTATATAAACTTTATTCTCAGTTAAAATTTAAAAAAAAATCTAGTTCAATAAGCACCCATATATACTAGGCAATTGGCAAAATCGATTCAGGACATTTTTTGAGATTTCTTCATATATCTTAAAAATATTGTTCTGGGCAATTTTTTTAGCTTAGCAGAAACTAGATACAATTTATTGAAATTCTACATAAACCAAAATATATACTCTAAGACTAAATATTTAAATAATTTATTGTTAGTTGCAACTCGCGTTTAAATATTGTATCAATCATCAAAATATATACTCTGATATAAAATTTTTAATAAACGCCGAAACGCCATTTCGGTCGGGACATTCTTCTGCATTTCTTCAAATTACTTGAAAATTCGTTCTGGACACTCCATTTTTTTAGCTCGCAAAAAACCAGATAAAATTGACTAAAATTCTACATAAACCAAATATATACTCTAAAACTAAATATTTAATAAACTTATTGTTAGTTGCAACTTGCATTTATATATTTTATCAATAATCAGCATTTGGTTGGGGACATTTTTCTGCATTGTTTTAATAACATAAAAATTTTCGTCGGGACACTCTAATTTTTTTAGCTTAGTAGAAACTAGATAAAATGTATTAAAGTCCTGTATAAGCAATTGATCATCAAAATTTAATTAGAATCATTGGGACACCTTTTCATGCCATTGTGCATAACTTCTAAACTATTTGTGTAAAATATGAACTATATTGGGAAATATATACTAAATTAAACAACCAATTTTTGTGTAACATCATGAAATCCTACATCAACTCAGTATACTCATAAAATCAAATTAAAGTGAAAATGTACTTGGGAAACACAATTGATCATCAAATTGAATTGAATCATTGGGACACTTTTTCATGCCATTCTTCGAAACTTTTGAATTATTTGTGGAAATATGAACTATATTTGGAAATCTGTGCTAAATTAAATAACCAAGATTTTTGTCTAACATCATAAGACACTACAGCAACTCAGTATGCTCATAAAAATCAAACTAAAGTGAAAAATGTACGATTGTGCATAACTTTTAAATATTTATGGAAAATATGAACTGTATTCTAGAAATCTGTACTAAATTAAAAACCAAGAATTTATATTCTGATACTAAAATTTTGAATAAAAATAGCGTCAAGCGAGTTTGTACAAAAAAACCTAATTAAAAACATGTCTCGATCAGGATAATTTAATTTCAAAATTATTCTGTATTTTTTCCAATATATTCATTCCAACTAAAAGTAAATATAAATATGCAGTTTAAGTACAAACAGGGATTATTTTTTGACCAACAAAAATTACAACACTTACACAAGTCCCAATTAGTGTTTCTATTATCTTTATTTACTTTTCCCAAATCACGTAGTAATCCTGTATATGCAAACAGCTCACTTTAATCATTTTCTAACAACACCGTAATCGAAAATGAGGAAAACCTTGAAAGTCTAAAGCTTATTGCCATAATAATAAACAAGTTATAAAATAAAATCGTCCATTCTAGTCCATTTTCATTTATACAATATTATATACACACCATATAATAAATATAAATAGAAGATAATTGCCATAATAGTTATCTGACTCATGCAGGAGAAGTAAAAGTGAAAAAATAATATTGGTACTGAGGTGACTCACTTGTGGGAACAAAATTGAGGAAAGAAATGCCCCTGAATATCATGCTAGAGAGATACGTACTCGGTTTTATGATTGCAGAGTCGTCAGGGGGAATTTGTGAATGAATCGCGTCTGATATTGATATTTAATTTTATATAAAACTGTACTATTCTATTGTACGTTCAAAATTAGAATATGGTTCGAATTTTGGTATCCCTCATCAAATCAACAACTCTGATGCGATAGAGAAGGTTCAGCGAAAATTTCTGAAATATCTTTATTATAAAACATATAAATATAACCTGAACGTGGCTTTGACGACCACACACTTTACTAAAAGATTTACTAAAAGATTTATCTGTACAATTATGTTCATATTTAAACTTTGCAATAATTCTATAGACTGTCCTCTTATTCTTACCACTATCCTTTAATGTTCCAAGGCTGTCTACGCGATCACAATTATTTTTCAATTATCCTACTCCTAAATCTAATTCTCTCTTAAATTCGCCTATTTTACTTATGTCCTCTAACTTTAACTTAAT
>NW_020536999.1:8113714-8126348 GCF_003426905.1 Ctenocephalides felis
GTGCTCCCGTATAGTCACAGTCTGAAACGCATTTGCAAATAATTCTGTGCGACATTTTTCACTTATACTGTGCATAGTTAACAACTGTCAACCGCCATATTGGAACACAAGCGTCAAACGTAAAATTAAATTTTATAAATATTTTTGTTAATAAATATACTTCTGTTAACTTTTATAAAAATAAATAAAGTACGCCATTGCTTTTTAAAATCTAATTCAAGTTTTTTCTGTATATAAATTTTTTTCTAGTTTATTAAAAGGTTGTACTATCAACAACGTAGCCATGTTAAAAATGAAATGTCAAATTTTTAAATATATTTAAGAATATTTTTTTTATCAAAAGTGTAATTTATATTATCTTTCGGCCTGTTATTAACAAAACAAATATATTTATTAGATAAAACTAGATGAATCTAATAAAATTTGAAATTTTAAGTTTGCCAAAAAGTTGTAACAACTGTCAACTATGCTGCCATGTTGAAACTAAACGCCAAACGTAAAATTTATTAAATATTATAAATTTATTGTTAATAAATATACTTTTACACGCGTATTATAATAAAACTAAAGTACAGTATTGCATTTTAAAATCTACTCTAAGATTTAAAAAAAAAAAATTGAAAATTTTAAGTTTGCCAAACAGTTGTACAACTGTCAACTACGCAGCCATTTTGAAATGAAACCGTCAAAAATTTAATATTAAAAATTATTATCAAAAAGTAAATTGATACATTCGGCCTATTATTAACAAAAACAAATGTAATAAATATACTTTTAATAAAATCTGATAAAAAAATATTCTTTCAATTTAAAACAACTGTCAACAATAAATTAAGTTATTTAATTAACAACTGTCAACCGCCATTTTGAAACTGAAAAATCAATCGTAAAATTAAATTTATAAATATTATGGTTAATAAATATTCTTCTGTTGAATTTATTATATAAAAAATTGAAGCACAGCATTGCACTTAAAAAGCTATTTTAAGATTTGAAGTAGTTTAAGTTTATCAAGAAGTTGTACAACTGTCAACTACGCAGCCTATTGAAAACAAACTGTCAAAAATTAAATATTAAGAATTATTTATTATTAAAAAGTACATATTTAGTACTAACGTAAAAATGGTTTTGAGTGATATCATACTAGAGAAGTCCATTAGATAATTTATTAAAATTTACTGAATTTTATGCACAAATATTATATTGCATTCACATGCTGCCATCTATCGTGCTGACTTTAAACTACTGTTTCCGTTTATAATAATTATATACATTTTAATAAATCATTTATCATTTATCTATATTCAAATGATTGAATTTTTGAATCACTATTATTTCGAATAACGAAATTTCATTAGTTTCTGTTAAGTATTTGAGTTGCCACCAGCACTACCTCTATTGGTGTTATGTGTATTGCTGACACCAGCAAGACTCGTGGTATTCAAGAAGAGAATTATGTGGTATGATGTGACTTTGATGGGGCGTTACGGTAACCACAAAACCGTTAAATGGTAATTACGATCAAAAATCCTAGAAGTAGTTTATTTTATCTTACTCCTTGGAAGGAAAAATATTTTAAGTATTCTATAAATGAGTTAAAAAAGAGACTCTTAAAAAGGATTCTTCTAACTAATAACAATTTGTAAGTTAAATTGAATAGCAGAAGCTAGAAAAGGACTTTACTGACGAGCAAATTGAAGTTAGATACAAGCCTAAAAAGGATTCTATTAAATAGTAACGTAGAAAATGAGAAAGAAACTCTACCGATGAGCAACCTGAAGTTAGATAAAAGAATAAACTGAAGCAAAGGACTCTATTGAAACTTTGTGTAAGCTATACTAACAACCAAATCAAATCAAGTAGATGATAAGAAAATGAATGAAATTTTAATCTCAATTTTTCTGTCACTGTCACTATTAAATTTGATGACAGGACATTCCAACATAGTTTGATGTCTGGAAAGATGTATCACAAAGACATCTATAAAGACCTGAGGACAAACAAATACAAAGACCTCGATTGTTCAAACGAGAGGAATTGACACATTAAATGAAATCAAATCGAATAAAATGAATAGACTGAATGAATGAATAAATGAATGAGGGAATGCATTCGGAGAAGACCTATGTGGTAACTGTTCTTTGGAAAAACTAGGATTTTTTATTATCAAAAATATATTGCAAAAAATTCTGATTCACTTAATGACAAAGCCATAGGTCAGGTGTAGCATGTTTCAACTTTTTTCTTCTACGCAAGATGGGATTTAGTATAGTCCGCCAGTAGAGTACTTTTTTAATTTTTTACGTTGCTATTTAATTTAAAAGGTAAAAGTTAGTCTTAGTTCAGTTTAGTTAAGTTTAATAGTTACTACTATTATAATTTATCCAACGAATTCATTTTAGTCTTTCATATAGCTTGTCAGTACATAGAGTCCTTATATTATTTCCTGCGTTGCAATTTAATTTATTTCTCTAGATATTCAATTTACTCATCAATAAAATCATCTACTTAATTTATCTAGTTTCTGCTAAGCTAAAAACATTAGAGTGCCCGGAACGAAAATTTTCAAAGTATATGACAAAATATGAGAAAATGTCACTAAACTACATAGACTGATTTTGAATTTATAAGTTGCGTTGCTGTTCGTTTTATTCAAAATTTGCTGTGCGTTTTATTCAAAATTCTAGTACAAGAATATAAAATAGTTTTTATGCAATTTTAGTAAATTTCATCTAATTTCTGCTAAGCTAAAAATATTAGAGTGCCCAGAACGAAATTTTTAAGTTATGTAAGAAAATGTCTCTAAACCGTACATAGACAAACTATTGGATTTATAAATAAATGTGTGTTGCAGTTTCTTTTATTCAAAATTCTAGTATCAGAGTATATAAAATAGTTTTTATGGAATTTTAGTACATTTTATCTAGTTTCTGCTGAGCTAAAAACATTAGAGTTCCCAGTACGAAAATTTTAAGTTAATTGAAAAAATGCAAAAAATTACCCTGAGAGTTGCAACTAACAGTAATTTTATTTAATTTAGTATCAGAATATATATTATCTTTTATCAAGATTTAGTTTGTAAGTCAGTAGTTTCCTTTTTTCTTCATATTTCACGTTATTAATACATTTTATCATTTTCATAAAATATATATTACATAATTTTTTAAAGACATTGCTTGGAGTCCACATCTCTGATCAGTGCAGAGTCAAACACCAAATGTAGATTTTTATTAATTTTTACGAATTAATTTCAATAAACATTGAAATGCTGAAAAAATCGTTGTAGAGATATAGTTAGCACCTTTCAGATTTTTTTTTAATAAATTTGAATTTTAATTTTTCGATAGAAGTATGTACTAGTCATTTAAATTTGAAATTGAAAAATGAATTCCAAAAATGTGTTAGGTATATTATATAAAAATGTAAAATAATGGTTGTAAAGTTGTGGCTACCCACATAATTATTTTGTTTTGTTATATTTTCGAAACACCTGGTCCAAATTACACCTGGACTCAGCATATATATATATATATATATATATATATATAATATATACACACTTAAATATCCACCCACAAAATAGAAATATAGAGAAAACTAAATTATGTTTCTGTAAAAAAAAATTTTAATCGATTTGCATAAGCTTTGAGTTTCAATTTTACTCTACTTCACCGGTTAAAACTACAAAAAATGATATGAAAATATTTAAAAAAATATATTTTATACTAAAATTATCAACAAAAATAACATAAATAACTCCATTAAAATAGAAATATTATGGTAATGTTATATTGCAGGTTTTTCTTCAGGCTCCAAAATAATGTGAAATTAGTGTTGAAAAATTATACAAATAAAAAACATTTAGAAGACAAACAATAAACTATAAATTCAACAATTTGTCCATATATGATTTAGAGACATTTTTCTACATTTTTTCATATAACTTAAAAAAATCGTTCTGGACAATATGAGTTTTTTTTAGCTGAACAGAAACTAGATAAAATTTATTAAAGACGTATGTGAACTATTTTATATATTTTGATAATAAAATGTTGAATAAAACTAACTGCAACGCAAATTTATAAATTCAACACTTTGTCTATATACGGTTTAGAGACATTTTTTTACATTTTGTCATATAACTTAAAATTAGAAAAATCGTTCTGGGCACTCTAATGTTTTTGGCTTAGCAGACACTAGATAAAATTTATTAAAGACCTGTTTGAAGTATTTATTTATAATCTGGTACTAGAATTTTGTATAAAACTAACTGCAACAAAACATTTATAAATTCAACAATTAGTCCATATATGATTTAGAGACATTTTTCTATATTTTTTCATATAACTTAAAAAAATCTTTCTGGGCACTCTAATGTGTTTGGCTTACAATTAGCAGAAACTAGATAGAATTTATTAAGGACCTATATGAACTATTTTATATACTCTGGTATAAGAATTTTGAATAAAACGAACTGCAACAAAACATTTGTAAATTCAACAATTTGTCTATGTACGGTTTAGAGACATTTTATAACATTTTTTTATATAATTTCAAAATTTCGTTTTGGACACTAATGTTTTCGGCTTAGCAGAAACTAGATGAAATTTATTAAAGACCTGTATAAACTGTTTTATATACTCTGGTACAAAAATTTTGAATAAAGTTAGCTTCAAAGCTAAAAATACAAAACATTTTAATTAAAAAATTATTACAATATTTTGTACGTTGAGAAATTAGCTCTGCACACACACACATATTTATATAAATTCTAAAACCTAAATTAGACCAATTATGATCCTATTTTAAGATATTTGACTTCCATAGCGGAAGAGTAATTTGGGTCCTTTGACGATTTTAAGCATGGCCGATCAAATATTATATTATATATATATATATATATATATATATAAATGTATATATTGACTATACACCTGTGTATAAAAATACACCTACACCGTCGGCTTCCTTTATTTATAAACGATACGCGTGCCATCTGTATCCGGTCACGTCGGAACCAAAACAATTTTATATCCGGCGCGCAAGATTTAAATTTAATAACGAACTAACTAGTAGTGTATTATTGGCATTGTCATTTCTAGTTTCTAGTAAACCAATATTAAATAGAAAATAATAACGGGGTTGAATTGTGAATAATCTAGAAAAGTAAAATGATGTCTATGTCGGTCCATTTCATTTTCTCAAAGTCAGTTCTCTTCTTTATGTTTAAATTCAGATTCGTTGCAGTTAGTTTTATTCAAAATTCTAGTACTAGAGTATATAAAATAGTTTTTATGGAATCTGAGTAAATTTTATCTATTTTTTGCTAAGCTAAAAACATTAGAGTGCCCAGAACGATTTTTTTAAGTAATATGGCAAAATGTAAGAAAATGTCTCTAAACCGCGCATGAACAAATTGTTAAATTTATAAATGTTGCGTTGCAGTTCGTTTTATTCAAAATTTTAGTACCAGAGTATATAAAATGGTTTTTATGGAATTTTAGTAAATTTTATCTAGTTTCTGCTAAAACTAAAAATATTAGAGTGCCAAAAAACGAAATTTTTATGTTATAAAAAAATGTAGAAAAATGCCTCTAATGTCTCAATGGACTAATTGTTAAATTTATAAACGTGCGTTGCAGTTCGTTTTATTCAAAATTCTAGTACCATAGTTTATAAAATAGTTTTTTTGTGATTTTAGTAAATTTGATCTACTTTCTGCTGAGCTAAAAATATTAGAGTGCCTAGAACGAAATTTTTAGGTTATATAAAAAAAATGTAGAGAAATGTCTCTAAACCGTACATGGACAAGTTGTTGAATTCATAAACGTACGTTGCAGTTCCTTTTAATCAAAATTCCAGTATCAAAGTATATAAAATAGTTTTTATGAAATTTTAGTAAATTTTTTCTAGTTTCTGTTAAGCTAATAACATTAGAGTGCCCAGAACCAAATTTTTAAGTCATATAAAAAAATGTAGAAAAATGTCTCTAAAACGTATATGGGCAGATTGCTGAATTTATAAATGTACGTTGCAGTTAATTTTAATCAAAATTCCAGTATCTAGATATATAAAATAGTTTTTATGAAATTTTAGTAAATTTTATCTAGTTTCTGCTAAGCTAAAAAAATTATATTCCCCGGTACAAAATTTTCAAGTTTTAAGAAAAAATGTCAAAAAACGTCTTAAATCCATATATGGCCTAAAGTCCCAATTCATAAATGTCTGTTGCAACTCGTTTTATTCAAAATTTTAGTATTAAACCATGTAAAACAGTTTAACTAGTGACTTAGTAACTTTTATCTAGTTTCTACTAAACTAAATAAAAAAGAGTGCTTGAAACAAAATTTTCAAGATATTTAAAAAAATGCATCAAAATGTCCTGAATCTACATGTTCCCAATTAGCAGAAAATATAAGTGCGTTGCAAATCGTTTATTTATTATATTTACATTAAAAAAACACCCGATAAGAATAAAATATAAAAGTAAAAATAAATTATATAATTTTAAAAAATAATTTGATTTCTGCTAATTATCTTTCAAAATTTTATTCCTTATGGTGCGGCCGTATTTGGTTAATTTAATTGAAATAAATTATCGAAGAATTATATCAGAAATATATATATATATATATATATATATATATATATATATATATTATATATATATATATATACAGGGCCGGTCCTGCCTTGCATGCGATGCATGCAAAAAATGCGGGCGCACGCCTTAGGGGGCGCCAAAACGAGTTTTGAAAATTGAATTTATGATATAATATTTATATTTTTTTATATAAAATCTAGAATTATTTATATAAAATCTAAACTTAATAAATTATAACAAACAGTCTAACTTAACTAGGGATACGGAGACACAAAAAGCATATTTATTTTGCAATGTGATATCAATAGAAACAATTAACCCATTAATAACTCTGCAAATTAGTAAATAACAGCTCTGTTTATTGATTAATCTACGTATTCAATTTTTCTCTGTTTGAAATTACCGTGAAATCGAAAAAGAAATTATCTAGTGTTCAATCCGGTAAGCGCAAACCTACGGAAGATCAGATTATTTATTAGGCATTATTGACGAAAAATTGCGAGCTGATTTAGTTGAAACGACACTTTTTTAAAGAAAAATATAAACAAATTATAATCGGAAAAATGAAAAATGGAGAGTCAGTGTTTAGAAAATGGCTTGTTTATTCCGAAAAATTAAATTGTAACTTTTGCTTTTGTTGCAAATGTTTTGAATTTTAAATGTTGAAGACATGCGTGGTTAGTGTTATGGAAATGGAATAAATATGAAAAATTAAAGCAAAATTTACTTTGAAACGAAAATCTTAAGGCTTTTTTATACCTAGTGGTGTCTAATAATTATTACCTATGCAGAAATAATACATATCAAATATAATAAGTTCTTTTTTCAATATAGTTCAAGAAAAGTGTAATTTATTTGCATTTTTACTAATTTGAAATACGTTAAAAATTTAACCTTAAAACATAAAACTAATACTCTGAATATAAGGATAAATACAATTCGGCTCTTACTTGGATATTGTAAATGATGAAAAATTAAATTGAATTAAAATTTTAAAAATCCAACATAAAATACGAGTGTTATAATTTACATGAAAAGCTAGTTTTTTTTAGCTCTCTTAGCATTATTTGCTCAATAGAATAAATCGCATAATAAATAATTAAAACGTTTTAAAACTCAAATATTTATATCGCACATACGTTAAAAATAATTGAAAATTTAAAAATATTTGATTGTAATCAACCCGCGAATCGCCTCGATTTTTTAAATAAATTTAAAATCAATATATTGTATACGCTTTTAGATTATATCTAATTTTTGTATACTAAATCCAGAATAATTAAAAATAAATTTTTAAAGAATATGTAAATATTTAAATAATTTTAATGATAAACTTTTAAAACAGTTAAAATTAATAGGGGGGGGGCGCTAGAAAAAAAGTTGAATGCGGGCGCTAAGGACCCCAGGACCGGCCCTGTATATATATATATATAATTTTTTGCAGTACATGTTCCATATGATTGAGCACAATAAATGTACTCGTAACAGTTATATCAATATGAAACATAACTGTTTGCTTTTTGCTAATTTCAATTTGCTAATACCAAAGCCAACATTGTATAATCGATATGATGAATACTAATTAATTAATTAACATATGTATATAATATAATATAATATTCAAGAGATATTAAATAAATATCTACTAAAATAGATGTAAAATAAAATCTTTGAAAAATATAAAAAATTAAACAAAATGATAATAATAGGTGATAAATTATGATAAAATCTTCAAACAAGTTTCGATTTCATTCATTAATTATCATATAATTTTAATCTGCAACTTGCCAATAGGCAAACTTAGAACACCTTTATTCGTGTGATAAAAGGTCTTGGAAAAAAAATTACAAATATTATACTCGTTTCGATAATTATTATTATGCACAAAAAAAATTAATAAAAATTTATGCAGAGGGTAGTTTGCAACTTGCCGATAGGCAATTCCAGAAGGACTTTTTGCATGTGACATATCGTTGAAAAGGGCTCGAAGAGACTAATGTGGATTTAGTATTGGTTTTGCAACTTGCCAAAAGGCAAACTTAGAACACTTTTATTCGTGCGACATATCGTTGCAAAAGGCCTGAGGAACGATTACAAATACGTATAATACTCGTTTCAATTAAAAAAAAAATCTTGAACACAATTAACAATACAATTAAGAAGGGCATCGATTATGCAACTCGCCGAATAAAATTTAGATGTTATTAATATTAGGTTGTCAAATATCTCCCTTACGCTTTTTTGCTCTTGGTTTATAATACAAAAAGGCGGAAGGGAGATATTTGACAACCTAATATTATCTAAATTTAAATAATAATTATTTTTAAGAACTTTTATGATAATGTGTCGACTTGAAATGATATTACGAAGCCATTTCAACATGTTCCGAGTGAGATAAATTGACCCAGATTCACAGAGAATGCAATATTACAGTTTAAAGGGACTTTTTTTCTTCATTACTCTTTCATTATAATATATATATAATATATATATATATATATCGGGTTTTTTCATATAGTCATTAAAAAATGCAGCAGGTCTTTTGAGTAGAATTTTTATTTAAATATTTAATTTTTTTATTTATTTTATAATTACAATTTAATTAGAAAATAATGAAAAAAGTGAATTCATTGACCGAATATTAAAATTTGTAAATATCGCTTCAGCAATTTTTTTACATTTCTTTAAATAACTTGAAAATTTCATTCTTGGCACTACGATTTTAGTAGTTTAGCAGAAACGAGATAAAATTTATCTTTGTATTTCTTCAAATTACTCAAAAATTTCGTTCTGGGCATTCTAATTTTTTTAGCTTAGCAGAAACTAGATAAAATTCACAAAAATTCTGCATAAACCAAAATATATACACTGATACAAAATTTTTGAATAAACTTATTGTTAGTTGCAACTCCCATTTATATATTTTATCAATCCTCGTCATTTGGGCCGGGGCGTTTTTCTGCATTCTTTCAAATTACTGAAAAAATTTCGTTCTGGGCACTCTAATTTTTTTAGCTTAGCAGAAACTAGATAAAATGTACTAAAATTCTACATAAACCAAAATATATACAGCAAAACTAAATTTTTATATAAACTTATTGTTAGTTTGCCTTTGGGCCGAGACATTTTTTCAAATAATTCAAAAAATTCGTTCTCGGCATTCTAATTTTTTTGGCTTAGCAGAAACTAGATAAAATGTATTAAAGTCCTGTATAAGCAATTGTTAATACTCTGATACTAAAATTTTGAATAAAAATAGCGTCAAAGCGAGTTTGTACAAAAAACCTGATTAAAAAAATGGCTCCATCAGGATAATTGAATTTAAAAGTTATTCTGTATTTATCAAATATTTTTATTCCAAGTAAAAGTAGATGAAAATTAATAACTTGAGAACAAACAGGGATTGCTTTTTGGCCAAACAAAAATTCTACACACTTCCACAAGTCCCAATTAGTGTTTCTATTATCATTTATTTACTTTTCCAAAATCACGTACTAATCTGTATATGCAAACAGCTCACTTTATCATTTTCTAAACAAGACCGTAATCGAAAATGAGGAAAACCTTGAAAGTCTAAAGCTTATTGCCATAATAATAAACAAGTTATAAAATAAAATCGTCCATTCTAGTCCATTTTCAATTTATACACACACATGTAAATAAAATATAAATAGAAGATAATTGCCATAATAGTTATTTCTGACTCATGCAGGAGAAGTAAAAGTGAAAAAATAATATTTGTACTGAGGTGACTCACTTGTGGGAACAAAATTGAGAAAAGAAATGCCCCTGAGTGTTATGCTAGAGAAACACGTACTCGGTTTACGATTTGCAGAGTAGTCAGGGGGAATTTGTGAATTGAAATCGACTGATATTGATATTTATTTTTATATAAAACTGTACTATTCTATTGTACGTTCAAAATTAGAATATGATTCGATTATTTGGTATCCTCATCAAATCAACAACTCTGATGCGATAGAGAAGGTTCAGCAAAAATTTCTGAAATATCTTTATTATAAAACATGTAAAATTTACCCTGAACGTGGCTTTGACCACAACACTTTACCAAAAGAATTTGGTATTCCTTCCCTTGCCTCACGTCGATTTATCTGTACAATTATGTTCTTATTTAAACTTTGCAATAATTCTAAAGACTGCCCTCATATTCTTAATCAACTATCCTTTAATGTTCCAAGGCTATCTACGCGTTCACAATTATTTTTCAATTATCCTACTCCTAAATCTAATTCTCTCTTAAATTCGCCTATTCTACTTATGTCCTCTAACTTTAACTTAATTAATAATGAAATAGATATTCACAACACTTCACCTAATCAAATCTTCTCAATCTGCACAAGTTAACCTTTTTATTTTCTTTCCAAATATCTCATTATTTTATCTTATTCTGTTTATAAATAATATTGTTACATTCTGCATTATATGTAATTTTATGTTAAGCTTTTTATGTTAATAACTATATATTGTAATTTTGTATATATTTTAATTGTTATTCATTATGTAAAATAATTGTATTTTTGAGTCCTCTTGGAAGAAATCTGCGGGCTATATATTTAAAATAAATAAATAAATAATTGTTATCTGATAATAAACAATTGTAAAAGCATGCCAATACGTTAATATAACGTGGTAATTACGTGTAATTAGGATACAACGTTTTTGTCCATGACGTAGCAACTACGTCCCATACGTTTCATATATTATTATATATATTATTATATAAAGTGCGTTGCAAGGAGCACTAATGTTAATCCAATTAGTAATATATAGTTTTGGTACATTTTTATATATTTTTTCATAACTCGAAAATTTTGTTCCGGGAGCTCTGATTATTTTTCGTTAGCTCAAACTAGATAAAATGTACTAAAATTGAGCATAAACAGCTTTATATACGTTAATACTAAAATTCGGAATAAAATGCACTGCAAGACGCACTTATAAATTTTGCTAATTAATAATACATATATCGGTTCGAGTCAATTTTCTACAATTTTCTACAATTTTTTACAGAACTAAAAAATTTTGCTCTTGGCACTCTGATTTTTTTAGTTAAGCAGAAACTAGATAAAATATACTAAAATTTAGCATAAACCGCTTTATATACTTCAATACTGAAATTCGAAATAAAATATGTTGGAAGGAGCCCAGAATTAGCAAATTTTATAAGTGAGCCTTGCAACTTGCATTTTTAATTTTATTTTAATTTTTTTTAAAACAGTTTATGCGAAATTTTATGAAATTTTATCTAGTTTCTGCTAAGCTAAGAAAGAATAAAACACCCAGAACAAAATTCGTTAGTTTTATGAAGAAATCTACAAAAATATATCGAATCCATATATCACTAATATATAATATATAAGTGCTTCTTTCTACACACTTTATTTCAAATTTTAGTACTAAAGTATATAAAACAATTTATGCTAATAAAAAACAAAACCCCCGGAACAAAATTTGTTAGTTTATAAAAAGATACAGAAAAATGTCCTGAATACATATATTGCTAATTAGCAAAACTTTGCTAATTAGCAAAATTAGTGATACTTTCTACACACTTTATATCAAATTTTAGTATAAAAGTATATAAAATGGAACAAACTTTGTTAGTTTTATGCAAAAATATAAAAAAATGTCCCGAATCCTTATATCGCTAATTAGCAAAATTAACAAGTGCTTCCTTCTACAAACATTTTTTCAAACTAAAGCTAAGCTAACAAAAAATAGTGCCCAGAAAATAGTTAAACTCAATGAATTTTAGTGAAATTTTGATTGTAAACTAGTATCTTTAATCTTTAAAGACCTCGTCTCATCTATTTTCTAGTTTCTATTAAAGTTATTGGAAACGGGTAATAATATTGCAAAGAAGAAGTTATCTCTAGGTAACCGTGCCACCAGGTGAACATGCCATCTAACGTAAAGAAACTCGACATCATCACAAAAGCAGCAAACTCACTGATCAAGTGTGTTGCAGCGGTTATTGCAAACTAACACGCCATAATAATTCATCATTTT
>NW_020536999.1:8127348-8143410 GCF_003426905.1 Ctenocephalides felis
AATATGGCTTTTAGAAAAACCTGGGGCACTAAGTAGAAATCCTTGTCTAACCTCAATAATAAGAGGTGTAATTAGTAATTGAAAAATTACACAAATAAAAATAAATTTGAAGACAAAATGAGGATTTAAAATAGGACAAAGAAACACTTTTTACCGGAGAAGCATTTTACAACGATAAAATCAGGACTAATTTTATAAAGAAACTCTACTAACGAGCAAACTGAATCTGGACTTGAACATAAAATAGACGACTCTACTGACAAAATACTACATAATAAATATTACTCCTTGGAGAAGATAATAAACCTACATAGACATCATTTTCCCTTTCTGTGTAAATCACAATTCAATGCGTTACTATTTTTTTCTATTTAATATTGGTTTACCAAAAACTAGAAATGACAATGCCAATAATACACTACTAGTAGTTAGTTCGTTATTAAATTTAAATCTCGCGCGCCGGATATAAAATTGTGTTTGTTCCGACGTGACCGGATACAGATGGCACGCGTATCGTTTATAAATAAAGAAAGCCGACGATGTAGGTGTATATTTACACAGGTGTATAGTAAATATATACATTTATTATATATATATATATATTATATATATATATATTATTTGACCGGTCATGCTTGAAATCGTCAAAGGACCCAAATTACTCTTCCGCTATGAAAGTCAAATATCCTAAAATAGGATCATAATCGGTTCAAATTAGCTTTTAGAATATATATATATATATATATATATATATATATATATATATGTGTGTGTGTGTATGTGTGTAGAGCAAATCTCTCAACGTACAAAATATTGTAATAATTTTTTAACTAGGATGTTTTGTATTTTTTCACTCGCTTTGAAGCTAACTTTATTCAAAATTGTAGTACCAGAGTATATAAAATTGTTTTCATGGAACTTTAGTGAATTTTATCTAGTTTCTGCTGAGCTAAAAATATTAGAGTGCCTAGAACGAAATTTTTAAGTTATATAAAAAAAGTAAGAAAAAGTGTCTAATGTCTCAATGGACTAATTGTTGAATTTATAAACGTACATTCCAGTTCGTTTTTATTCAAAATTTTTCAAATGGACTAATTGTTGAATTTATAAACGTGCGTTGCAGTTCGTTTTATTCAAAATTCTAGTACCAGAGTATATAAAATAGTTTTTATGGAAATTTAGTAAATTTTATCTAGTTTCTGCTAAGCTAAAAACATTAGAGTGCCCAGAACAAAATTTTTAAGTTTATGACAAAATTAAGAACATGACTCTAAACCGAACATAGGCAAATTGTTGAATTCATAAACGTGCGTTGAAATTCATTTTATTCAAAATTCTAGTACTTGAGTATTAGTCCAGTCATTTGGTGCAAAAAAAGGCTGTTGCCGGTACAGTACTCCGGGAATTCTGAAAATTGGTAATCTTATAAATTCCGAGGTGCTCTTTACGAAAATCAACTTTGCCACCTCAATTTGAACGGCAAGTTGCCGCCATATTGAAAAATGGCGTCAAAAACAGCTTTTTTAAAATATCTCCTTTCTGGCTCAATCTACGATAAAAGTATCTATGTTCGAATTAAACTAGAGAAAATTTCCTACAATTCCTTAGAAATCCGTTTTTTTGTAAAATTGATAGTTTGAGAGTAGGGCCGCCTCAAAAACTTTGCTGCTCTCGCCGTAGTATCAAATCTGTCCATATATGACAGCACTTCGAACTTGACCACATTCTCTCTAATAATGAATATTTTCAATGTTAAATTAAGCGAATAAGATCTTAAGCGATCTATTACAAATATTTTTCGTTTTTTTTGCTAATTTTTTAATACTTCAATGGCAAAGTAGCTGTAAATATACTTATAGCTTGAGTAGCACCTTATAGCTTCAAGTAGCTTGAAGCGTTAAAAAATCAGCAAAAACAGAAAAATATTTGAATTATTTTATTTCTAGATCTTATTCGCTCAATTTAATATTGAAAATATTATATATTAGAGAGAATGTGGTCAAGTTCGAAGTGCTGTCATATATGGACAGATTTGATACTACGGCGAGAGCAGCAAAGTTTTTGAGGCGGCCGTACTCTCAAACTATCAATTTTACAAAAAAACGGTTTACTGAGGAATTGTAGGAAATTTTCTCTAGTTTAATTCGTACATAGATACTTTTATCGTAGATTGAGCCAGAAAGTAGATATTTTTGAAAGCTGTTTTTTGACGCCATTTTTTCAATATGGCGGCAACTTGCCGTTCAAATTTGAAGTGGCAAAGTTGATTTCCGTAAAGAGCACCTCGAAATCTATAAGATTACCAATTTTCAGAATTCCCGGAGTACTGTACCGGCAAGACGACCAAATGACTGGACTATATATAAAATAATTTTTATGGAATTTAGTAAATTTTATCTAGTTTCGGCTAAGCTAAAACCTTAGAATGCCCTGAACTAAGTTTTTAAATTATATGAAGAAATATAAAAAATGTCTTTAAACCCTACATGGACAAATTGTTGATTTTATCGATGTTGCGTTGCAGTTGGTTTTATTCAAAATTTTAGTACCACAGTATATAAAATAATTTTTATGGAATTTTAGTAAATTTTATTTAGTTTCTGCTAAGCTAAAAATATTTGAGTGCTAGAACAAAATTTTCAAAGTATATGACAAAATGTTAAAAAATTCACTTATCTTCACAAACTGATTTTGAATTTATAAATGTACATTGCAGTTCGTTTTATTCAAAATTATGGTACCAGAGTATATACAATAGTTTTTTTAAAATTTTAGTAAATTTTATTTAGCTTCTGCTAAGCTAAAAATATTAGAATGCCTGGAACGAAATTTTCAAGTTTTATGAAAAAATGCAAAAAATATCTCGAATCCATATGCTACAAATTGTTAGAATATATAAATGCAAGTTGCAACTAACAGTAAGTTTATTTAATTTAGTATCAGAAAATATATTATGATTTATGTAAAAGTATTTTTGTAAATTTTATCTAGTTTCTACTAAATGAAATAAAAAAGAGACTTCGGAATAGAATTTTTAAGTTATATTAAAAAAGGCAAAAAAATGTCCCGAAAATATATGAAGCTAATTGATAGAATATATAAATTGACGTTGCCACAAAGTTTATATAAAATTTAATATATGAGCATAAAAAACAATTTTCGTGAAAGTAAAGTAAATTTTATCTAGTTTCAACTACACTGAATAAAAAAGAGTGTCCGGAACGGAATTTTCAAATTATATTAAAAATTGCAAAAAATGTCTCGAATCTATATGTTACTATTTTATAAACAATCTAAAGGCACGCTGCAACTAATAATAAGTTTATTTTTAATTAAACTATATATATATATATATATATGTATATATATATATATAATATATATATATATATATATAATATAATGAAAGAGTAATGAAGAAAAAAGTCCCTTTTAACTGTATATTGCATTCTCTGTGAATCTGGGTCAATTTATCTCACTCGGAACATGTTTGAAATGGCTTCGTAATATCATTTCAAGTCCGACACATTATCATAAAAGTTCGGAAAAATCATTATTATTCAAATTTAGATAATATTAATATCATCTAAATTTTTTTGGCAAGTTTACATAACGATTGATTTTACATAATCGATGAAACTTGCATTATTACTAATTGTATTGTTAACTGCGTCCAAATTTTTTTTTAATTGT
Organism: Ctenocephalides felis; assembly: GCF_003426905.1. Lineage (NCBI taxonomy): Eukaryota > Metazoa > Arthropoda > Insecta > Siphonaptera > Pulicidae > Ctenocephalides > Ctenocephalides felis. The sequence goes on from NW_020536999.1 coordinate 8,131,042, forward strand.
TGAAACGAGTATTATATTTGTTATCATCCTTCAGAGCCTTTTCCAACAATTTGTCTCACGAATAAAATGTTGTAAATTTGCCTATTGGCAAGTTGCAAAACCAATATTAAATTCGCATTCGTCTCTCTCTTCAGCCCTTTTCAACGATATGTCACATGCAAAAAGTCTTTCTGGAATTGCCTATAGGCAAGTTGCAAATTGACCTCTAGATAATTTCTCATTAAGTCATTGTATAATAATTACAAAACGAGTAATATATTTTGTAATTCTCTTCTGCAAGGGATAAAAACGTTCTGAATTTGCCTATTGGCAAGTTGCAGTAAGTAATTTTTTAATATTAATATCGAAACCACTTTGAAGACCTTCTTATCATATTTTAATACTTATTATTACCATTTAGTTTCTATTTTATATTTACCAAAGATTATTATTACAACAATATTTTGTCGTCTTGAATATTATATCATATTATATATATACATATGTTAATTAATTATTAGTATTCATGACACATTATATACAATGTTGGCTTTAGTATTAGCAAATTGAAATTAGCAAAAAGCAAAGTTAGTTTGTTTATTTGCTCAATCATATGAACATGTACTGCAAAAAATTATATATATATATATATATATATATATATATATAATATATAATTCTATAATATATTTCAATTAAATTAACCAAATAAATTAATTAATTTCAAAGAATGTCTCGTTTTCCACCATGTTAAGCTAAATGTGCTCTCAACCTAAAACTTGGCTAGTTTCAGGTTAGAGTGCAAATCGGCCGCACCGAGAGGAATATTATTTTGAAAGACAATTAGCACAAATTAAATTATGTAATTTGTTTTTACTTTTATATTTTAGTCTCGTCAGGTACTTTTTAATGTAAATTTAATAAATAAACGACTTGCAACGCACTTATATTTTCTGCGAATTGGGGATATGTAGAATCAGGACATTTTTATAGATTTCTTCATGTGACTTCAAAATTTTGTTCTGGGCACTACGATGTTATTAGCTTACCAGAAACTAGATAAAATTTATCATATTTCCATATACTTAGTTTTATATACGACTATACATTTTTTTTTAAATAAACCATTCGAAATTTACTACTTGTTCTCTTTTACTCTTGCAATTTTAGTTCTTGCAATATGAGTTCAGAACATTTTTTTAAAAATTTCTTCGTATAACTTAGAAAAATTAGTTCTGGACAATTTACTTTCTAGAGTTTAGCAGAATCTAGTTAAAATTTAACGAAATACTTTAAAAACTGTATTGTATACTAACTAATAAAATTTTGATTACATTGACTTGCAATGCACTTATAGTTTCTTGTAATTAGGGATATGTAGATTCGGGACATTTTGTTGCATTTTTTTTTATTAATCTTGAAAATTTTGTTCCGCGCACTCTTTGTTATTTAGCTTACTAGAAACTAGATAAAATTTACTAAATCACAAGTTAAACTGTTTTACATTTTTTATAGCAAGGCCCTTTTGTAAGTTCAGCTATTTTTGGCTATATGCATATTAACATTTTGTCACATAAAATGATAATTTTATTTTGAGCACTCTAATTTTATTAGCTCAACGAAAATAAGATAAATATAACTAACTAAAATCCTATATAAACTTTATTCTCAGTTAAAATTTAAAAAAAAATCTAGTTCAATAAGCACCCATATATACTAGGCAATTGGCAAAATCGATTCAGGACATTTTTTGAGATTTCTTCATATATCTTAAAAATATTGTTCTGGGCAATTTTTTTAGCTTAGCAGAAACTAGATACAATTTATTGAAATTCTACATAAACCAAAATATATACTCTAAGACTAAATATTTAAATAATGTTATTGTTAGTTGCAACTCGCGTTTAAATATTGTATCAATCATCAAAATATATACTCTGATATAAAATTTTTAAATAAACGCCGAAACGCCATTTCGGTCGGGACATTCTTCTGCATTTCTTCAAATTACTTGAAAAATTCGTTCTGGACACTCCATTTTTTTAGCTCGCAAAAAACCAGATAAAATTGACTAAAATTCTACATAAACCAAAATATATACTCTAAAACTAAATATTTAAATAAACTTATTGTTAGTTGCAACTTGCATTTATATATTTTATCAATAATCAGCATTTGGTTGGGGACATTTTTCTGCATTTGTTTAAATAACATAAAAATTTCGTTCGGGACACTCTAATTTTTTTAGCTTAGTAGAAACTAGATAAAATGTATTAAAGTCCTGTATAAGCAATTGATCATCAAAATTTAATTAGAATCATTGGGACACCTTTTCATGCCATTGTGCATAACTTCTAAACTATTTGTGTAAAATATGAACTATATTTGGGAAATATATACTAAATTAAACAACCAATAATTTTGTGTAACATCATGAAATCCTACATCAACTCAGTATACTCATAAAAATCAAATTAAAGTGAAAAATGTACTTGGGAAAACACAATTGATCATCAAAATTGAATTGAATCATTGGGACACTTTTTCATGCCATTCTTCGAAACTTTTGAATTATTTGTGGAAAATATGAACTATATTTGGAAAATCTGTGCTAAATTAAATAACCAAGAATTTTGTCTAACATCATAAGACACTACAGCAACTCAGTATGCTCATAAAAATCAAACTAAAGTGAAAAATGTACGATTGTGCATAACTTTTAAAATATTTATGGAAAATATGAACTGTATTCTAGAAATCTGTACTAAATTAAATAACCAAGAATTTAATATTCTGATACTAAAATTTTGAATAAAAATAGCGTCAAAGCGAGTTTGTACAAAAAAACCTAATTAAAAAAATGTCTCGATCAGGATAATTTAATTTCAAAATTATTCTGTATTTTTCCAATATATTCATTCCAACTAAAAGTAAATATAAATATGCAGTTTAAGTACAAACAGGGATTATTTTTTGACCAAACAAAAATTACACACTTACACAAGTCCCAATTAGTGTTTCTATTATCATTTATTTACTTTTCCAAAATCACGTAGTAATCTGTATATGCAAACAGCTCACTTTATCATTTTCTAAACAACACCGTAATCGAAAATGAGGAAAACCTTGAAAGTCTAAAGCTTATTGCCATAATAATAAACAAGTTATAAAATAAAATCGTCCATTCTAGTCCATTTTCAATTTATACAATATTATATACACACACATATAAATAAAATATAAATAGAAGATAATTGCCATAATAGTTATCTGACTCATGCAGGAGAAGTAAAAGTGAAAAAATAATATTTGTACTGAGGTGACTCACTTGTGGGAACAAAATTGAGGAAAGAAATGCCCCTGAATATCATGCTAGAGAGATACGTACTCGGTTTTATGATTGCAGAGTCGTCAGGGGGAATTTGTGAATTGAAATCGTCTGATATTGATATTTAATTTTATATAAAACTGTACTATTCTATTGTACGTTCAAAATTAGAATATGGTTCGAATATTTGGTATCCTCATCAAATCAACAACTCTGATGCGATAGAGAAGGTTCAGCGAAAATTTCTGAAATATCTTTATTATAAAACATATAAAATTTAACCTGAACGTGGCTTTGACCACAACACTTTACTAAAAGATTTACTAAAAGATTTATCTGTACAATTATGTTCATATTTAAACTTTGCAATAATTCTATAGACTGTCCTCTTATTCTTAACCAACTATCCTTTAATGTTCCAAGGCTGTCTACGCGATCACAATTATTTTTCAATTATCCTACTCCTAAATCTAATTCTCTCTTAAATTCGCCTATTTTACTTATGTCCTCTAACTTTAACTTAATTAATAATGAAATAGATATTCACAACACTTCACCTAGTCAAATAATCTCCATCTGCACAAGTTAACCTTTTTATTTTCTTTTCAAATATCTCATTATTTTATCTTATTCTGTATATAAATAATATTGTTACATTCTGCATTATATGTAAATTTTATCTCAAGCATTTTATGTTAATAACTATATATTGTAATTTTGTATATATTTTAATTGTTATTCTTTATGTAAAATAATTGTATTTTTGAGTCCTCTTGGAAGAAATCTGTGGGCTATATATTTAAAATAAATAAATAATTGTTATCTGATGATAAATAATTGTAGAAGCATGCCAATACGTTATTAAAACGTGGCCACTACGTATAATTAAGTTACATCGTTTTTGTTCGTGACGCAGCTGCTACGTCACAAGAGTTTCGGATATTTTAGTTTAAGTTACAAATAGATAATTCATTATTTTTTCCACAAAACTTACAAATTTTGTTCCGGGCGTGTGATTTTTTTTCACTTAGCAGAAACTAGATTAAATTAGCTAAAATTTAGCATAAATAATTTATGAACTTGAAGACTAAAATTTAAAATCAAACAGGAACATACATCACTAGTCACACTTGTAAATTTTGCTAACTAGGATTTTGGACATTTTTTTACAATTTTTTATATAACTTGAAAACTAAGTTCCTGGCTCTGATTTCTTTAGCTTAGCAGAAACTAGATAAAATTTACAAAAATTTAGCTTAAAGTGTTTTATATATTTCAATACTAAAATTTGAAATAAAATGCATTACAAGACGCGCTCATAAATCTTGCTAATTAGTATTATATGAATTCTGGTCATTTTTCTAGATTTTTTTAAAAAACTAACAAATGCTCCGGATGCTCTGATTTTTTTAGCTTAGCAGAAACTAGATAAAATTTACAAAAAAATTGCATTAATTGCATCAATTGCATAATTATAATTATATACTTCAATACCAAAATTCGAAATAAAATGCATTGCAAGACGCACTTATAAATCTTGCTAATCTCATATGATTCGAGTCATTTTTCTACAATTTTGTAAAAAGTTAACAAATTTTGTTTTTGATGCTCTAATTTTTTTTAGCTTGGCGGAAACTAGATGAAATGCACTTCAATTTAGCATAAATAGTCTTACATACTTCAATATTTAAATTCGAAATAAAATGCCTTGCAAAGAGCAATTATGAAATATGCCAATTAGTAATATATGGATTCGGTACATTTTTCTACATTTTCCATAAAAATAATAAATTTTCTTTTGGGCGCTATGATTTTTTTTCGCTATATTTTTTTAGCTTAGCAGAAATTAGATAAAATTTACTAAAGTTTAGCATAAATTGCTTTATATACTTCAATATTAAAATTCAAAATAAAATGTGTTGAAAGCAGCACTTATAAATTTTGCTAATTGAATTTCGGATTAAGCAAATTTTTTAAGTGAGCTTTGCAACGTTAATTTAAGTTTAATTTTATTTTTTTTAAACAAAACGTCTAAAACAAACTTTGTTAGTTTCATGAAAAAATCAAGAAAAATGTCCCGAATCCGTATAAAATTAGCAAAATTTACAAGTGTTCCTTGCAACGCACTTTATATCAAATTTTAGTATTAAAGTATATAAAACAGTTTATGCTAATTTTATCTAGTTTCTCCTAAGCTAAGACAAAACAAAACGCTCGGAACAAAATTTGTTAGTTTTATGTAGAAATCTACAAAAACGTACCGAATCCCATATATCACTAATATATAATATATAAGTGTTTCTTTCTACACACTTTATTTCAAATTTTAGTACTAAAGTATATAGAACAGTTTATGCTAATTTTTTGTAAATTTTATCTAGTTTCAGCTAAGCTAAGACAAAATAAAACACCCGGAACAAAATTTGTTAGTTTTATGCAAAAATATAAAAAAATATCCCGAATCCATATATCGCTAATTAGCAAAATTAACAAGTGCTTCCTTCTACAAACATTATGTCGAACTAAAGTTTTTGTTAAGCTAAAAACGAATAGCGCCCGGAATTTAGTTAAACAAAATGAATTTTGGTAAAATTTTGATTGTAAAGTAGTATCTTTAATCGTTAAAAACCTCGTCTCATCTATTTTCTAGTTTCTATTAAAGTTATTGGAATCTGGTAATAATATTGCAAAGAAGAAGTTATCTAGGTAACCGTGCCACCAGGTGAACATGCCATCTAACGTTAAAGAAACTCGGCAATCATTAACAAAAGCAGCAAACTCACTGATCAAGTGTGCTGCCGCGGTTATTGCAAACTAACACGCCATAGTAATTCATCATTTTAATTAAATTAATAATAATAGTAATAATTAATAATAAAAAATCTGCACGAACGCCATCAAACATGGTAAAATTAGGAAAAAATTGAAAAATTTTCGCCTATAGTGACCTAAATCGTCATTATAACCGGACTGTTATTATAAGCCATGTGTAAATATGAATAATGCAATTTTATAATACAGTTAGTTATAACACAAGATGATGATGCACAAAGGGCCATTGACTTTATAGATCACGTGGATATAAAAGAATATATTGTTACGATGTTTGTCACGAATAAACTCCTAAACTACTGAACCGATTTTGAATTTTATTTGCTCACTATATACATTTAAATCCAACTTAAGTTATAGGCTATATTAAAAATTTCTCTTCATCGTAGAAATTTAAAATTTTTAGTAAATTCCATTAATTTTGACAGTAATTGCACGTTGGTATACATTGTAATACAAAAGTGTTAATAATTGCAAACAAATATTTCATGTGAATATCTTAATCGCATTTTCAAGCCATTTTGTAATGTTGTGGATTATGTAATAAAAAATGGATGCATAATGCATAATAGCATTTTTTTTTGAATTTATGACTATCAATGCAATTTTTTAACAATTGTGAACAAATCACACAATAAATTAAATTTCTTCTCGAAAGTACCAGAAATATCTCGGATTTAACATTGACAACTGTCAAAATTAATTGAATTTACTTATAATTTAACATTTCTACGACAAAGTGTGATTTTTAATATTGCCTATAACCTAAGTTGGATATAAACGTATACGATGAGCCAAAAAAATTAAAATCGGTTCAGTAGCTTAGGAGTCCATTGAGGACATCGTTACACGTTATTTATAGGGGAGATATGTAGAAAATCTTTTCGTTTTCGACAAATTTTGCAAGTCTTTTCAGCCAGACGTTGCAAGATATAGTTAATTACATTATTAGTATACTAAAGTAGTATAAAAAGTCTCAAATAAGTTGAAAATTTGATATTTTTGGTGCCATGTTTTATGTTGATAAATCATGTTTTTGCCTATTTAATACCCTGCAATGTCATAACAGTCACGAAACTGTCAAAATTCTGTACTTATGGTGTTTATTTAAATTTTTAATAATGTCAACTGCTAAAAACTAACCTCCAAATACTCCAGATGTCAAAATAACATTAGTTGCACTTCACGCCTATTATATTTATAAGTGCAACTTCAGAGTAGATCCGAGTATAGGCAACTTCAGAGTAATAGTGTTGCCATATAGCATAAAACAAGTAACCGAGAAGATAAATAATTAGTTATTTAAATAAAAAAAAAGAAAAATATCATTTTTTTACCATTTAACTTTTGCATCAATTTGGAGGAGAAATATAAGTAAGGGTGTTCCTCAAAGACGATTCTTAGGCCCTACTTTTTTGTGGTATTTTGATGGCATATAAAAATATCATATAAAAAAACATAATTAAAAATATCATAAATAGGATAATATTTTTAATGTGAGTGTTTGATAAATAATTTAAATAAAAAAAGAAAAATATCATTTTTTTTACCATTCAACTTTCGCATCAATGTCCATTACCATTCTCCGCATTCTTTTACCGTGTACATCAATTATTTATAACAAATTAATTTAATACAATTAACAATTAGATACGGCAAATAGTAATTGACATAATTACGATTATTAAAAACGACACATAAAAATAAATACATATATAAATAGAAAGAAATTTCATTTAATTGCAAATGCAATTTACCTGCATTTTTCGATCGTTCGGTCTGGGCAGTGTCTTTGACTTGCACTCACCTGAAAAGTAAAATTTATTAAATTTAATAAAATTGATATTAAATATATTTGTAATAGAATTACATATTTAGTTTATTCGTCCTAAACATGTAAGAGTTTAAGGAAACGCAAGGAGATAGAGAAATATAAGAAAAGGTGTTCCACAAGGACGATTCTTAGGCTCAACTGTTTTGGTGTATTTTAAATATATTTTATTTTTGAGGTAATATTAAATATATTTAAAAAAAGAATTACATGATTAGTATATTTAGTTTCGTCCCAAACATGTTGAAATTTAAGAAAATACAAGGACATAAGGAAATATAAGTAAAGGTGTTCCTCAAGGACTATTCTTAAGCCCAACTCTTTGATGGTATTTTAAATATATTTTATTTTTATGGTAATATTAAATATATTTAAAATAAAATTACACGGTTAGTATATTGAATTTCGTCCGAGACATCTAAAAATTTACGAAAACACAAACAGATAGAGAAATATAAGTAAAGGTGTTTTTGTGGAATTCTGATTGTCTGTGAATATATCTTCGATTGTAATTACATTAATGTTATATAGCAACTTACTAATACTAAATAGAAACCTAGGTTCCTTGAATGGCATGACTTTTTTATATATTTGCTTTATATTTTGATTTTTTTTTTTATTAATAAAGTCCACAAAAAACTTGGTAATCAAAAAGTCCGCCAACAATATCTAAAACACAAATAAACTTAAGTATTTTCCAACAACAATATTTAAAAGTAGAGGGCAAAAGTTGATTCTTACTTAAATGGCAATTGTTCAAAATCCATAACAAAAGTCTTTTTTGTCGTTGTTAGTTTTTGTGGCTGTGAGCACTGTTGTTTAGTTTACGCGACCATAATATTACTTTTAGGTATACTTTATTCAATTGTTTTGTATTATTTTCGTAGGGGTATGTTATTGAAATCGTCAAAAAATCGAAAATAAAAATTTTGGCATATCTTTACGTTTCAGAGGTTTCTGAACATTTTGGCATACCTCAGAAAAAATGGATGTGTGTGTGAATACAATTTTTCGCATCGACGATTTTGAGAGCACGAATCAACCGTTTGCAATGGTTCAAAAAACATTGGACTCCTATTGATAGGAAGATGTGCTGAATAGTTTTTGGCAAAAGCAGATCCAGCCGTTATGGAGATAAAGAGCAAAGAGTGCAGCAAATAGAAATAGAGTTTTTGAGAGAACGGAGCATACGATTTGAATGATTTAAAAAACATTCGATTTCTATTGATAGGGAGATGTGCTGATTAGTTTTAAGTTTGGCAAAAGCAAGTCCAGTCGTTTCGGAGATACGGATCAAAAAGTGCAGAAAATAGAAATCGAGTTTTTGAGAGAACGGAGCATCCGATTTGAACTACACTAAAAACAGCTACACAACAAAACGATTGCTTTTGGGAAAATTTTTTTTTTTTTGCTTAATTTTTTTTAATTTTCGAAAAACATATTTTTTTGAAGTAAATTTTATTATTCGAATATTTTATTACAAATCTCTCGAAACATTCATTATTCGGTATCACATCGTTAACAAATATTCACAAACAATGCTATAATATATTTTTCTATGCAATTAAAAATCTCTCACGGCCAGATCGTAATCTACACGCGAAAATACACCTATTTAACATATACAATTATTATTATACAATTTTTATTTTATTTTTCTACAACATTTCGTAACATCTGTACGAATGATAAATTTAAATTTACATTAAATAAACTCGAAGTACATTGTCATTTGTTTTAATTCTCGTGCGAATGTCGGATACAGTTTTTGTGCTTGAATTTCGCACACTTTCTCACAAATGGCACTTTGACGTGTCGAAACCGAGGGAAATTTATTGCGATAAAAGAATTTTACAATTGAAGTAAAACTTCTTAAGGTTGTAAACTTCTTAAATCAATTGTATCACAACAAATAACACATATCGAACAAACAACGATATGACTATGTTCAGTAAAACTCCCATCATTGTAGAAATGTGTCTTTTTGCTGTTTCTTGAAAATCTGTAACCTGGTCCTTTTTACCTCATAGAGTACATTTCTTACAGATATAACACTATATACAACCTTGATCTAGTATGTCATCAGAAATAATCATCAGCACAGTTAAAAAAGTGTTAATTTGAATTATCTCTTGTGAAATTGCTTTTGTAAATTTGTTTCATATTTACTATTTTTAATTGTTTATACTTTTGCCAGAGTAAAAGTCCTGGTGGTCTTCCACACATGTGAGCTTTTATATAAAAAACTATTAAATCAAATTTAGCAAATAAGTGAATTGTGCTTCAAGGCAAATTACTAGAAATTCCTGTATGATAATAAAATATTCGAAGAATAAAATTTAGTTAAAAAAATTAATTGAAACAAAATGAATTTCTTTTCCCAAAAGCAATCGTTTTGTCAACGCAAGCAGAAAGTTTTTTAAATCATTCAAATCGGACGCCTATTTAGCTCAAAATCCATCATTTTTTGTACATTTAGCTCGGCATCGCCAGAACGGCTGGACCTGTCTTTCCCAAAAACTAATCATCTCTTCTCCCAATCATTACAAATTGAATGTGTTTTAGATCATTCAAATCGGATGATACGTTCTCTCAAAAACTCGATTTCTATTTTCTGCACTCTTTGCTCCGTATCTCCGTAACGGCTGGACCTGCCTTTGCCAAAAACTAATCAGCACATCTCTCTATCAATAGGACTCGAATGTTTTTTGAATCATTCAATTCGGTTAATCCGTGCGCACAAAAACGTGGAGGAAAAAATGCGGGCACACAAAACACACATTTTTTCCGAGATATGCCAAAACGTTCAGAAATCCCTAAAACGTAAAGATATGCAAACATTTTCATTTTCGATTTTCGGTCCATTACTATAACTTATCCTACGGGAAGTATTGGTAGAAGATATTTTATAGAGATTATAAAAATGAGTTACAATTTTTTTCGGGTTCCGTACCAAGATTTTTAATTTCTGAGGTTCAAAAAAAATTCAAAATTTTAAGAATTTTTTTTTTCAAGATTTACAAAAATACACAAAGTTTAATACTTTGAATATGAATTTTAAATTTACAATTCAGTTTGAAATTATATGTAATTCATATACGTTTTAATTTTAATTGTAAGAAATATATCCTCAGATGGATTCATTCGGCACCTCTTGCTAATGTAAACATTCTCAAGTGTTTTGAGCGTTAAGATCGTCACTGTACATTTTATGCACGATGAAATATATAGCGATTATAATTATCTATTTGAAAATATTTAAAACAATTGTTATTAATCATTGATCAATATTTATTAATTACTGATTTTTTCCCTCGAATATTTAGTTCTGGTACAAAAAGTTCCAGCAATTTTCCTTAAGGCACGATGCCATACACCACTAGTTTTATATCAATAAACAAATGATTCGAAAAAATCGATTTTTTTCACTCTGAAACAAAACTAAACCAATGTGACACAAGTGTTGCCAGATAATACTACATATAAAGTATTGCCATACAATCGTACATAAAGTGTTGCCAGACACTTTACAAAAGAATCCCTGTACACATAAATATGCAATAAATTGTTATCTCCTGTGTCGTCTCTATTAACACACATCATTTCTAAATGCTCGTTTATTATCTCTAATGACACTCTCTACATTGTAGAGTCTACAATATTCATCTCTATATATGACAATATATAATCTACTCACGGCATAGACCTTATATTACATGGACTGCTAGTCGAGCGAAAAATAAAATTGATTAAACATAGTGACGTCACATGTCTGAGCGAACGTTGCCGACGACAATCGCAAACTCTCCAAATGTCATATGTCATATGTTTTATTTTAATAATATAAGGGCAATTGTGATGCCTGATAATTTTGTAAGAAATGATATTAATAATATTATTAATGTACATAAAATCGAATCCACCCTTTAAAATCGGTTTATATATTATAAGACCTATGTTAGGCACGTAATACATATGACATGTGACATCTGATCAATCGGGAGAGTAAGCGATTGTCGTCGCCAATGTTCGCTCAGACATCTGACATCACAGTTGAGCACTATATACAACGGAAAACATATGAGGACTAGCTGTACATGTAGTGTAATGCCTATGGTTCATACACATAGATTATTCTTCTATTATTTTATCTAAAAATATTTATTATTATCAATTATGATTCCTCTTACCCTCCGGTTCGTCCTCGCCCTTAAGACAAGAAGGAAATCTCTCGAGAGCCGTCTGTCTGACGTCATTGCTCTCAAATCGATGCTCGAAAGGGACAAAAGCCCGGGCATTTATATTTATGTATTTATCACAGACGAATAACACATAAAATTTAATAATAAATAAATACATGTATAAAACTCGATTAAAATTATCATCACATCACATTATT
>NW_020536999.1:8144410-8165181 GCF_003426905.1 Ctenocephalides felis
AAATTCGAAATAAAATATGTTGGAAGGAGCCCAGAATTAGCAAATTTTATAAGTGAGCCTTGCAACTTGCATTTTTAATTGATTTTATTTTAATTTTTTTTTTAAACAGTTTATGCGAAATTTTATGAAATTTTATCTAGTTTCTGCTAAGCTAAGAAAGAATAAAACACCCAGAACAAAATTCGTTAGTTTTATGAAGAAATCTACAAAAATATATCGAATCCATATATCACTAATATATAATATATAAGTGCTTCTTTCTACACACTTTATTTCAAATTTTAGTACTAAAGTATATAAAACAATTTATGCTAATAAAAAACAAAACCCCCGGAACAAAATTTGTTAGTTTATAAAAAGATACAGAAAAATGTCCTGAATACATATATTGCTAATTAGCAAAACTTTGCTAATTAGCAAAATTAGTGATACTTTCTACACACTTTATATCAAATTTTAGTATAAAAGTATATAAAATGGAACAAACTTTGTTAGTTTTATGCAAAAAATATAAAAAATGTCCCGAATCCTTATATCGCTAATTAGCAAAATTAACAAGTGCTTCTTCTACAAACATTTTTCAAACTAAAGCTAAGCTAACAAAAAATAGTGCCCAGAAAATAGTTAAACTCAATGAATTTTAGTGAAATTTTGATTGTAAACTAGTATCTTTAATCTTTAAAGACCTCGTCTCATCTATTTTCTAGTTTCTATTAAAGTTATTGGAAACGGGTAATAATATTGCAAAGAAGAAGTTATCTAGGTAACCGTGCCACCAGGTGAACATGCCATCTAACGTTAAAGAAACTCGACATCATCAACAAAAGCAGCAAACTCACTGATCAAGTGTGTTGCAGCGGTTATTGCAAACTAACACGCCATAATAATTCATCATTTTAATTAAATTAATAATAATAATAATAATTAATAATAAACATTCTGCACGAACGCCATCAAACATGGTAAAATTAGGAAAAAATTGAAAAAAAAAATCGCCTATAGTGACCTAAATCGTCATTATAACCGGACTGTTATTATAAGTCATGTGTAAATATGAATAATGCAATTTTATAATACAGTTAGTTATAACACAAGATGATGATGCACAAAGGGCCATTGACTTTATAGATCACGTGGATATAAAAGAATATATTGTTACGATGTTTGTCACGAATAAACTCCTAAACTACTGAACCGATTTTGAATTTTATTTGCTCACTATATACATTTAAATCCAACTTAAGTTATAGGCTATATTAAAAATTTCTCTTCATCGTAGAAATTTAAAATTTTTAGTAAATTCCATTAATTTTGACAGTAATTGCACGTTGGTATACATTGTAATACAAAAGTGTTAATAATTGCAAACAAATATTTCATGTGAATATCTTAATCGCATTTTCAAGCCATTTTGTAATGTTGTGGATTATGTAATAAAAAATGGATACATAATGCATAATAGCATTTTTTTTTGAATTTATGACTATCAATGCAATTTTTTAACAATTGTGAACAAATCACACAATAAATTAAATTTCTTCTCGAAAGTACCAGAAATATCTCGGATTTAACATTGACAACTGTCAAAATTAATTGAATTTACTTATAATTTAACATTTCTACGACAAAGTGCGATTTTTAATATTGCCTATAACCTAAGTTGGATATAAACGTATACGATGAGCCAAAAAATTAAAATCGGTTCAGTAGCTTAGGAGTCCATTGAGGACATCGTTACACGTTATTTATAGGGGAGATATGTAGAAAATCTTTTCGTTTTCGACAAATTTTGCAAGTCTTTTCAGCCAGACGTTGCAAGATATAGTTAATTACATTATTAGTATACTAAAGTAGTATAAAAAGTCTCAAATAAGTTGAAAATTTGATATTTTTGGTGCCATGTTTTATGTTGATAAATCATGTTTTTGCCTATTTAATACCCTGCAATGTCATAACAGTCACGAAACTGTCAAAATTCTGTACTTATGGTGTTTATTTAAATTTTTAATAATGTCAACTGCTAAAAACTAACCTCCAAATACTCCAGATGTCAAATAACATTAGTTGCACTTCACGCCTATTATATTTATAAGTGCAACTTCAGAGTAGATCCGAGTATAGGCAACTTCAGAGTAATAGTGTTGCCATATAGCATAAAACAAGTAACCGAGAAGATAAATAATTAGTTATTAAATAAAAAAAAGAAAAATATCATTTTTTTACCATTTAACTTTTGCATCAATTTGGAGGAGAAATATAAGTAAGGGTGTTCCTCAAAGACGATTCTTAGGCCCTACTTTTTGTGGGTATTTTGATGGCATATAAAAATCATATAAAAAAACATAATTAAAAATATCATAAATAGGATAATATTTTTAATGTGAGTGTTTGATAAATAATTTAAATAAAAAAAGAAAAATATCATTTTTTTTACCATTCAACTTTCGCATCAATGTCCATTACCATTCTCCGCATTCTTTTACCGTGTACATCAATTATTTATAACAAATTAATTTAATACAATTAACAATTAGATACGGCAAATAGTAATTGACATAATTACGATTATTAAAAACGACACATAAAAATAAATACATATATAAATAGAAAGAAATTTCATTTAATTGCAAATGCAATTACCTGCATTTTTCGATCGTTCGGTTCTGGGCAGTGTCTTTGACTTGCACTCACCTGAAAAGTAAAATTTATTAAATTTAATAAAATTGATATTAAATATATTTGTAATAGAATTACATATTTAGTTTATTCGTCCTAAACATGTAAGAGTTTAAGGAAACGCAAGGAGATAGAGAAATATAAGAAAAGGTGTTCCACAAGGACGATTCTTAGGCTCAACTGTTTTGGTGTATTTTAAATATATTTTATTTTTGAGGTAATATTAAATATATTTAAAAAAAGAATTACATGATTAGTATATTTAGTTTCGTCCCAAACATGTTGAAATTTAAGAAAATACAAGGACATAAGGAAATATAAGTAAAGGTGTTCCTCAAGGACTATTCTTAAGCCCAACTCTTTGATGGTATTTTAAATATATTTTATTTTATGGTAATATTAAATATATTTAAAATAAAATTACACGGTTAGTATATTGAATTTCGTCCGAGACATCTAAAAATTTACGAAAACACAAACAGATAGAGAAATATAAGTAAAGGTGTTTTTGTGGAATTCTGATTGTCTGTTGTGAATATATCTTCGATTGTAATTACATTAATGTTATATAGCAACTTACTAATACTAAATAGAAACCTAGGTTCCTTGAATGGCATGACTTTTTATATATTTGCTTTATATTTTGATTTTTTTTTTATTAATAAAGTCCACAAAAAACTTGGTAATCAAAAAGTCCGCCAACAATATCTAAAACACAAATAAACTTAAGTATTTTCCAACAACAATATTTAAAAGTAGAGGGCAAAAGTTGATTCTTACTTAAATGGCAATTGTTCAAAATCCATAACAAAAGTCTTTTTTGTCGTTGTTAGTTTTTGTGGCTGTGAGCACTGTTGTTTAGTTTACGCGACCATAATATTACTTTTAGGTATACTTTATTCAATTGTTTTGTATTATTTTCGTAGGGGTATGTTATTGAAATCGTCAAAAAATCGAAAATAAAAATTTTGGCATATCTTTACGATTCAGAGGTTTCTGAACATTTTGCATACCTCAGAAAAAATGGATGTGTGTGTGAATACAATTTTTCGCATCGACGATTTTGAGAGCACGAATCAACCGTTTGCAATGGTTCAAAAAACATTGGACTCCTATTGATAGGAAGATGTGCTGAATAGTTTTTGGCAAAAGCAGATCCAGCCGTTATGGAGATAAAGAGCAAAGAGTGCAGCAAATAGAAATAGAGTTTTTGAGAGAACGGAGCATACGATTTGAATGATTTAAAAAAACATTCGATTTCTATTGATAGGGAGATGTGATGATTAGTTTTAAGTTTGGCAAAAGCAAGTCCAGTCGTTTCGGAGATACGGATCAAAAAGTGCAGAAAATAGAAATCGAGTTTTTGAGAGAACGGAGCATCCGATTTGAACTACACTAAAAACAGCTACACAACAAAACGATTGCTTTTGGGAAAATTTTTTTTTTTTTGCTTAATTTTTTTTAATTTTCGAAAAACATATTTTTTTGAAGTAAATTTTATTATTCGAATATTTTATTACAAATCTCTCGAAACATTCATTATTCGGTATCACATCGTTAACAAATATTCACAAACAATGCTATAATATATTTTTCTATGCAATTAAAAATCTCTCACGGCCAGATCGTAATCTACACGCGAAAATACACCTATTTAACATATACAATTATTATTATACAATTTTTATTTTATTTTTCTACAACATTTCGTAACATCTGTACGAATGATAAATTTAAATTTACATTAAATAAACTCGAAGTACATTGTCATTTGTTTTAATTCTCGTGCGAATGTCGGATACAGTTTTTGTGCTTGAATTTCGCACACTTTCTCACAAATGGCACTTTGACGTGTCGAAACCGAGGGAAATTTATTGCGATAAAAGAATTTTACAATTGAAGTAAAACTTCTTAAGGTTGTAAACTTCTTAAATCAATTGTATCACAACAAATAACACATATCGAACAAACAACGATATGACTATGTTCAGTAAAACTCCCATCATTGTAGAAATGTGTCTTTTTGCTGTTTCTTGAAAATCTGTAACCTGGTCCTTTTTACCTCATAGAGTACATTTCTTACAGATATAACACTATATACAACCTTGATCTAGTATGTCATCAGAAATAATCATCAGCACAGTTAGAAAAAGTGTTAATTTGAATTATCTCTTGTGAAATTGCTTTTGTAAATTTTGTTTCATATTTACTATTTTTAATTGTTTATACTTTTGCCAGAGTAAAAGTCCTGGTGGTCTTCCACACATGTGAGCTTTTATATAAAAAACTATTAAATCAAATTTAGCAAATAAGTGAATTGTGCTTCAAGGCAAATTACTAGAAATTCCTGTATGATAATAAAATATTCGAAGAATAAAATTTAGTTAAAAAAATTAATTGAAACAAAATGAATTTCTTTTCCCAAAAGCAATCGTTTTGTCAACGCAAGCAGAAAGTTTTTTAAATCATTCAAATCGGACGCCTATTTAGCTCAAAATCCATCATTTTTTGTACATTTAGCTCGGCATCGCCAGAACGGCTGGACCTGTCTTTCCCAAAAACTAATCATCTCTTCTCCCAATCATTACAAATTGAATGTGTTTTAGATCATTCAAATCGGATGATACGTTCTCTCAAAAACTCGATTTCTATTTTCTGCACTCTTTGCTCCGTATCTCCGTAACGGCTGGACCTGCCTTTGCCAAAAACTAATCAGCACATCTCTCTATCAATAGGACTCGAATGTTTTTTGAATCATTCAATTCGGTTAATCCGTGCGCACAAAAACGTGGAGGAAAAAATGCGGGCACACAAAACACACATTTTTTCCGAGATATGCCAAAACGTTCAGAAATCCCTAAAACGTAAAGATATGCAAACATTTTCATTTTCGATTTTCGGTCCATTACTATAACTTATCCTACGGGAAGTATTGGTAGAAGATATTTTATAGAGATTATAAAAATGAGTTACAATTTTTTTCGGGTTCCGTACCAAGATTTTTAATTTCTGAGGTTCAAAAAAAATTCAAAATTTTAAGAAATTTTTTTTTTCAAGATTTACAAAAATACACAAAGTTTAATACTTTGAATATGAATTTTAAATTTACAATTCAGTTTGAAATTATATGTAATTCATATACGTTTTAATTTTAATTGTAAGAAATATATCCTCAGATGGATTCATTCGGCACCTCTTGCTAATGTAAACATTCTCAAGTGTTTTGAGCGTTAAGATCGTCACTGTACATTTTATGCACGATGAAATATATAGCGATTATAATTATCTATTTGAAAATATTTAAAACAATTGTTATTAATCATTGATCAATATTTATTAATTACTGATTTTTTCCCTCGAATATTTAGTTCTGGTACAAAAAGTTCCAGCAATTTTCCTTAAGGCACGATGCCATACACCACTAGTTTTATATCAATAAACAAAATGATTCGAAAAAATCGATTTTTTTCACTCTGAAACAAAACTAAACCAATGTGACACAAGTGTTGCCAGATAATACTACATATAAAGTATTGCCATACAATCGTACATAAAGTGTTGCCAGACACTTTACAAAAGAATCCCTGTACACATAAATATGCAATAAATTGTTATCTCCTGTGTCGTCTCTATTAACACACATCATTTCTAAATGCTCGTTTATTATCTCTAATGACACTCTCTACATTGTAGAGTCTACAATATTCATCTCTATATATGACAATATATAATCTACTCACGGCATAGACCTTATATTACATGGACTGCTAGTCGAGCGAAAAATAAAATTGATTAAACATAGTGACGTCACATGTCTGAGCGAACGTTGCCGACGACAATCGCAAACTCTCCAAATGTCATATGTCATATGTTTTATTTTAATAATATAAGGGCAATTGTGATGCCTGATAATTTTGTAAGAAATGATATTAATAATATTATTAATGTACATAAAATCGAATCCACCCTTTAAAATCGGTTTATATATTATAAGACCTATGTTAGGCACGTAATACATATGACATGTGACATCTGATCAATCGGGAGAGTAAGCGATTGTCGTCGCCAATGTTCGCTCAGACATCTGACATCACAGTTGAGCACTATATACAACGGAAAACATATGAGGACTAGCTGTACATGTAGTGTAATGCCTATGGTTCATACACATAGATTATTCTTCTATTATTTTATCTAAAAATATTTATTATTATCAATTATGATTCCTCTTACCCTCCGGTTCGTCCTCGCCCTTAAGACAAGAAGGAAATCCTCTCGAGAGCCGT
This sequence comes from Ctenocephalides felis, assembly GCF_003426905.1. Classification (NCBI taxonomy): domain Eukaryota; kingdom Metazoa; phylum Arthropoda; class Insecta; order Siphonaptera; family Pulicidae; genus Ctenocephalides; species Ctenocephalides felis. The sequence continues at coordinate 8,151,373 of NW_020536999.1, forward strand.
CTGTCTGACGTCATTGCTCTCAAATCGATGCTCGAAAGGGACAAAAGCCCGGGCATTTATTATTTATGTATTTATCACAGACGAATAACACATAAAATTTAATAATAAATAAATACATGTATGAAACTCGATTAAAATTATCATCACATCACATTATTTATATCTTATTAATTTAGAACTTTTGTTGTGCCGCCATCTGTGGACGTAAATCAAAGTTACGAACATGGCATTTGTTGGTGAGGGTATATTTTTCACTTGTTGCTTGGGTAATAGACACATTTATAATATATATATATATATATATATATATATATATATATATATATATATATATATATATATATATATATATATATTAGGGTGGTCCTTAAAATGGTCATTTTCGAATTTCCTTGCTCCCAAAGGCTCAAATGGTTCCAAATAGATAAAAAACAATTCTCTGAAAATTTTAGCTCTTAATATTAACGTTTAGATAGAGCGCAATTCGATCAAAGTTTTGTATGGAAATAGCATGGAAAAATTTTCAAAAATTTTAAAAATGTTTTTTAAATGTAATTTAGCGAACAAATGAATGAATAAAACTCATTCATTTGTCGCTAAGTCATACCTAAAACATTTTTTTTTTAATTTTCAAAAATTTTTCCATGCTCTTTCCATACAAACTTTGATTGAATTGCGCTCTATCTAAACGTTAATATTAAGAGCTAAAACTTTCAGAGAATTGTTTTTTATCAATTTGGAACCATTTGAGCCCCTGGGAGCAAGGAAATTCGAAAATGACCATTTTAAGGACCACCCTAATATATATATATATATATATATATATATATATATATGTATATATATACTAGATGACCCGACAGACGTTGTCCTGTACCCATGTCTACATTTTTTTAATATAATATACTAATATTTACCGTTTACCTAAAAATAATAATTATTGTCTTTCAAATTACTCTTCACACCAAAATACATATATGTACATCAATATAAGCGATATTAAATGTAGAGTTGCTTTAAATAAAATGATGAGTCTCAATTCCCACACTATATATTGGGAATTGAAGTCTTTTAAACGGTATAACATTACCATAACCATAACATAACACTTGTACTTCATGTTGGATTAAATTAATTTAATTTTTTATTATTTAATATATCCAAAATTGCATCTTAAACTTCTCCTAATCGATATCGTGAGGGCCGAATTGTATGTATTCATCTTTACTTTTCCATTTGTTGTTATAAAGTGAAATTTTTAGGAACTTTAAGAATATTGTGGAAAGATTAGTATAGGATGCAAAGACATATAATGAAAAAAAAAACACTATATTGAAAATTTAATATCCGAGTCTTGTGTTGACGCCCCCTAAGGCGTGCGTTCGTATTTTTCGCATGCATCGCATTAAAGGTAGGACCGGCCTTGATTAATACTTAATTTCATATTTTAAGTGAATTAATTTGTCAAATCCTGTCCATATGTGTATCATTCAATCTGCCATACATATACTCTGTATCTTATATTATTTTAATTTCTGGCACATCTCAGCTGCTTTTTGGCAATTATAATGTAGACATTACATTTTTCTTATTAATAATCATGAATTTATTATACATATTCTAATATTATCTAGGTTCATAAGTAAATTGAAATTTTTTGCAGATGATAGTTTTCATTTGTTTTCAATGCAAACAATGACATATCGTTTTTGCATTTTTTTCATTTATTTCTACAATATTGCACATACATCCCAGTACTTTATAATCACATACATCCTAAAAAATTTCCTTAACAAACTTCAGAAAGATTTATCAAAATCCAAATAATCATTTAGGAGAAGTATACATAGTGAGTGCTTGTAATTTAATATGAACTTTATATAATAGCAAGAAAGCTCAAATTGATTCTACGTTTTAGTTAGAAAACGTTTGTATGTGAAAAAGAAAAGTGCTGTTTTTAGGGTTTTCCCGGCAATTATTCGATTTTTTTTTTTGCCGTAAGAACCATCTATGGACTTTAACGAACATTTTAAAAAAATAATTGGCCAAATCGGTCCAGGCGTTGTTGAGTTATGCGCTTACCAACACATTTTGCGATTCATTTATATATATATATATATATATATATATATATATATAGAGCTTGAATAAAGTTTTGATTGACGAAAAAACAATTATATATAAGATTGTTGGTTGTGATTTCTTTTTAAAAGATTTTCTAAAAAATTTGCCACAATTGTTGTTAATGAAGATATTTGAACAAATACTATAAATAGGTGTAAAGTTCAACGGGTCTTAATAAATTTATTGATGGAAACAATTGAGGCCAATTTAATAATCGGCTTTACGAAGAATTCCTCCTAATGTACAAACATATATATATATATATATATATATATATATATATACATATATCTTATGTATGAAATTCTTCTGTACGGGTGTATAATTCGAAACTTCTCCTAAACGGTTATTCGGATTTTGATAATTCTTTTTAGAGTTAATCAAAGGAAATATTGAAGATTTAATGAACGATAAAACCATAGTAATATTGTAGAAATAAATGGCAAAAATTACAAAAAACCACTTATCATTGTTTGACATTGACCGGTCATTTGCTAGAAATGTCAATTCATTTGAAATTTGAATTTAGCTGATATTATGAGCCTAGATAATATTAGAATATAATATACAAGACAAATGTAATGTCTACATTATTATTACCGAAGAGCAGCTGAGATGTGCCAGAAATTAAAATAATATAAGATACAATCAACAGTCTATGTGTTTGGCAGATGTAATTATATAATTCAGTTTAATAAATAATGCAACAAGTCCAAAATTGCATATACATTATTTTTTATAAACTTATGCATGTCGTATTTTGGTTTACTTTACTAAATTATTTAACAATACGAAAAAATATTTATACTTATTAAAAAAATGATTTAGAACTTTGTTTCATGTGTCAAAAATTCATTTGTTTATTAAATTATTATTGTTCCTAATTAAATTATTATTAATATATTTGTTAGCATTGACTCTATCTTTTACCCATCGAGGTCAAAATTTAATTATCTGTTCTATTTGTATACTTTTGTAAGATTTGAAACAATAAGATAGATAATGTTATCTTAAATTATTCACTAAATAATATATGCGTGTATGCAAATCTTAAATCGTGCAAAATTTGCTGAAATGCGATACGTTTCTGTTATCACATCGTCAGCTGTTTTAAACATTTTAAATATATATATATATATATATATATATATATATATATATATATCTTATATATAAAATGGAGCTCTCGATAAAATGATCCGCTAAAATTCGAAAACGGCTAAACCGATTTGGCCACTCTTAGTCTTAAAAAATTCGTGCCAATCAGTAGGCTGTGTGAGAGGTGAGATATTATTTCAAAATCGTGTAGAAACTTTACATTTTTAATTTAAATTTTTTTGTAGAAGTGTAATTTGAATAAAACAATGAATGGTGGCTAATACGTCAAATGTCAAACAAATATGAAGAAAGATGATGCTCAATTACGTTTAATTGGATGTTTTACGTGAATATTATGTAATTATGATTAAATTGTAGTAAGTAGTTTTGTTTGTAGTTTTATTTATATACAAAAACGTTATTAAACCGGCCGTAAGTGTTACTAGAAATACTCAAAATATCAACTTTTTTCAAATGTTACTATAAAAATGCATTTTTTGGCATATTTTTCTCAAACACGGTGCTCTGAAAGATCTCATTTATATAATTATATACTCATTGGTATTTATAAAACATATTCTAGGTTATATTATTTTTTATTTCATTTAAAATCGATACCAAATTCAGAACCTAAATTTCGTATCGATCAAAGGGACATTTTGTATGACTTGTATTACAAAAAATAACTTGAAATACATAGGACAACCATTGATTTTTAGTATAAAATATCATAGATAGGACAATCATTGGGCTGTAATTTGCGATTGAAGTTCTATAGGTAATTTCAAGAAACTTTGCCGAATTTCGAGATAGCAAAATTTGGGATAAATTTTTTATCCATATTTTTGAACATCAACATAGGTATATAGTATTAAAAAATCCCTAAATAAATCACAAACAATCCATTTCAAATCCGCGGAAAACCTGATATCAAGCAGTAGTAAAGTACATTGTCAATTGAAACAACAGATCAAAATTTACTCGCAATTGTTGTAATTAATATTATGTTGATAAGCAATAAATATATGTAAAAAAATGTAATATGCCAACCATTGGGTTGCCTTCTATTTGGAAAAACGTATGAAATAAATATAATCCCAGGCTAGTGTAAAATATAATATAGATAAGACAATCATTGGATTGCCTTTGGAGAACTTGATACCAAGCAGTAGTAAAGTACATTGTCACTTGAAACTGCAGATTAAAATTTACTAGTCATTACCATCGACGAGGGACAACCATTGGGTTGCCTACTATTTGGAAGAATGTAAAACATACATATGAATGCAAAATATAATATCGTTAACTTCGTTGATATCCATTTTATTATTTTTAATTATTATTTATTATTGATTATTGTTTTTATTATTAATACTATTATTTTAATTATTATTTATTAATTTATTTATTCTATTTCTTTTCTTTAATTCCTTTTATTCTATTTTTTTTGTTCTTCTTGGTATTGATTTTCAATGCCATAACTTTTAACTTATAGATTGTATTGTAATTCTGATTCTTAAAATTAGCAGAAAAAAAATCTATTTTAAAAATTTATTGTCTCTAATTACACTCTCTACAAAATTCAGAAATAACAATCATTGGATAGAAGTATCCTAGATTATTATAAAATTTTTAATTCAAAAAGATGTTCAAAGAATAAAATGATATTAACCAAAAAATAAACTTGCTTTCGTCATGTCATGATGACATTTAAAAACGATGATTTTCGGAAACATTTTGCAAAATTGCCTTTGGGTATAAAATTTAGCAAAAAAATACATATCATTGTAGAAAATTGTAAGAATTTGTGGATGAATCATTTTAAATTATATATATATATATATATATATATATATATATATATAAATACATTTGGTTTCACATTTGACCTTGCTCGTAAAGAGTCGTATTACTCATTTTTAATTATATATATATATATATATATATATATATATATATATCGATAATTATCATCTTAAAAAGCTTATTCGTTTTTAGTTTTTCTGATAACGATAATTATTTAATGGCTTATCGTTTCTTTACTAATTATAATAACAGCTTTAATTGCTTATATTTATAGACTAAGTTTATTTATAAATATGTATATATATATATGTATATATATATATATATATATATATATATAACGTATATAATAACAGTGATACAAATGTTGCCAGTTTGGTATATATAGTGTTGCCTTACAACAGTATATATAAAGTGTTGCCAGATAATTATACGTAGTGTTGCCAGACAATGAAATAAATCCCACTAAGTTAATATGTAATAAAAATATTTATTATTCAAAATCTTAATTTTGAAGTAAAACTTCTTTAGGCGAGACTAGCGCGTAAATCCGTACAAATGGAGATCTGTCGTTGTATGCGTACCGGCATCAACGTTGTATGCGAACCGATATCAACAAGGAAATCAGTATAGATAAATAAACATTTTAAAGTTACATCATAGTACAAATCTATGAATTTAATAAAAAATGTCTCAACCAGAAGAATATTTTACCCTGTTCCTCAAAAATAATAAAACAAATTAAACATTTGTGCCGTGTACTGAACGTAAGTTTATTGATTAGAAATTATTTCTATATTATTCATAGCTTCTATTTATCTTTTTAAGTTAATAAAATGAAAAATATTTTTTAGGCAAGACAGATATTACAGCTGTTCAAATAATGAGATTATATCACCAGCGAAAAAGTAAAAGAAATACAAGCAGTCAATGAATGCATGTTAATTTTAATTACGTGAAGTTCTTCAAACACAATTATTACATGATGAGTGAAGTTTCGAAAACAATATTTGTTTAGGCGTTGTTTAACACAATCCACTGTGTGAACGAATATTAAAGAATTTATTAATGAGCAATTACTTCATTTTTCTAATAAAGGTTCATTTCTAAATGCTAATTACAACGACAAACCGATCATGTCATATTTTAAGTATGACTTTAATTGCATTATTGTTTTTAAATATTATACATGTTTTTAATGCTTTTATAAATATATAATTTATAATTTATCATTATATAAATGTGTATAATGGTTCATTTGACACTAATAAATGTGTGCATCGCGAGTGTTACCATATTACTAATAAACTATATTCAAAATTGTTATATGATGTATTTATTTTTACTTAAATGCCATCTTGTACAGTAGCAAATAAGTTTTGCTTCAATCGCTTCAATTATTGGTTCCCTTCTACCTTTGCCTACATTTTTTTATCTTATATCAGTAACCTTTTCCTTTTCATTTCCATTAAAGAAACTTTCTTCGCCTCATTTACAACCTTATCGATCCAATTTCATCAATGGTCAGCGAATTAAAAACAAAACTTTCATGTCGGCAATAAAGTCGATTTAAAATGTTGATATTCCATGATGTTTGCATGAATGACCAAGGTTGCGACCAGACTAACTCTAGAGCATTATTATTATTTTTTATTTAGTTACAACAATTACGTAACATTACAATAAAACCATAATTACTGGCGGATGACATGCGATGGTTTCAAGTACGTTGTAAAGGACTCTGGTGTAAAATTTAAACTATATTGAAAAATTATCCAGGGCAGGTGGCGAAGACGTGCTTTTAGTTAGGTATATTGATTTCCATTTGAGATTTTATTCAAGCATAAATTTGATATCATACTGCTTGATATCGAGCTGGACGAGTTTGGGATTGATCGTGTGACTACTAGCCTGCTTCGTTGCCTTGTTTCTATGCTATGTAGAAGAAGAGTCAACTTTACTACGTCTAAAAATCCAAAATGAGTGGATTTTCTAGCATTCTAGCAATACATACGTATTGAGCCTGGCATACCCAGACAAAAGACCTAGCCTGTCTTGTTTTATTTTTCCTATGCTATGTAAAAAAGGAGACAACTCTACTACGTTTAAAAATCCAAAATGAGTGGATTATTTAGCATTAAATACATATTGAGCCTGACATACCCAGACAAAAGACCTAGTCTGTTTCATTTTATGTAAAAAAGGGACAACTCTACTACGTCTAAAAATCCAAAATATGTGGATTTTCTGACCTGACATACCCAGACAAAAGACCTAGCCTGTTTCGTTTTATTTTTCGTATGCTATGTAAAAAAGAGACAACTCTACTACCTCAAAAATCCAAAATGAGTGGATTTTCTAGCATTCTAGCAATACATACGTATTGAGTCTGACATACCCAGACAAAAGACCTAGTCTGTTTCGTTTTATGTAAAAAAGAGACAACTCTACTACGTCTAAAAATCCAAAATAAGTGGATTTTCTAGCATTCTAGCATTACATACGTGTTGAGCCTGACATACCCAGACAAAAGACCTAGCCTGCTCTGTTTCATTTTTCTTGTGAAAAAAGAGACAACTCTAATACGTCTAAAGATCCAAAATGAGCGGATTTTCTAGCCTAACATACGTATTGAGCCCCACATACCCAGACAAAAGACCTAGCCTGTTTCGTTTTATTTTTCCTATGCTATATAAAAAAGAGACAACTCTGCTACATCTAAAAATCTCAAGAAAGTGGATTTTCTAGCATTACTTACGTATTGAGCCTGACATACCCAGACAAAAGACCTAGCCTGTTTCGTTTCATTTTTCCCATGCTTTGTAAAAAAAGAGACAACTCTACTATGTCTAAAAAACGAAAATAAGTGGATTTTCTGACCTGACATACCCAGACAAAAGACCTAGCCTGTTACGTTTGATTTTTCCTATGCTAAGCAAAAAAAGAAACAACTCAAATACGTCTAAAAATCCAAAATAAGTGATTTTTCAGCCTTATACATACGTATTGAGCCTGACATACCCAGACAAAAGACCTAGCCTGTTTCGTTTAGAAATTTAAAATAAGTGAATTTTCTTCGCAAAATTAATAATAAAGACTTAATCGCATTCTATCTGTGATTTCTACATAATTATTAGTATAAAAACTCATATCTCAAACGATATTGTAATCAGAAATTCGAATGAATCATATGTCGATATTGATAAAAACGTTCGCGGTTTGGCAAGTGTTTATATTATCGATAAGAATAATAAAAACATCGATATAAGTTTGCAATTAAAATATTAGAAATAAAATAATAATAATAATAATAATAATAATAATAATAATAATAATAATAAAGCAATTCTGCCGTAAAAGAGATCATAATATATAGTGGGCAGGTAGAAAAGATGTCTAACTATTTGCTGTGCGATCAGGCGTATTTTACACAAAAACAAGCAAGAAATAATGTTATGATAACAAAATCTTCAATTGAAAAATGTCTTAAATTGTTATCCTTATCATATTTTTTTATGAATTATTTAAAATGATATATTACTTTAATATATCTTTTAATCTTTCATCTTACCGTCTAAACCGTCCAACTTTGTACAACACAACACAAACATGACAGTTCATTTCACAAAATTCGAACATGCTTTTTGACAACACTCTAGAAGACGTCAACACATTTTGAAAAAATTCTAGGAAAATCGATATTGACGTTTGAAATTGGATAATTAATAAATAAATAAAATAATGAAAAAATCAATAAGTGTTTAAAATTTTACGAAATATTTTTACTCGAAATTCGATTTATTCATTTTTCAAAAATTCATTTTAAAATTATAAGAATTAAAAATGTAAAATGCAAAATATAAAATGTAAAATGTAGATGTAAAATTTAAAATGTAGATGTAAAACGTAAAATGTAGAATGTATAAAATGCAAAATGTAAAATATAGATAGTAGATAAAAAATGTAGAATGTAGAATTTAAAATGTGGAATGCAAGATAAAGAGTGCAAAAATAAAAAATGTAAAATGTTGAATACAGAATGTAGAAGTAAAATGTAGAACATAAAATGTAATATGTAGAATGTAAAATATAAAAAATGAAATGTAGAATTTAAAATGTAGAATGCAAAATAAGCAGAAAGCAAAATGCAGAATATAAAATTTTAAATGTAGAATAAAGAATGTAGAATATAAAAAATAAAATGTATATTTTAAAATGTAGAATGCAAAATAAAAGAGTACAAAATGTACAAAATGTACAATATAAAATGTAAAATGTAGAATAAGGAACGTAGAAGTAAAATGTAGAATATTAAATAAAGAATAGAAAATATAAAAAATGAAATGTAGAATTTAAAATGTAAAATGCAAAATAAGCAGAAAGCAAAATGCAGAATATAATATTTAAAATGTAGAATAAAGAATATAGAAGTCAAGTGTAGATAATAAAAGGTAGAATGTAAGGTTTAAAATGTAAAATTTAAGATGTAGAATATAAAACGTAAAATATAGAATATAAAATATAAAAAATAAAATGTAGATTTTAAAATGTCGAATGCAAAATGAAAAATATAAAATGTAGAATATAAAATGTAATATGTAGAAAATAAAAAAATAAAATGTAGAATGCAAAATTAATTTAAAATCTAGAATAAATAATGTAGAAGAAAAATGTAGAATATACAAAGTAAAATGTAGAATTAAAAATGTAGAATGTAGAATATAAAAAATTAAATATAGAATGTAGAATATAAAAAATTAAATATAGAATGTAGAATATAAAAAATAAAACGCAGAATGTAGAATATAGAATTTAAAATGTAGAATGTAGGATATAGAATCTAAAATGTAAAATGTAAAATATAGAATTTAAAATGTAAAATATAAAATGTATATAATGCAAAATGTGTAATGTAGCATATAAAAAAGGTAAAATGTAGAATATAAAAAAGGTAAAATGTAGAATTTAGGATGTAAAATGTAGAATAAAGAATGTAAAAGTAACATGTAGAATATAAAATAGAGAATGTAAAATGTAAAATGTAGAATTTAAAATGTAAAATGTAGAATAAAGAACGTAAAAGGAAAATGTATTATATAAAATGTAGAATGTAGAATTTAAAATGTAGAATGCACAATAAAGAGTGCAAATGTAGAATATGAAAAGTAAAATGTATAATGAAGAATTTAAAATGTATAATGAATTATTTAAAATGTAGAATGTAGATATATAATGTAGTATGTAGATTTTAAAATGTAGAATGCAAAATGAAAAATGTAAAAGTAAAATGTAGAATATAGAATGTACATGTAAAATGTAGAATCTAAATGTGTGTGTATATTTAAATATAAATACGTAAAAATGTTATTTTTGGTATTTTATCGTCTGAAAATTGGTTTCTGTGACAAAATTTAATGAATGATAATTTATTTTTAAATTTATAAAATTATTCAAAGAATAAAATTAATTCTATATTTTTAAATAAATTATTAAAGTAGAATACTTAAAAAAAACAGTTTTGTTCGTGCAAGCTTTTAAAACCGCAACATTTTTAGAGCACAAAACATAACAAAATAAAAATAACATTTAACGAAATATTTTTATTAAAAATAACTTCGGTTGGAAAAAATTTAAACTTAGTAAAAATTAAATAAATTTATATAAAAAATTGAATTATTTAAATATTTCTAATAAATTCTTGAAATAGAATATAATTTGCGAAACAAGTAAGTAACTGAAAAGATTTGGTCAAATAAACAATAACATTGCAACATTTTTAAGCAAAATAAAACATTCACTAATTCATAATTTTTTGTGTTAATAAAACAACGCAGTTTATAAATTTATAAGCGTTTCACAGAATGAAAAAATATCATCCAAAAAACACAAATATATAAAAATTATCAATTAACTAAATTTTATTTATTTATTAATCCATCTTCCAACCATTAATTAATCCAATTTCAAACTCAACAAAATCGACCTAAACACTTCGCACAGCACTAACACACCTCGAACTTTCGATAAAAAAATTTTTAAACAATTCTCAAACTCGTGTTTTGTATTTGTTTCTATTTTTACTAAAACAAAACAAAAGAATTCACTCAGAAAATAAAAATGTATGTCTACCATGCGCGATGTTACAATGCAAACTGCTCACAGAAAAATACGACATAGAAAATGGACACACTTATACATTTATAAATATATATATATATATATATATATATATATATATATTGTTTTATCTACGTATTTATTATTGTTATCGTGTATGTAATAAAAGCATATGTTTCTCTAGTTTGAAAAAGCATTGATGGACATTTTGCCGGCCCTAAAAAAAATTATGTCGCCATCTAACGTAAAGTTTGTGAAATAAATTCCCAAATTTTTCAAAATTATAGCTTTGACCCATCGTTTTGGCCAAAAATGTTAAATTTTATGTAAAATTTTAAAATTATATTATATTTATGTGGGTTAAAATTTATAATTTGATTTTTCATTCATTATATTTTATTGATATATATTTATATATATTAAATTAATTTGAAAATTTGCTTTATTTGACTTAAATACATACATTGATTTTTACATAAAGATACAAATTGTATACACCTATTCTGGGAATATCATTATACTATCATAATATAATATTGTTTGCATATATATTTGTTTCAATTAACTTATATAAGTATGAAAAGAGCTATTAAAAATATACTGCCATAATTGCCATATTTATATATATTTATGTATATTGAATTAGTATAAAATAAATTATCAAGACTATTTTCTATTTTAGTTACAAAAATTTTGTTTTAAACAAAATTTTTGTATCCGCGTATATAAAGTATGTTACATACAATAAAAGGAAATTTTATCTAGTTTCTGCTAAGCTAATAAAATCATAGTGCTCAAAATAAAATTTTACCAAATAGATTTACCAATATATAAAAAGTATATATACAAGTTTTTATGAAATTTTAGTCAATTTTATCTAGTTTCTGTTAAACTAATAAAATAAGAGTGTGCAGAACAAAATTTTTAAGTTATGTGCAAAAATGTATAAAAATATCCTGAAACCATATATGGAAAAAGACTGGGCGTTGCAACTAGTTTTATTCAAAATTTTAATATTAAAGTATATAAAATCATTTATAAGGTATTTTAGAAAATTTTATCTAGTTTAGAGTGTCAAAATCAAAAGTAATTAGAGAGTAATTAGCAGTTTTAAAGTAATTAGAGTGTCAAAATCAAAATTTTTAAATTATATGCAAAATTATAAAAAATTGTCTCCGTCCATATATACTCCTTAATAGCTAAATGAAGTTAAGACTCATTTGCATTTTAGTTATAATCGCGTTTCAACTAGTTTTATTTTAAGTTTTTAGTATCCAAGTATATATAGTAATTGATATGAAAATTTAGTAAATTTTATCTGGTTTCTGGTAAACTAATAAAATTAGAGTGCAAGGAACAAAATTTTTAAGTTATATAAAGAATAGCAAAAAAATGTCCCCATTCATATATTAGAAGTATAAAGGAACATTAGTCGAGACTGTTTGATATTTTAGTTATAATCAAACTCGTGTTTCAACTAATTTTATTTAAAGTTTATTTAGTTTAATATTAAAGTGATATGGAAATTTAGTAAATTTTATCTAGTTTCTAGTAAACTAATACATTTAGAGTGCTCAGAACAAAATTTTCTAGCTATGTTAAAAATTGTAAAAAAATGTCCCGAAATCTTATATGACTAAAGGCTGAGCGTTATGATTCGTTTTATTCAAAATTTTAGTATTAAAGTATATAAAACGATTTATATAGAAATTTAGTAAATTTTATCTAGTTTCTAATAAACTAATAAAATTAGAGTGCCCAGAACAAAATTTTCAAGTTATGTTAAAAAAATGTAGAAAAATGTCCCGAAATCCTATATGACCAAATGACTGAGCTTTTCAACCCGTTTTATTCAAAATTTTAGTATTGAAGAGTTCAAAACAGTTTATATGGTATTTTTTCAAATTTTATCTAGTTTTTGCTGAACTAAAAAAATTAGAGTGCCCAAGACAAAATTTTCAAGTTATATGCAAAATGGAACAAACAAATGTCCCCGTCCTTCTTTAATAGCAAAATAAAGTTGAGACTACTTTGCATTTTAGTTATAATCAAACTCGCGTTTCAACAAATTTTATTTGAAGTTTTTAATATCCAAGTATATATAGTAATTGATATAGAAATTTAGTAAATTTTATCTAGTTTTTGCTAAGCTAATAAAATTAGAGTGCCCAGAACAAAATTTTCAAGTTATGTTAAAAAATACTAAAGGCTGAGCGTTGTTTATTCAAAAATTTTGTATTAAAGTATACAAAACAGTTTATATGATATTTTTATAAATTTTATCTAGTTTCTTCTACGTTAATAAAATTAGAGTGCCCAGAACAAAATTTTTAAGTTATATAAATAAATGTAAAAAATCCTGGAACCATATGTAGCCAAAAGGCTGAATTTATAAACATTGCATTGCGACTCGTTTTATTCAAAATTTTAATATTAAAGTTTTGAAAACAGTTTATACCATATTTTAGTAAATTTTATCTAGTTTCTGCTAAGCTAATTAAATCAACGTGCCTGGTACAAAATTTTTGATTTATACAAACAAATGTACGAGTTGGCAATATCTGTTAAGATCAGATTTATATTTCCACACGTTCAAGTAGTACGAAGTTCTAATCTTTTACATACATACATACATTATATATATATATATATATATATATATAT
>NW_020536999.1:8166181-8192384 GCF_003426905.1 Ctenocephalides felis
ACAAATGAATTTTGGTAAAATTTTGATTGTAAAGTAGTATCTTTAATCGTTAAAAACCTCGTCTCATCTATTTTCTAGTTTCTATTAAAGTTATTGGAATCTGGTAATAATATTGCAAAGAAGAAGTTATCTAGGTAACCGTGCCACCAGGTGAACATGCCATCTAACGTTAAAGAAACTCGGCAATCATTAACAAAAGCAGCAAACTCACTGATCAAGTGTGCTGCCGCGGTTATTGCAAACTAACACGCCATAGTAATTCATCATTTTAATTAAATTAATAATAATAGTAATAATTAATAATAAAAAATCTGCACGAACGCCATCAAACATGGTAAAATTAGGAAAAAATTGAAGAATTTTCGCATATAGTGACCTAAATCGTCATTATAACCGGACTGTTATTATAAGCCATGTGTGGATATGAATAATGCAATTTTATAATACAGTTAGTTATAACACAAGATGATGATGCACTAAGGGCCATTGACTTTATAGATCACGTGGATAAAAAAGAATATATTGTTACGATGTTTGTCCTCAATGTACTCCTAAACCGCTGAACCGATTTCAAATTTTTTTGGCTCATTATATGCGTTTACATCCAACTTAGGTTATAGACTCTTACTAACTTAGGTCAGAGGCGATATTTAGTCTTTACTGTTTTGTGGCATTTTAAATATATTTTAATTTTGTGGTAATATTAAATATATTTATAATAGAATTACATGATTAGTATATTTAATTTCGTCCAAAACAACTATGAATTTAAGAAAACACAAGGAGGAGAAATATAAGTAAGGGTGTTCCTCAAAGACGATTCTTAGGCCCTTCTTTTTTGTGGTATTTTGATTGCATATAAAAATATCATATAATAGAACAAGGATAATATTTTTAATTTAAGTAATTGACAAATAATTAGTTATTTGAATAAAAAAAGAAAATTATCATTTTTACAATTTAACTTTCGCATCAATGCCCATTACAATTCTTTGCATTCTTTTACCGTGTACATCAATTATTTATAACAAATTAATTTAATACAATTAACAATTAGATACGGCAAGTAGTAATTGACATAATTACGATTATTAAAAACGACACATAAAAATAAATACATATATAAATAGAAAGAAATTTAATTTAATTGCAAATGCATTTACCTGCATTTTTCGATCGTTCGGTTCTGGGCAGTGTCTTTGACTTGCACTCACCTGGAAAAAAAATATTAAAATTAATAAAATTAATATTAAATATATTTGTAATAGAATTACATATTTAGTTTATTTAAATTCGTTCTAAACATGTAAGAGTTTAAGGAAACGCAAGGAGAAAGCGAAATATAAGTAAAGGTGTTTCTCAAGGACGATTCTTAGGCCCAACTATTTTGTGGTATTTTAAATATGTTTTATTTTCATGGTAATATTAAATACATTTAAAATAGAATTACTTGATTAGTATATTCAAACTCGTACAAAACATTTACGAATTTAAGAAAACACAAAGAGATAGAAAAATATAAGTAAAGGTGTTCCGCAAGGACGATTCTTAGGCTCAACTGTTTTGTGATATTTTAAATATATTTTATTTTTGTGGTAATATTAAATATATTTAAAATAACATTTATTATTTAGTATATTTAATCTCGTCCAAAAAACAGGAATTCAAAAAAACACAAAGAGATAGAAAAATATAAGTAAAGGTGTTCCTCAAAGACGATTCTTAGGCTCAACTGTTTTGTGATATTTTAAATATATTTTATTTTTATGGTAATATTAAATATATTTAAAATAGAATTACATGATAATTATATTTAATTTCGTCCGAAACATGTAGGAGTTTAAGAAAATAAAAGGACATAGAGAAATATAAGTAAAGGTGTTCCTCAAAGACGATTCTTAGGCTCAACTGTTTTGTGATATTTTAAATATATTTTATTTTTATGGTAATATTAAATATATTTAAAATAGAACTACTTGATTAGTATATTCAAACTCGACCAAAACATTTAGGAATTTAAGAAAACACAAATAGATAGAAAAATATAAGTAAAGGTGTTCCGCAAGGACGATTCTTAGGCCCAACTATATTGTGGTACTTTAAATATATTTTATTTTTGTGATAATATAAAATATATTTAAAATAGAATTACATGATAAGTATATTTAAATTCGTCCAAAACATTTAGGAATTCAAAAAAACACAAAGAGATAGAAAAATATAAGTAAAGGTGTTCCTCAAAGACGATTCTTAGGCTCAACTGTTTTGTGATATTTTAAATATATTTTATTTTTACGGTAATATTAAATGTATTTAAAATAGAATTACATCATTAGTGTATTCAAATTCGTCCAAAACATGTAGGAATTCAAAAAAACACAAAGACATAGAGAAATATAAGTAAAGGTGTTCCTCAAGAACGATTCTTAGGCCCAACTGATTTGTGGCATTTTAAATATATTTATTTTTGTGGTAATATTAAATATATTTAAAATAGAATTACATAACTAGTATATTTAAATTCGTCCGAAGCATCTAGGAATTTACGAAAACACAAACAGATAGAGAAATATAAGTAAAGGTGTTCCTCAAGGACGATTCTTAGGCTCGACTGTTTTGTGATATTTTAAATAAATTTTATTTTTATGGTAATATTAAATGCATTTAAAATAGAATTACATGATTAGTATATTCAATTTTATTCATAATATCTAGAAATTTAAGAAAACCCAAGGAGATGGGGAAATATAAGTAAAGGTGTTCCTCAAGGCGGTATCTTAGGACCTACTGTTTGTAATATTTGTGTTGAGTATAAGAAAAATTTTGATTGTAATCGTTCGGTTGCAATTACCTTTTGGTGAACTTATTTTTTTATAAACTTAATTATTTTTGACTCTTCGGTTGACAATTGTCCTTCTATAAGTTTTTCATTTATTTGTCTTGAATTAAATGAAAAATATCGATTAAAACATTGTTAAGTAAGTCGTGCCTAACCAGTTACCTCAAGAAGTTTTACTTCAATTGTAAAATTCTTTTATCACAATAAATTTCCCTCGGTTTCGACACGTCAAAGTGCCATTTGTGAGAAAGTGTGCGAAATTCAAGCACAAAAACTGTATCCGACATTCGCACGAGAATTAAAACAAATGACAATGTACTTCGAGTTTATTTAATGTAAATTTAAATTTATCATTCGTACAGATGTTACGAAATGTTGTAGAAAAATAAAATAAAAATTGTATAATAATAATTGTATATGTTAAATAGGTGTATTTTCGCGTGTAGATTACGATCTGGCCGTGAGAGATTTTTAATTGCATAAGGTAAAAGATTGTTGAAAAATATATTATAGCATTGTTTGTATAGAATATTTGTTAACGATGTGATAACAAATAAAAAATGTTTCGAGAGATTTGAATTTTAAAAAAAGTACACAGTTAAGATTAAATTATTAATTCTTAATTATTGGTACAAATCGATCTCTTTGATTAAAGTGATTTATTTCGTTTTCTGATGATACTTTATTTGTATCATAATCCGGCAACACTTGTCTCAAAATAGTACGTTTTAAATAGAGTTAAAATGAATAAAGTTTTTTATTTTTTTATATATTTTATAATTTTGCTCTTTTTCTATATTTTATGTAAAATCAGGATAAAATATGTATTCTAGTCATTTTTATAAATAAGGTGTTCCTCAGAGCCGATTGGTAAGTCCTATACTCTTAATTATTTATTTTAAACATATAGCCCATATAGTTCCACGAGGACTTAAAAATACAATTATTATACACATAATATGGATAAATTACAATATATAGTATAATACATATTGCATTTAATAACACAAAATTACATAATACAGAATGTAAGAATATTATTTAATTACATAAACTAAGATAAAATAATAAAAGATATTATCTCAAGTGTTGCCATATAAAGCAAAATAAATCTTATAAGGTGTTGCCAGAAAACGAAATAAATCTCACAAAATATTTAACAATATCGATTTATATAACATTATAATCAAGATAAAATACATATTCCAGTCATCTTTATAAATAAGATGTTCCTCAGAGTCGTTCATTAAGCTCTATACTCTTTATAATCTCAAGTGTTGCCATATAAAGTGAAATAAAACTTACAGATGTTGCCAGATAACGAAAAAAATCCCATAAATTATTTAAAAATATTGATTTAAATAAAATTATAACATTATAATCACATTAAAATAAGCACTCCACTCATTTTTATAAATAAGATGCTCCCTATACTCTTAATCATCTCAAGTGTTGCCATATAAGGTGAAATAAAACCTGTAAAGTGTTGCCATATAACGAAAAAAAATTCCGCAAATTATTTAACTATATTGATTTGTATAAAATTATAACATTATAATCACGATAAAATAAATATTCCAGACATTTTCATTAATAATATTAGTATTCCTCAGAGTCGTTCATTAAAATCTATACTCTTAGTCATCTGTAAGTGTTGCCATATACAGTAAACTAAAACTTATAAAGTGTTGCCAGATAAGAAAAAAAAATCCAACAAATTATTTAAAAATATCAATTCATATGAAAATATAATATATTGAATGTAATTATTTATCATTCAATCTTTATTAAAAGTACTTTTGTATTACAGTTATAGTGTAATATAAAAAATATTATATTTAAAATTTTAATTAAGAAGTAATACAAAAAACAAGAAAAAATTCACGACACAGAATTTACTCTTATAACTATTAGTACTATTAAATAAAACTATTCAAAAATATTTTTTCTTTAACTCTGGAACGAAACTAAAGTATTGTGACATAAGTATTGCCAGATAATGACGCTTATAGTGTTGGCCGATAGTGGTACAAATAAAGTGTTGCCAGATAATAAAATTAAAAGTTTCTTTTAATACTATCAGTTCTGTACAAATAAAGAAATGTGCTTGAAAATTGCGAGTGCGAAAGGTGACGTCACATGTCTGAGCGAACATTACCAACTCCACCGGCTCAAATGTCATATGTCATATGTTTTATTTTATTTAGATAATTTTGTAAGAAATTATATTAATAATATTTCGCCTGTGTACATAAAATCGAATCCACCTGTTAAAATCGGTTTATATATTATAAGGCCTAAGTTAGGCACGTAACATACGACATATGGCATTTAATCAATCGGGAGAGCACGCGATTGTCGTCGGCAATGTTCGCTCAGACACGTGACGTCACAGTTGAGCACTGTAGACAACGGAAAACATATGAGGACTAGCAGTCCATGTAGTGTAATAGCTACCCATACACTAGCGTTCTTTCATGCAGTTCTTTCCGTTGACGGTTTTTCCTGTCAGATTACCAAAGGGAAAAAAATCTGTTGATCACCCACTAACACAAACTGTTTCCTACCATCTTTCTTGTCGTATTTTCCTGTTAGACTTGTCATCTCACATTCATGAGGAAAATAATCCTGTTACAGCACACTAACGTAAAATATATTTTCTGCAATCTTTCTTCCTAAAAGTGGATCTGTACGGAAAGCATGTTGGTTAGTGTGTAAATTTATCATTTTTAGACACATCTATCCTGACGATCGATCACTTTACTTTTGACAAAAGGATTTTGCTAATTGTGAAACGATAAATTTACAGAGTGTATAGTGCTGAGTACTAGTGCGGTTATATAAAAAAATATTAAATAATTTTCTATTTTGCATTATTATTATTTATGGAAAGAAGACGAAGAATTATTGCTATCACATGTGCTGGGTTAGTAAGTGAAGGCTTCGTTTTTAAGCAACAAAGAAAAAAGAAAAGACGTGCCTGGTCCAAAACATGGTTACTGCAACGAGCGAAATACGGCGATATGAAGCTTTTGAAAGAACTAAAAAGAAATGAACCCGACGATTTCAAAAATTACCTAAGGATGAGTGCAGACGTGTTTGACAAGTTGTTGAAATTAGTTGGCCCATATATACAAAAACAAAATACTCAAATGAGAGATAGTATACCAGCAGAAGAGCGACTTATTGTAACGTTAAGATTCTTAGCTACTGGAAGAAGCTACGAATGTTTAAAATTCAGTAGTGGCATTTCTCCGCAATCATTAGGTCGCATAATTCCCGAAACATGTAGAGTCATCTATAAAGTTCTGCAAAAGGAATATATGAAAGTAAGTACAATACCTTGTGCAAAAAGTCCTCTCTTTATTTTAACAAATACAAATAAACTAAAAAACTCATCCTAATTATAACAAGAAAACGTAAAAAAATTATATAATTGTTATTCACGACCTGCTGAGGAAAAATAAGCTCGCAAACCTTCCATAGGGCTAACATTTTCAGCAGGAGTAGATTCCGCTGTGGAATAATTGTTTGATAGGGAAGGAGACGGAAAGGAATTAGACGCTAATGAGGAATGGGCCGAGGACCCTGGCGACACATGAGAAAAATTATTAGAAGGATAAAGTCCTACATTACTGTAGGTTACATCTACGAATTCATTCAATTGACCCATTATTGCCTTATTAAGTACTTTAGTTAGCAATGCTTCAGCATACATCTTTTGTTCTGGGTTTACGACTTTTTCCAATTTTGCACTTATGTATTGACCCAGGGCATCATTTTCTGTTGGTTTGGAGTTTAGTGCCTCAGTACACTTTGCAAGAAATAATTTCCGCTCCCTGTCTTCACAGATTTTTTTGTTTTGTGCAGGGCTATGACCGTCTGCATTCCTATATCTCTTGTTGTTGGTGTTAATATTAGTATTAACCACTGACTCTACATTATGTGCTATTCCCTAAAAAATATTTATATGTTACATACTTCGAAGATAAGTTTTTACTTTTTTAACACATATAACTTTATTTTTAGTTTCCTACTACTACAGCAGAATGGAAGAAGATTGCGGAAGATTTTGATACCCGTTGGCAATTTCCTAACTGTGGCGGAGCAATGGATGGCAAACATATTAGAATCGCATGTCCGCCAAACACAGGAGCACTTTACTATAATTATAAAAAATTTTATAGCATTGTGTTGATGGCATTAGTAAATGCAAATTACGAGTTTGTTTATGCTGATGTCGGAAAAAATGGAAGAAATTCAGATGGTGGTATTTTGGAATACACTAAGTTTTATGACAAACTTATCAACGATCAGTTAAATATACCACAAACAGTAGATAACATCGAGCATCTCAACTTCGTTTTTGTGGGAGATGAGGCGTTTGCCTTGCATTCACATATTTTGAAGCCATTTAGTCAAGTGGAATTGACCTATGAAAAACGAATTTTTAATTACCGATTATCCAGGGCTAGAAATGTTGTTGAGAATGTTTTTGGACTTGTTGCTTCTCGATTCAGAGTGCTTCATACCGCAATTGCCTTGAAACCGGAAAACACAACATTAGTTATAATGGCAATTTGTGCTCTGCATAATTTTTTGCGGCGCAACAGTGCATCATATTTCAGTCAGAAAAGTGTGGACTCGGAAGATAAAAGCTCTCATGAACTACGCAAAGATGGGGATTGGCGAACTGATACTGGTGACTTTTATGGACTGCAGAATTTAACTCGTAATATGACTTTGGAGGCAAAACGCAGCCGCGATAGATACCTCCATTACTTCAACGGTGATGGTAGTGTTCCTTGGCAACATGCAATGGTGGCAAAAGGGAAAGCATAATCAAGAAATATATTGGTTTATGAGTAGAAATTTATAATAAGATTTTTCAATTACCTATCTAATTTTGTAATAAAAATGAATGATAAAATGATTGTAATGAACATACTTCGTTGGTTTCATTGCCTTCGTTGGGCTCGTCTATTTCCTCCACAGGTTCTTGAAATGGGCTATTTGTTGACTCATTGATGTTGTCACAACTACTGGTTGGTAGTTCATGATCTACTAAAAACATCAATAACTTGAAATACCACAAATGTGATTTATAATGTTCGTCAACACCTCTGCCTGATCGCTTTGACTTTTCGACCTTTAAATAATATTAAACTATTTACTATTTTGCACCCTTTTGGGACAGCTATCTATGTATAACTACGAGTATTAACAAGTGTATACTTGCCTTTTTAAATTCTTTGCGGAAGGATCCTCTAATTGATTGAATTTTTTGTTTTACTGTTTTGTGGTCAGCATGTGAATCGTACTTTCTCCAAATCTTTAGCAATTCCAAGTAGCCTTTATTTTTTAAATTACGGTTTTGGTATAGTTCTTTATTCTGTATCTGCCACAAAGCTGGATGAGCTCTATAAGTCTCAATAAATTCTTTCAAAATCCCTTTTGGGACATTTCTTATGTCACCTTTTTCACTTTTCTCTTCACAATCATCATCGTTCAGTTCGGTTACTTGAGTCAATCTCAATTCTTCCTCCATATTAATATTAATATTATTTATTATTCACAAAAAAACAATAATATTATTATTGCACAAGAACAACCCGTGTCCAACCACGCAACAAGAAAGAACAACGCGACTACATAACCTGCGCGAAAACTACGTGCCCACTAACTATGTCTTGGGCAGGAACGTCGAGACATCCCCGAAAGAAATTAGTAATGCTGGAGCGTCATGTCACGCTTCACTAACACACAAATCTTTCCTTCGGGAATCCCCTTTCCGTCAGGAATAACGGTTTTCCTAGAGGAAAGAACGCTAGTGTATGGGTAGCTAATGTCTATGTATTCCGTCCACATGTCATGCTATTTATATAAAAAAAATATTAATTTTTATAAATTCTATTAAATTATTATTCCTCTTACCCTCCGGTTCGTCCTCGCCCTTAAGACAAGAAGGAAATCCTCTCGAGAGCCGTCTGTCTGACGTCATTGCTCTCAAATCGATGCTCGAAAGGGACAAAAGCCCGGGCATTTATTATTCATATATTTATCACAGACGAATAACACATCAAATTTAATAATAAATAAAGACATGTATGAAACTCGATTAAAATTATCATCACATCACATTATTTATATCTTATTAAATTTAGAACTTTTATTGTGTCGCCATCTGTGGACGCAAATTAAAGTTACGAACATGGTATTTGTTGGTGAGGGTATATTTTTCACTTGTTGCTTGGGTAATAGACACATTTATAATATATATATATATATATATATATATATATATTTATACTAGATGACCCGACAGACGTTGTCCTGTACCCACCCATATCTACAATTTTTTAATATAATATACTAATATTTACCGTTTACATAAAAATAATAATTATTGTTTATTAACTTCCTGTGCTGATTAGTTTTTGGCAAAGGTAGGGCCAGCGGTTTCGTAGATACAGAGCTAAATGGTAAAAAATGGCAGTTTTTGAGAGAACTAAGCATCCGATTTAAATGATTCAAAAAAGTTTCTGCTTGTTTCAACAAAATAATTGCTTTTGCAAAAAAAATTTTTGTTTCTAATTTTTTTTTTCGAAAAATATTTTTTGTAATTTTGGATTAAAAATTCAAAAAATCACCCAGGATAAGCACAGTCTAAGCGCCGCTCTGGTACAAATGTTTATCCAAGTGCGTTTAGACTGTTTATGCACTTTTCCAATTTTTTGAAAACTATTGAAAAATGTGAAAATGCCGCCAAGCCAAGCACAGTACAAGTGAAAATGTCGCACAGAATTATTTACAAATGCGTTTAGACTGTGACTATACGGGAGCACTTTTTCAATTTTGTGTAAATTAGGCAACTATTTTTTTTTTTTTTTGAAATTGAATTTAAAATGAAATGGCGATTGTCAATGTTCTGGAGATAAATTGATTTATTTATGATTTACATTTGATTTGCTCAGATATAACACACAAGATAGCAAAAATAATGAAAGTTACAGTATTTGTTGTAATAATATATTTGAAAACATTTAATATTTCTCGAATATTTCATTACGGTACGGGAAGTTCCAGCAATTTGCCTTAAGGCACGATGCCATACACCACTAGTTAAATTACTCTTCACGCCAAAATGCATATACATTTATAATAAGAGCGATGTTAAATGTAGAACTACTTTGAATAAAATGATGAATCTCAATTTCCACACTATATTGGAAAATAAAATCTTTTAAACGGTATAACATAACCATAACCATAATATAACACTTGTACTTCTTGTCGGATTATTTTAATTTAATTTTTTTATTATTTAAGAATATTGCATATTAAACTTCTCCTAATCGATATCGTTAGAGTCGAATTGTATGAATATCCTTTCTTTTCCATTTGTTGTTATAAAGTGAAATTTTTAGGAATTTTAAAAATATTGTAGAAAGATTAGTATAGGATGCAAAAAAATAATATATTGAAAAAAAAAAACACTATATTGAAAATTTAATATCCGAATCTTGTGTTGGCGCCCCCTAAGGCGTGCGCTCGTATTTTTCGCATGTATCGCATTAAAGGTAGGACCGGCCCTGATTAATACTTAATTTCATGTTTCAAGTGAATTAATTTGTCATATCCTGTTCATATGTGTATCATTCAATCTGCCATACATATACTCTGTATCTTATATTATTTTAATTTCTGGCATATCTCAGCTGCATTTTGGCAATAATAATGTAGACATTTCATTTTTCTTATTCATAATCATGAATTTATTATACATATTCTAATATTATCTAGGTTCATAAGTAAATTGAAATTTTTTGCAGATGATAGTTTTCATTTGTTTTCAATGCAAACAATGACATATCGTTTTTGCATTTTTTTCATTTATTTCTACAATATTGCACATACATCCCAGTACTTTATAATCACATACATCCTAAAAAATTTCCTTAACAAACTTCAGAAAGATTTATCAAAATCCAAATAATCATTTAGGAGAAGTATACATAGTGAGTGCTTGTAATTTAATATGAACTTTATATAATAGCAATAAAGCTCAAATTGATTCTACGTTTTAGTTAGAAAACGTTTGTATGAGAAAAAGAAAAGGGCTGATTTTAGAGTTTCCTCGACAATTATTCGATTTTTTCTCGCCGTAAGAACCATCCTTGGACTTGAACAAACATTTTAAAAAAATAATTGGCCAAATCGGTCCAGGCGTTGTTGAGTTATGCGCTTACCAACACATTTTGCGATCCATTTTTATATATAAGATTGTTGGTTGTAATTGATTTTTAAAAAAATTTCTAAGAAATTTGCCACAAGTGTTGTTAATGAAGATATTTGAACAAATACTATAAATAGGTGTAAAGTTCAACGGGTCTTAATAAATTTATTGATGGAAACAATTGAGGCCAATTTAATAAGCGACTTTGTGAAGAATTCCTCTTAATGTACAAATATATATATACATATATCTTATATATAAAATTCTTCTGTACGGGTGTACGATTTGATACTTCTCCTAAACGGTTATTCGGATTTTGATAAATCTTTTTGGAGTTTATCAAAGGAAATTTTTAGGATTCAATGAACGACAAAACTGTAGCAATATTGTAAAAATAAATGGCAAAAATTACAAAAAAACACTTATCATTGTTTGACATTGACTGTCATCTGCTAGAAATGTCAATTCACTTAAAATTTGAATTTAGCTGAAATTATGAGCCTAGATAATATTAGAATATAATATACAAGACAAATGTAATGTCTACATTATTATTGCCGAAAAGCAGGCGAGATGTGCCAGAAATTAAAATAATGTAAGATACAGTCAACAGTGTATGTATTTGGCAGATGAAATTATATAATTCATTATTATATAGTTAGTGGCGCCCCTATGGAACTGGAAAACAATTAAAATTGAAAACTATAGTAATATTGTAGAAATGAATGGAAAAAATCATAAAAAAACACTTATCTTTGTTTGACATTGAAAACATTTGAAGAAATGTCAATTCACTTGAAATTTGAATTTAGGTAAAATTATTAGCCTAGATAATATTAGAATATAATATACAAGACAAATGTAATGTCTACATTATTATTACCGAAGAGCAGCTGAGATGTGCCAGAAATTAAAATAATATAAGATACAATCAACAGTCTATGTCAGTGATTTCCAACCTGTGGGGCGCGCCCCCCTGGGGGGCACCATACCGTTCCAAGGGGGGCGCGAAGCTGTTTCAAAAATATTATTTTTAAATGCTGAGTAAGTGTCAAAAACAAATCAGCAAAATACTTAAAGTACTTCTAAGAGTGTTTGAGCTCAAAAAAGAAATTGCTATATTTCTTGCTGATAACAAAAGAGACGGAGCAATTTTGTTTTAGGACACAAAGTTCCTCGCAAAATTTGCGTATTTAGTTGATATTTTTCAAAGACTTAGCAGATATTTCAGGACGAAAATATATTGTTGAGTTTTGGTTACCAGTGAAGGACGAATATCCTACTTTGACAAATAATGCTTCAGAAATTTTATTCCCATTTGTGAGATCTTACTTATGTGAAACAGAAAATTCTTATAATAAATAGTTATGTTTGTATGTATATTTTTTGTAATACTGTGTATTATTTGGCATAATTTCAGTTATATTAAGTATATTTAAATTAAATTGTTAGAAAAATAAGAAGGGGGGGGGCGCAATATTTTTTTTATTCGAAAGGGGGGCGCAAGGGAGAAAAGGTTGGAAACCGCTGGTCTATGTGTTTGGCAGATGTAATTATATAATTCAGTTTAATAAATAATGCAACAAGTCCAAAATTGCATATACATTATTTTTTATAAACTTATGCATGTCGTATTTTGGTTTACTTTACTAAATTATTTAACAATACGA
Organism: Ctenocephalides felis; assembly: GCF_003426905.1. Lineage (NCBI taxonomy): Eukaryota > Metazoa > Arthropoda > Insecta > Siphonaptera > Pulicidae > Ctenocephalides > Ctenocephalides felis. Next base: position 8,178,927 of record NW_020536999.1, read on the forward strand.
AAAAATATTTATACTTATTAAAAAAATGATTTAGAACTTTGTTTCATGTGTCAAAAATTCATTTGTTTATTAAATTATTATTGTTCCTAATTAAATTATTATTAATATATTTGTTAGCATTGACTCTATCTTTTACCCATCGAGGTCAAAATTTAATTATCTGTTCTATTTGTATACTTTTGTAAGATTTGAAACAATAAGATAGATAATGTTATCTTAAATTATTCACTAAATAATATATGCGTGTATGCAAATCTTAAATCGTGCAAAATTTGCTGAAATGCGATACGTTTCTGTTATCACATCGTCAGCTGTTTTAAACATTTTAAATATATATATATATATATATATATATATATATAATATATTATATATAAAATGGAGCTCTCGATAAAATGATCCGCTAAAATTCGAAAACGGCTAAACCGATTTGGCCACTCTTAGTCTTAAAAATTCGTGCCAATCAGTAGGCTGTGTGAGAGGTGAGATATTATTTCAAAATCGTGTAGAAACTTTACATTTTTAATTTAAATTTTTTTGTAGAAGTGTAATTTGAATAAAACAATGAATGGTGGCTAATACGTCAAATGTCAAACAAATATGAAGAAAGATGATGCTCAATTACGTTTAATTGGATGTTTTACGTGAATATTATGTAATTATGATTAAATTGTAGTAAGTAGTTTTGTTTGTAGTTTTATTTATATACAAAAACGTTATTAAACCGGCCGTAAGTGTTACTAGAAATACTCAAAATATCAACTTTTTTCAAATGTTAATATAAAAATGCATTTTTTGGCATATTTTTCTCAAACACGGTGCTCTGAAAGATCTCATTTATATAATTATATACTCATTGGTATTTATAAAACATATTCTAGGTTATATTATTTTTTATTTCATTTAAAATCGATACCAAATTCAGAACCTAAATTTCGTATCGATCAAAGGGACATTTTGTATGACTTGTATTACAAAAAATAACTTGAAATACATAGGACAACCATTGATTTTTAGTATAAAATATCATAGATAGGACAATCATTGGGCTGTAATTTGCGATTGAAGTTCTATAGGTAATTTCAAGAAACTTTGCCGAATTTCGAGATAGCAAAATTTGGGATAAATTTTTTATCCATATTTTTGAACATCAACATAGGTATATAGTATTAAAAAATCCCTAAATAAATCACAAACAATCCATTTCAAATCCGCGGAAAACCTGATATCAAGCAGTAGTAAAGTACATTGTCAATTGAAACAACAGATCAAAATTTACTCGCAATTGTTGTAATTAATATTATGTTGATAAGCAATAAATATATGTAAAAAAATGTAATATGCCAACCATTGGGTTGCCTTCTATTTGGAAAAACGTATGAAATAAATATAATCCCAGGCTAGTGTAAAATATAATATAGATAAGACAATCATTGGATTGCCTTTGGAGAACTTGATACCAAGCAGTAGTAAAGTACATTGTCACTTGAAACTGCAGATTAAAATTTACTAGTCATTACCATCGACGAGGGACAACCATTGGGTTGCCTACTATTTGGAAGAATGTAAAACATACATATGAATGCAAAATATAATATCGTTAACTTCGTTGATATCCATTTTATTATTTTTAATTATTATTTATTATTGATTATTGTTTTTATTATTAATACTATTATTTTAATTATTATTTATTAATTTATTTATTCTATTTCTTTTCTTTAATTCCTTTTATTCTATTTTTTTTGTTCTTCTTGGTATTGATTTTCAATGCCATAACTTTTAACTTATAGATTGTATTGTAATTCTGATTCTTAAAATTAGCAGAAAAAAAATCTATTTTAAAAATTTATTGTCTCTAATTACACTCTCTACAAAATTCAGAAATAACAATCATTGGATAGAAGTATCCTAGATTATTATAAAATTTTTAATTCAAAAAGATGTTCAAAGAATAAAATGATATTAACCAAAAAATAAACTTGCTTTCGTCATGTCATGATGACATTTAAAAACGATGATTTTCGGAAACATTTTGCAAAATTGCCTTTGGGTATAAAATTTAGCAAAAAAATACATATCATTGTAGAAAATTGTAAGAATTTGTGGATGAATCATTTTAAATTATATATATATATATATATATATATATATATATATATATATATAAATACATTTGGTTTCACATTTGACCTTGCTCGTAAAGAGTCGTATTACTCATTTTTAATTATATATATATATATATATATATATATATATATATATCGATAATTATCATCTTAAAAAGCTTATTCGTTTTTAGTTTTTCTGATAACGATAATTATTTAATGGCTTATCGTTTCTTTACTAATTATAATAACAGCTTTAATTGCTTATATTTATAGACTAAGTTTATTTATAAATATGTATATATATATATGTATATATATATATATATATATATATATATATAAACGTATATAATAACAGTGATACAAATGTTGCCAGTTTGGTATATATAGTGTTGCCTTACAACAGTATATATAAAGTGTTGCCAGATAATTATACGTAGTGTTGCCAGACAATGAAATAAATCCCACTAAGTTAATATGTAATAAAAAATATTTATTATTCAAAATCTTAATTTTGAAGTAAAACTTCTTTAGGCGAGACTAGCGCGTAAATCCGTACAAATGGAGATCTGTCGTTGTATGCGTACCGGCATCAACGTTGTATGCGAACCGATATCAACAAGGAAATCAGTATAGATAAATAAACATTTTAAAGTTACATCATAGTACAAATCTATGAATTTAATAAAAAATGTCTCAACCAGAAGAATATTTTACCCTGTTCCTCAAAAATAATAAAACAAATTAAACATTTGTGCCGTGTACTGAACGTAAGTTTATTGATTAGAAATTATTTCTATATTATTCATAGCTTCTATTTATCTTTTTAAGTTAATAAAATGAAAAATATTTTTTAGGCAAGACAGATATTACAGCTGTTCAAATAATGAGATTATATCACCAGCGAAAAAGTAAAAGAAATACAAGCAGTCAATGAATGCATGTTAATTTTAATTACGTGAAGTTCTTCAAACACAATTATTACATGATGAGTGAAGTTTCGAAAACAATATTTGTTTAGGCGTTGTTTAACACAATCCACTGTGTGAACGAATATTAAAGAATTTATTAATGAGCAATTACTTCATTTTTCTAATAAAGGTTCATTTCTAAATGCTAATTACAACGACAAACCGATCATGTCATATTTTAAGTATGACTTTAATTGCATTATTGTTTTTAAATATTATACATGTTTTTAATGCTTTTATAAATATATAATTTATAATTTATCATTATATAAATGTGTATAATGGTTCATTTGACACTAATAAATGTGTGCATCGCGAGTGTTACCATATTACTAATAAACTATATTCAAAATTGTTATATGATGTATTTATTTTTACTTAAATGCCATCTTGTACAGTAGCAAATAAGTTTTGCTTCAATCGCTTCAATTATTGGTTCCCTTCTACCTTTGCCTACATTTTTTTATCTTATATCAGTAACCTTTTCCTTTTCATTTCCATTAAAGAAACTTTCTTCGCCTCATTTACAACCTTATCGATCCAATTTCATCAATGGTCAGCGAATTAAAAACAAAACTTTCATGTCGGCAATAAAGTCGATTTAAAATGTTGATATTCCATGATGTTTGCATGAATGACCAAGGTTGCGACCAGACTAACTCTAGAGCATTATTATTATTTTTTATTTAGTTACAACAATTACGTAACATTACAATAAAACCATAATTACTGGCGGATGACATGCGATGGTTTCAAGTACGTTGTAAAGGACTCTGGTGTAAAATTTAAACTATATTGAAAAATTATCCAGGGCAGGTGGCGAAGACGTGCTTTTAGTTAGGTATATTGATTTCCATTTGAGATTTTATTCAAGCATAAATTTGATATCATACTGCTTGATATCGAGCTGGACGAGTTTGGGATTGATCGTGTGACTACTAGCCTGCTTCGTTGCCTTTTTTCTATGCTATGTAGAAGAAGAGTCAACTTTACTACGTCTAAAAATCCAAAATGAGTGGATTTTCTAGCATTCTAGCAATACATACGTATTGAGCCTGGCATACCCAGACAAAAGACCTAGCCTGTCTTGTTTTATTTTTCCTATGCTATGTAAAAAAGGAGACAACTCTACTACGTTTAAAAATCCAAAATGAGTGGATTATTTAGCATTAAATACATATTGAGCCTGACATACCCAGACAAAAGACCTAGTCTGTTTCATTTTATGTAAAAAAGGGACAACTCTACTACGTCTAAAATCCAAAATATGTGGATTTTCTGACCTGACATACCCAGACAAAAGACCTAGCCTGTTTCGTTTTATTTTTCGTATGCTATGTAAAAAAGAGACAACTCTACTACCTCAAAAATCCAAAATGAGTGGATTTTCTAGCATTCTAGCAATACATACGTATTGAGTCTGACATACCCAGACAAAAGACCTAGTCTGTTTCGTTTTATGTAAAAAAGAGACAACTCTACTACGTCTAAAAATCCAAAATAAGTGGATTTTCTAGCATTCTAGCATTACATACGTGTTGAGCCTGACATACCCAGACAAAAGACCTAGCCTGCTCTGTTTCATTTTTCTTGTGAAAAAAGAGACAACTCTAATACGTCTAAAGATCCAAAATGAGCGGATTTTCTAGCCTAACATACGTATTGAGCCCCACATACCCAGACAAAAGACCTAGCCTGTTTCGTTTTATTTTTCCTATGCTATGTAAAAAAGAGACAACTCTGCTACGTCTAAAAATCTCAAGAAAGTGGATTTTCTAGCATTACATACGTATTGAGCCTGACATACCCAGACAAAAGACCTAGCCTGTTTCGTTTTATTTTTCCCATGCTTTGTAAAAAAGAGACAACTCTAATACGTCTAAAAAACGAAAATAAGTGGATTTTCTGACCTGACATACCCAGACAAAAGACCTAGCCTGTTACGTTTGATTTTTCCTATGCTAAGCAAAAAAAGAAACAACTCAAATACGTCTAAAAATCCAAAATAAGTGATTTTTCAGCCTTATACATACGTATTGAGCCTGACATACCCAGACAAAAGACCTAGCCTGTTTCGTTTAGAAATTTAAAATAAGTGAATTTTCTTCGCAAAATTAATAATAAAGACTTAATCGCATTCTATCTGTGATTTCTACATAATTATTAGTATAAAAACTCATATCTCAAACGATATTGTAATCAGAAATTCGAATGAATCATATGTCGATATTGATAAAAACGTTCGCGGTTTGGCAAGTGTTTATATTATCGATAAGAATAATAAAAACATCGATATAAGTTTGCAATTAAAATATTAGAAATAAAATAATAATAATAATAATAATAATAATAATAATAATAATAATAAAGCAATTCTGCCGTAAAAGAGATCATAATATATAGTGGGCAGGTAGAAAAGATGTCTAACTATTTGCTGTGCGATCAGGCGTATTTTACACAAAAACAAGCAAGAAATAATGTTATGATAACAAAATCTTCAATTGAAAAATGTCTTAAATTGTTATCCTTATCATATTTTTTTATGAATTATTTAAAATGATATATTACTTTAATATATCTTTTAATCTTTCATCTTACCGTCTAAACCGTCCAACTTTGTACAACACAACACAAACATGACAGTTCATTTCACAAAATTCGAACATGCTTTTTGACAACACTCTAGAAGACGTCAACACATTTTGAAAAAATTCTAGGAAAATCGATATTGACGTTTGAAATTGGATAATTAATAAATAAATAAAATAATGAAAAAATCAATAAGTGTTTAAAATTTTACGAAATATTTTTACTCGAAATTCGATTTATTCATTTTTCAAAAATTCATTTTAAAATTATAAGAATTAAAAATGTAAAATGCAAAATATAAAATGTAAAATGTAGATGTAAAATTTAAAATGTAGATGTAAAACGTAAAATGTAGAATGTATAAAATGCAAAATGTAAAATATAGATAGTAGATAAAAAATGTAGAATGTAGAATTTAAAATGTGGAATGCAAGATAAAGAGTGCAAAAATAAAAAATGTAAAATGTTGAATACAGAATGTAGAAGTAAAATGTAGAACATAAAATGTAATATGTAGAATGTAAAATATAAAAAATGAAATGTAGAATTTAAAATGTAGAATGCAAAATAAGCAGAAAGCAAAATGCAGAATATAAAATTTTAAATGTAGAATAAAGAATGTAGAATATAAAAAATAAAATGTATATTTTAAAATGTAGAATGCAAAATAAAAGAGTACAAAATGTACAAAATGTACAATATAAAATGTAAAATGTAGAATAAGGAACGTAGAAGTAAAATGTAGAATATTAAATAAAGAATAGAAAATATAAAAAATGAAATGTAGAATTTAAAATGTAAAATGCAAAATAAGCAGAAAGCAAAATGCAGAATATAATATTTAAAATGTAGAATAAAGAATATAGAAGTCAAGTGTAGATAATAAAAGGTAGAATGTAAGGTTTAAAATGTAAAATTTAAGATGTAGAATATAAAACGTAAAATATAGAATATAAAATATAAAAAATAAAATGTAGATTTTAAAATGTCGAATGCAAAATGAAAAATATAAAATGTAGAATATAAAATGTAATATGTAGAATGTAGAATAAAAAAAATAAAATGTAGAATGCAAAATTAATTTAAAATCTAGAATAAATAATGTAGAAGAAAAATGTAGAATATACAAAGTAAAATGTAGAATTAAAAATGTAGAATGTAGAATATAAAAAATTAAATATAGAATGTAGAATATAAAAAATTAAATATAGAATGTAGAATATAAAAAATAAAACGCAGAATGTAGAATATAGAATTTAAAATGTAGAATGTAGGATATAGAATCTAAAATGTAAAATGTAAAATATAGAATTTAAAATGTAAAATATAAAATGTATATAATGCAAAATGTGTAATGTAGCATATAAAAAAGGTAAAATGTAGAATATAAAAAAGGTAAAATGTAGAATTTAGGATGTAAAATGTAGAATAAAGAATGTAAAAGTAACATGTAGAATATAAAATAGAGAATGTAAAATGTAAAATGTAGAATTTAAAATGTAAAATGTAGAATAAAGAACGTAAAAGGAAAATGTATTATATAAAATGTAGAATGTAGAATTTAAAATGTAGAATGCACAATAAAGAGTGCAAATGTAGAATATGAAAAGTAAAATGTATAATGAAGAATTTAAAATGTATAATGAATTATTTAAAATGTAGAATGTAGATATATAATGTAGTATGTAGATTTTAAAATGTAGAATGCAAAATGAAAAATGTAAAAGTAAAATGTAGAATATAGAATGTACATGTAAAATGTAGAATCTAAATGTGTGTGTATATTTAAATATAAATACGTAAAAATGTTATTTTTGGTATTTTATCGTCTGAAAATTGGTTTCTGTGACAAAATTTAATGAATGATAATTTATTTTTAAATTTATAAAATTATTCAAAGAATAAAATTAATTCTATATTTTTAAATAAATTATTAAAGTAGAATACTTAAAAAAAACAGTTTTGTTCGTGCAAGCTTTTAAAACCGCAACATTTTTAGAGCACAAAACATAACAAAATAAAAATAACATTTAACGAAATATTTTTATTAAAAATAACTTCGGTTGGAAAAAATTTAAACTTAGTAAAAATTAAATAAATTTATATAAAAAATTGAATTATTTAAATATTTCTAATAAATTCTTGAAATAGAATATAATTTGCGAAGACAAGTAACTAACTAAAAAGATTTGGTCAAACAAACAATAACACTACAACATTTTTAAGTAAAATAAAACATTTACTTGAACATTAATTCATAAAATTTTGTGTTAATAAAAAAACGCAGTTTATAAATTTATAAGGGTTTCACAGAATGAAAAAATATCCCAAAAACACAAATATATAAAAATTATCAATTAACTAAATTTTATTTATTTATTAATCCATCTTCCAACCATTAATTAATCCAATTTCAAACTCAACAAAATCGACCTAAACACTTCGCACAGCACTAACACACCTCGAACTTTCGATAAAAAAATTTTTAAACAATTCTCAAACTCGTGTTTTGTATTTGTTTCTATTTTTTCTAAAACAAAACAAAAGAATTCACTCAGAAAATAAAAATGTATGTCTACCATGCGCGATGTTACAATGCAAACTGCTCACAGAAAAATACGACATAGAAAATGGACACACTTATACATTTATAAATATATATATATATATATATATATATATATATATTGTTTTATCTACGTATTTATTATTGTTATCGTGTATGTAATAAAAGCATATGTTTCTCTAGTTTAAGAAAGCATTGATGGACATTTTGCCGGCCCTAAAAATAATTAAGTCGCCATCTAACGTAAAGTTTGTGTAATAAATTCCCAAAATTTTCAAAATTATAGCTTTGACCCGTCGTTTTGACCAAAAATGTTATTTTTTATGTAAAATGTTAAAATTATATTATATTTATGTGAGCTAAAATTTATAATTTGATTTTTCATTCATTATATTTTATTGATATATTTTTATATATATTAAATTAATTTGAAAATTTGCTTTATTTGACTTAAATACATACATTGATTTTTACATAAAGATACAAATTGTATACACCTATTCTGGGAATATCATTATACTATCATCATAATATAATATTGTTTCCATTTATATTTATTTCAATTAACTTATATAAGTATGAAAAAAGCTATTAAAAACATACTGCCATAATTGCCATATTTATATATATTTATGTATATTGAATTAGTATAAAATGAATTATCAAGACTATTTTATATTTTAGTTACAAAGATTTTATTTTATACAAAATTTTTGTATCCGCGTAAAAAAAGTATGTTACATACAATAAAAGAAAATTTTATCTAGTTTCTGCTAAGCTAAAAAAATCAAAAAGCACAAAATAAAATTTTCAAGTTATTTAAATAAGTATAAAAAAATGTCCTGGATTTGCCAATAAATAAATAGTGTGTTTGCAAGTTGTTAACAAGTTTTGTTGAAAATTTTAGTATTGAAGTGTATATAAAAGTTTATATGGTATTTTAGTAAATTTTATCTAGTTTTCTGCTAAACTAATGAAATTAGAGTGCCCAGAACAAAACTTTCATGTTTTGTGAAAAAATGTAAAAAAATGTCCCGATATACTGTACGGCCAAAGGCTGAGGTTGCAACTCAAAATTTAGAATTAAAGTATGTTCTGCTGTTTCACATTTTAGTTATGATCAAACTTGTGTTTCAACTAATATTATTTAAAGTTTTTAGTATTCCAGTAAATATAGTAATTGATATGAAAATTTAGTAAATTTTATCTAGTTTCTGGTAAAGTAATAAAATCAGAGTGCCCGAAACAAAATTTTCATGTTATGTGAAAAAATGAAACAAAATGTCCCGAAATCCTATATGACTAAAGGCTGAAAGTTGCAACACGTTTTATTCAAAATTTTTGTATTAAAGTATATAAAATAATTTATATGGTATTTTAATAAATTTTATCTAGTTTCTGCTAAGCTAAAGAAATCAAAGTGCTCAAAATTAAATTTTCAAGTTATATAAATAATTATAAAAAAAATGACCCCATTCATATATTCGGAGTATGAAAGAGTATTAATCGAAACTGTTTGAAATTTTAGTTATAATCAAACGCTTGTTGCAACTAGTTTTATTTAAAGTTTTTAGTATCCAAGTATATATAGTAATTGATATGGAAATGTAATCAATTTTATCTAGTTTCTGAAAAACTAATAAAATTAGAGTACTCAGAACGAAATTTTCAAGTTATAAAATGTAAAAAATGTGCCAAAACCATATGACCAAATGACTGAGCTTTGCATCTCGTTTTATTCAAAATTTCAGTATTAAAGTATATAAAATAATTTATATGGTATTTTAGTAAATTTTATCTAGTTTCTGCTAAGCTAATAAAATTAGAGTGCCCAGAACAAAATTTTCATGTTATGTGAAAAAATGTCCCAAAACCATATACGGACGAAGGCTAACCGTTGCAACTCGTTTTATTCAGAATTTTAGTATTAAAGTATACAAAGCAGTTTATATAACATTTTTGTAAATTTTATCTAGTTTCTACTAAACTAAAAAAATCAAGCGTGTAGAACAAAATTTTTAAGTTATATAAATAAATGTAAAAAATCCTGGAACCATATGTAATCAAAACGCTGAATTAATAAACATTGCGTTACAACTCGTTTTATTCAAAATTTTAATATTAAAGTTTATAAAACACTTTATATGGTATTTTTGTAAATTTCATCTAGTTTCTGCTAAGCTAATTAAATCAGAGTAACTTAAACGAAATTTTTGATTTATACAAACAATCGTAAAGAATTGTATGAGTTGGCAATGTCTGCTAAGATCAGATATATTATATTTCCACACGTTCAAGTAGTACGAAGTTCTAATCTTTTATGTATATATATATATATATATATATATATATATATATATATATGTATATATATATATATATATGTATATATAAATATATATATATATATTATATATGTATATATAAATATAATATATATATATATTCTCATATATGAATATTTATAAAGATTCGATAACGGACTCTGTGCCGATGATGATGGTTATATGTATGTTATAATATAAGCCGCTATGTTTTAATCTCGTGGAAATGCAGAAAAAAACTGATAAAACTGGAATGATCACATTCTATGGGTGATTGACTGTTTTCTACGTACATATTAGTTTTTTTTACTTAATTTCAGTTATTATTAACAAAATTCATACTACGCGTTTCGGTTATTTCTTCAGAAACTTAAAACTAAATAGACATTTTGCTATTCGAAGTCTTTACTTTTTAATTAGAAAATTTGTTACAGATGTTGATAAATGTCAAGTAACAACGAGGTGAGACTTATTTAATAATAATATAATAAAAAAAATATGTGTGTACAAAAATTTTAATTAAAACTAGTTGCAGTAGTCTATTATTAATTATATTAAATCGAGACATTTTTTTACAATTCTTCAAATAACTTAAAAATTTCTTCTCGCGCACTCTGATTTTATTAGCTTAGTAGAAACTAGATAAAATTTACTAAAATACCATATAAGCAGTTTTATACAGTTCAATACTAAAATTCTGAATAAAACGAGTTGCAACTCTCACCTTTATGGTTAACATAAATATGTTAACATAAATACGTTAATATATAGTTTAAGGCATGTTTTTTAATTTACTTGAAAATTTCATTCTGGGCACTCTAATTTTATTAGTTTATCAGAAACTAGATAAAATTTACTAAATTTCCATATCAGTTACTATATAAACTTGGATATTAAAAACTTTAAATAAAACTACTTAAAACGCAAGTTTTGGTTATAACTAAAATATAAAATAGTGTCGACTAATGCTTCTTTATACTCCGAATATATGGACGGGGATATTTTTTTACAATTCTTCATATAATTTGAAAATTTCGTTTCGGGCACTCTAATTTTATTATCTTAGTAGAAACTAGATAAAATTTACAAAAATACCATATAAACTGTTTTATATACTTTGATACTAAAATTTTGAATAAAACGGATTGCAACGCACGTCTATAAATATATTAGCCACATACTCTCTCGGGATATTTTTTTACATTTCCTAATATAACTTGAAAACTTTATTTTGGGCACTCTAATACTTTTAACTTAGTAGAAACTAGATAAAGTTTACTAAGATTTACCAAAAACCATTTAACTCACTCGGATATTAAAATTTTCTATTAAAACGCGAGTAAACTTCTATAGATATTATTAAAAGAAATATTTTTTAAATTAATTTCATTTCAATTGGACGCTTTGCCTATCATATATACATATATATATATATACTTATTTATTTATATATATATATATATTATTGTGGTTGCACAATATTCGACTGCAGCGATTTCTTTTAAATAAAAAAAAACAATAGATGACACGAATTCGTGTTCCCGTGAAGATAAGACTTACAAGCAGTTGTTCATAATTACATTAATAATCAAATTAAATTTATAATTAGTGACAATTATGAAATATTAAGCTCAGCTCTTATTGCTCGAACACAATGCAATTGCCGGAAAAATGGGACAAATTAAAAAAAAAATTACAATTTAAAAACAGGTCCAAGAGCTGATGTAGAAACCGTTAAATAAAAAATAAAAAATTTAAAATTCGTTAATTTTTTAATTGTTTTTCTGATAGATTACGAATATCTATTACCCCGTTTTGGCTTAACGTTGAGTTCCGGGACACCCTGTGTATTTATATATAGACAAGTGTCAATTAAATTCTTTACAAGTGGTTTAAAATGTAATAAAGTGCCATGTGCCCCATATGCCTTAAATAGAACAGAAGGTGATAAAAAATATCATTTGAAACCAAATAGTTCTTAATAAAAATAAATAGGTCTCTTTTTAGATAATCTTAATTTGTCATCTTACAGTAAGATAAGAGAGAAAGAACAAAAAAAAACAACCTATTTTAATAAAAATTTTAGATGTTAATTTTTAACTAATAAAAATAAAATGAAATAGGTTACCTTGAAGGTATTTTATAATTATTTCTAATTTTCAACTTTAATTTGTTACATATTTGTCTTCACTAATTTAGTCATTCATCTTCTGTTCGTGTTTGTGCTGAATGATGACACACAATTAGAGTCGAAACGTATAAAATAAATAAATTTTAATATTTCATTACATACGAGGTCTGTTCAAAAAGTACCCGGAATTTTCGTTTTTTCAAAAAAATATTTATTTATTCGTCTACATTAATGTGGTCCCCTTCAAAGTAGTCCCCCCAGATATAAGACACTTATGCCAGCGTTTTTCCCAATTTTCGAAGCACCCTTGATATTCACTTTTTGATATGTCCTTGAGCACTCTCAGCGATTCGGCCTTTATTTCTTCATCGAGGAAAACCGCGCCGTCCTTTCATGGGTCTCTTCAACTTTGGGAATAGGAAAAAGTCACACGGAGCCATATCTGGTGAATTTTTGCACTTTGCAACACTTTATTTCATTTTTTACGCAAAATTTAATACAAATTCTTTGACTTTTCAATTCTTCCATTGTAAAAATCGACGCCGAGCTCGAAAAACAACGTCGAACCTTAGCGACTACCACAGACAAAGTAAACAGTGAATATAGCTGAAAATTTCATCTACTTTAGGGGCATGTATACCAACACAATAAAAAAAAAAATTTTGACAATCAGACACTCCAGACCCGCGAAATTAATTATTAGTAATTCCGGGTACTTTTTGAACAGACCATGTATATATATATATATATATAATATAAAATATAT
>NW_020536999.1:8193384-8220203 GCF_003426905.1 Ctenocephalides felis
ATTGTTTGTACGCGCTAAAGGGGAATTCACTCAAATCTTTAAGCTAGTGTTCGCAAACTATCGATACTATCGATGGTTTCAGACTTTTTTTCTTTCATAAACTTTTTGTGATATCGACATACTTCGCAAAAATTTAATTTGACAAAAAAATTTAAGTACATAAAATTTCAAATCGTGCTAAATGGAATAAAATCGTGTAAAAAAACTAAAAATATTCAATTTTCAAACCGTGTTATATCAAAACCGTGTACAAAAAGACCGTGTAAAAACAGACTTAGGTGTATATATATATATATATATATATATATATATATATAATATGAACCAAATTCTTTAGCACAAAATGAAATATATAATTATTATTTCCATATGTTTCGACATATGATCTTATTCTAAAAGTTGTCATTTTTTAAATATAATATAGACAAAAAATTAAAAATAGAGTTAGATATATATCTTATATATAAAATTCTTCTGTAACAATGTAAGTTTCATTAATCCTCCTAAACTATAATTCGGATTTTTATGAATCTTCGTGAAGTTTGTTCGGGAAATTTTCTAAAATGTTTTGATTCATAGAAATATAGTTAGATTGTAGAAATAAATGGAAAAAATTACAAAAAACCGCTTATCATTGTTTGACCTTTAAAATATTTAAGGCATGGTTTGACATTAAAAACAAATGACAACTGTCATTTGCCAAACATTTCTATTCACTTATAGGCTAAGGCAATATTAAAATATAATAAATTCACGATTAAAAATAAAGAAAATGTAATGTCTACCTTATTATTGCCAAAAAGAAGCTGAGATGTGCCAAAAATTAAATTAATATAAGATGCAAATAATATAACATGCGTTGACAGTCTGCGCATGCGACCGACGCGCACGGCGAATCGTGTTCTCAACGTGCGCGTGGTTTGCTTTTGCTTGCAATAATTTTGTTTGCGCACTTTGCGAACTGATTTGCCGTACGAATTCGTCAATGGGGGCGAGCCATAAGTGATTGCGCTCAAAAATATTCAATTTGCAGTCGTTTTGCCTCACTATACTAAGTCACAATACAAAAAAAATACTTATTCAAAAAATTATTTAGAAGTTACATTGTGTCAAAAATTCATATGGTTGGCATTTTGAACGGAATATTTACTCAATGAGCGCTTTGGGTCTGAACTTTTTTTTACTGTTTTCCAATTCGTTTGGAATTTTGGAATTAGGCTCATCTTACTCTCAAGTTCAATAGTGAAAACAATTTAGACTCCTTTGCACTACCCGGGGGGATGCCCTTTCTTTTCAGTGGTGTAATAACGTTTGGTGTGGATAAAAGAACTAATTATAAGACAAAAATGTTTAATAATGTTTTTCAAAGAAGCACATACTTTTCAAGTTGGCTACTGAAAATTTGTTTCTTTTTTGCGTTTTTTATCAATAAAAATAAAATTATATCAATAAAAATCCTAATAATCGCTATCGTACAGTGTTCAGGAACAATATTAAGTTAATATGAAAATGGGTTTTATAGTTCTCCAAATAAGCTTTAAAAGAAAGTACTTCCTTGCGTGTAAAATGAGTGAGCTATCATGCAATTAAAAGATAAAGATAAAATCAAATAGTTTATGAGTGCCATTTCCACCAAAATTAAAAATAATCGTTTTCCATCTAGAATTAACTTGGTTTGAGAGATCTTGATGGATTCTAGAAAATACCATAACATTAGTACAAACGATTTTCAAAAAACTCATGATTTCATAAAAAAATCCATTAAAAAAAAACAATTTCTCACTATAATATCTCTGAAAGAATACGTAAAAAGTATATATATGAAAATTCAAGGTATTTTTCAGACTAATTATTGCTTTTATTATTTTTTGTTACACAAATATTGATAGAGTTCTAATTGTTTAAAGAGTGCGCGGCTGTCCAACCGGAGTGTCTTTCGAGCCCTTTAACCCTTCGCCGTTTCAAATAAGAGAAGTTACGGTAAAATTTATGATAGAGAAAGTTGTAGCTTATTTAATCAATTTTAAAATAGTATATACAAGTTATGATAAAATCAGAATTAAAAAAATTATAATCCAATTAATGCGGGGGGTGGTGACGAAATGCAAATTGTTTTCACTTCTGAACTTTAGATTAAGATTAGCTGGGCATACGCTTTTTTCCTCTCCATTTACTGCAATAAATTTGTTGATAGTAGGTTGAATAGAGCACATGTGAACAAAATTTGACAAATTAATTCACTTCAAATATGAACTCAAGTAATAATGTATATTAAATATTAGTGTGAAAAATGCAATTTAGATCTTAAAATACTAAAAGCCAGTTAAAATATGGTACGAAATTATAAAAATTGTAGGCAACATTATTGAAGCAATTATTTTGGGTAAAAAAATCCAAGGTGATATTGTACCTTGACCGCGTGCTATATATTAATTTTTTCTGAATTTGTTATACTTTTTAAAAGATTTCAATTTTCAACACGTGTATCTATGCTATGACAATAAATACATGGTGCTAAATTTAGAAAGTCAATGTTTTAGCCGTGAATAAACAAAAAATCATTCATTTAAACATCCACATCTACAGGCATGTCTAAAAATATTGTATAACCTTTAAATTCAATAAAATAAATTGAGCTATTGGAAATAAATTTGTTCTATAAATCGCAGTGTATAATTTTTAATATATAATTTTATTGAACATATTTTAATATTTGTTAAAGGGATAATTAAAGTGTTAACTGTGGGAATTGAGAATAATCATTTATTAGAAACAGTACTACATTTAACATCACTCATATATTGGTGTAAATAGTAACTCGAAAAACAATAATGATTATTTTTAACTGAACGGTATAAATATTAGTATAGGATATTAAAAAAACGTAGAGGTGGGTACAGGACAACGTCTGTCGGGTCATCTAGTATATATATATATATATATATATATATATATATATATATATGTCGCCATATGTTGCGCCATTGTAAGACGTATTCCGTGCACATGTGTAAAATCTCACAAGGCAAAAGAATTCGAGAAATTTATAAATATTTGAAAATCAAACAAAACCAATTATTATTCATTTGCAAACAAACCGAATGGATATTTTCATAATGCACACAGAACTGTATATATACAACAGACAATCATACATATACATTAGGGTGGTCCTTAATATGGACATTTACGAATTTCTTTGCTCCCAAAGGCTCAAATGCTTCCAAATTGATAAAAAATAATTCTCTGAAAGTTTTAGATCTTAATATTAACGTTTAGATAGAGCGCAATTCAATCGAACTTCGTATGGAAGTAGCATGAAAACATTTTTGAAAATTTAAAAAAAAAATATGTTTAACTTGGCGACAAATGAATTAAAAGTGACAATTTGTGTCATTTTTTATTAAAAATTCGACGCTCTGCAAAACAGGTTTTTTAGAGTTTAGAGGATTGAATTTTAAATAAAACTCATTCATTTGCTTGCTAAGTTATATTTAAAACACATTTTTAAAATGTTTGATTATTTTTCCATGCTCTTTCCATACAAAACTTTGATTGAATTGCGCTCTAGCAAAAAGACAATATTAAGAGCTAAAACTTTCAGAGAATTGTTTTTATCAATTTGGAACCATTTGAGCCCTTGGGAGCAAGGAAATTCGAAAATGTCCATATTAAGGACCACCCTAATATATATATATATATATATATATATATATATATATATGATTAAGCTAACGAACTCGTGTGGAAAATAAGAAATTTTTCACACTTTTCTTCCCTGAATCGAGATGGAATTAATCTAGTCCCCTAACCTACCCTAAGATTATAATAAAAATATATATATACATATATATATATATATATATATATATATATATAAAGTGAGGGTCAAGATGTTTGTCCGAAAATAATAGGTTGTCAAATATCTCCCTTCCGCCTTTTTGTATATAACCAAGAGCAAAAAAGCGGAAGGGAGATATTTGACAACCTAATAACTCCTAAACTACTGAACCGATTTTAAATTTCATTGTCTCCTCATATACATTTATATCTAACTTAGGTTATAGACTACAATACAAATCTCCGTTCATATTAGAAACATTAAAATTTTAGAAAATTCATTTAAATTTGAAAGTAAGAAAACAACACTGAAATGCTTTGTTGAAATGAATGGAATTCTTTTTTACAGTTCAAAAAATCTAATCAAAAAATGTTCAAGTTATTTAAATAAGTATAAAAAAATGTCCTGGATTTGCCAATAGATAAATAGTGTATTTACGAGTTGTTAACAAGCTTGTTTAAAATTTTAGTATTAAAGTATATATAGAAGTTTTTACTAAATTTTAGTAAATTTTATCTAGTTTCTGCTAAACTAATAAATTAAGAGTGTGCAGATCTAAATTTTTAAGTTATGTAAAAAAATGTAGAAAAATATCCCGAAACACTGTATGGCTAAAGGCTGAGCGTTGCAACTAGTTTTACTCAAAATTTTAGTATTAAAGTATATGAAATAATTTATATGATATTTTTGTAAATTTTAGTTTAGTTTAGTTTCGGATAAACTAATAAAATTAGAGTGACCAAAATAAAATTTTCAAGTTATATGAATAATTGTAAAAAAATGTTCCCGTCCATATATTCCTTATTAGCAAAATGAAGTCGAGACTGTTTGACATTTTAGTTATATTCAAACTCGTGTTTTAAACTAATTTTATTTAAAGTTTTTAGTATCTAAGTATATATAGTAATTGATATGGAAATTTAGTAAATTTTACCTAGTTTCTGCTAAGCTAATAAAATTAGAGTACTCAGAACAAAATTTTCAAGTTATGTGAAAAAATGTAAAAAAATGTGCCCATCCATGTATTCGGAGTATAGAAGAGCATTAGTCGGCATTGTTTTATATGTTAGTTATAATCAAACTCGTGTTTCAACTAGTTTTATTTAAAGTTTTTAGTATCCAAGTATATATAGTAATTGATATGGAAATTTAGTCAATTTTATCTAGTTTCTGGTAAACTAATAAAATTAGAGCGCCCGGAACAAAATTTTTAAGTTATATTAAAAAATGTAAAAAATGTCTCGAAATCATATATGACCAAAAGACTGAACGTTGCGACTCGTTTTATTCCTAATTTTAGTATTAAAATATATAAAATTATTTATATGGTATTTTACTAAATTTAATGTTGTTTCTGCTAAGCTAATAAAATTAGAGTGCCCAGTTCAAACAATTCAAACCGAAACAAAAATTTATGATTCTAATATATAACGTTAAGTGATAAATGAAAATATAATTTAAAGAAATGGAAATATAAATTATTATATTTGAAAAATTATCAAGTGTGAAATTATTTTGACATTCAGAAATTTGACTAAAAAAATAAAATATTAGGTTGTCAAATATCTCCCTTCCGCCTTTTTGCTCTTGGTTTATAATACAAAAAGGCGGAAAGGAGATATTTGACAACCTTATAAATAATAAAAGTGGAAAAATTACATTAACAATCATTTAAAAAAAATTGAAATATGACAATGATATAAATCAAACGAACAGTTATATATATATATATATATATATACAAATAAATAATTTATATTATTATTATAATTTCTCTGTCCATTATATATTTGTGCAATGCGAAGACTTTGAATTATTTTTAATGTTCCAACTAATATTGTTGAATGTTTAGAAAATAGTTGATCGTCGATTGTTGTAAATGTTTTGTTTACAATTTGTTTATCAGATATACATCTGTGTTTAAATATTTAAATATAAACAATTGCGTAGGAGACGACGAAGGCTAGGTCAATTTCGAATCTATGATTCATCATAGTCATGTGGACTGAGCCAAATATAATATAATATATATATATATATATATATATATATATATATATTAAGATGGTCCTTAATATAGACATTTTCGAATATCTTTGCTCCCAAGAGCTCAAATGCTTCCAAATTAATACAAAAATATTCTCCAAAAGTTTTAGCTCTCAATATTAGCATTTAGATAGTCCGCAATTCAATTAAAAGTTTCGTATATTTATTATTAACAGATGTCATTAAGTAAATTCTTGCGCCATCTGTGATAGCATTTGTGAACTCAAATATTAAGACACTTAAAAATATTTGTAAAACACTTAACCTCTAATTATATCCATGTGGACTGTTTAACGAAATATTTATTCATCGTGGCATCAAAATTAATTTTGCATAAAAATATTTATTTGATTGGTGATTTTGACACTCAAATTATCAGTAATAAATTGCCATCAAAATTACAAGTCTACTGTCACAGATGGCGCCAGAATTTACTTAATAATATATGTTAAAAATATATATATACGAAACTTTTAATTAAATTGCGGACTATCTGAATGTGAGCTAAAACTATTAGAAATATATTTTTCATTAATTTAAAAGCATTTGAGCCTTTGGGGGCAAAGAAATTTAAAAATGTCCTTAATATTAGTATTAATTTATGCCACTACTTCAATATTAATTGTTTCCCCACTCCATAGGGGCGCCACTTACTGTAGCACGTAAATTTACCCCTGGGTTTAATTCTAGATAAGATTCATAAAAAAGAAAAGATAAACCTAATTAATGAGAACAAAATACACGCAAATAAAATTAATTTTCTGCTAAATCACAAATATGTTTTCACAAAAATAATATAATAAAAACAAACTAAACGTGTATTATGGTAAGGAAATCAGTTTTTTCAAATTTGGGCACAGTAGACCCTCTGTTGAGTGCACACTAAAACAGAGTAAAATATATTTATATTATTATTGGTTTCTAAATTTTTTTAATATTAAATTCATCCATCTTTGTTTCTCAATTAATTTAATTGAGCAAGTGCAATAAAGCAATAAAATAAATAAATTAAACAAATTTTATTATAATAATAACATTTGAAAGTGTTCGTTATTATAAGAAAAATCTAAATAGTGAAATCTTGTTAAAAAATTCTCGTTCGAAAGAATTAGGTTAATGTTTCGCTTTGTAAAACTATACAGATTAATTGTTAAATTAATTTTTATTGCCAATTAAAATATTCAGGGCAGTGTACACATACTTGTATATATATATATATATATATATATATATATAATTATAAACGGAGCAACAAGTGAAAAATACATAAATCCCTTTTTACCATACAAATATACCACTAATTTTTTATTTACCACTAAAGCACAAAAACATTCCTCAGGATTTCCAACACTTTTTGAAAAAATATTTCTAACACTTGAAAAATCATCCACTTTGATTTAACACTGAAAATTTTCACATAATTTACACAATTTACAAATGTTAAAAATCAACCTGTAATAATAATTTTAGATATAAAAATAAATTAAAATGTGAAAAAGTTGATATATTAAGTTTAATGCTTAAATTAGCATTATTTAGTAAAATTTTCATTTAAATTGTGTGAAAAAAAAATTACAGTAATTTTTTTAATACTTTTAGTTCGTGTTAGTTAAAAAAATATTGCAAATGAATTTAAAATATTTGTCCTGTTTTTATTACCAATTGTTTCAAAATTTCTGTAAATTTATCATAATTTATTTAAATAAAAACGACATTATAAGTTGAATTTTGTGTACGTGGTTAATTAATTAAATGATGGTTGAAAGCAGAACATTTTAAAATACAAATTTCTGATTAAAATATATTAAAAATATTAATTTGTCAAGTTTTACGTTAATTCTGTAAAACAAATAATGAAAGTTTTGAAATAAATAATGAAAAAAGGTTTTAAGTAGTATTTATTTAAATTTAACACTAAATTTTGATTAAAATTATGCTAAAAATAATTTTCAATAGTTTAATTAAGTTCAATTAAATATTTAATTATTTACACAAAAAAAGACAATTTTGGATATTTCATGACAATTTAAAAGTTAAGTTTTATTACAATTTTATAAAATTTACAAATTTTATGTAATAATAATAAAAGAAGTATAAATACATGGTCTTTAGCTGTTACTTCAATTTTAATTGTTTTCCCACCCCATAGAGGCGCAACTAACTCTAGCACGTAAATTTACCCTTGGGTTTAATTCTAGATAAATATATAATATAGAAAAGATAAATCTGATCAATTTGAATAAACGAAATGAGAACAAAATTTACACGTATAAAATTAAGTATTAGATTTTAAATTATTTAAGTTTTAACAATAAATTCTGATTTTTTTAGTAAAAATTTTAAGACCAAAAATTCCAGTTTCATAACAATTTTAAAAATATCATTCAAAAAAAAAAAATAACAAATTTTGTTGAATATTGAATAAAAGAAGTATTTTCTTTAGCTGTTACTTCAATTTTAATAGTTTTCCCACTCCATAGAGGCGCCACTAGCTGTAGCACGTAAATTCACCCCTCGGTTTAATTCTAGATAAATGAACCTGATTAATTTGATAAATGAAATAGGAACAAAATATAGGCGTATAGAATATAATTTAAACTAAATTACAAATATTTTTTCACAAAAATGATATAAGAAGAAGGTATAAAATTATAAGATACTTTATAACGAGAGATGAATTTAGGCACAGTACACCCTCTGTTGAGTGCGGAAAAAACTAAAATAGAGTAAATAGCATTTGTTTCTGTGTTTACGATCTGATGGTTTTAACCAAAAAACATTTTTACCAAAATTCTAATTAAAAGATTTTTAGGACTTATAACAAATTTATTCAAGTTTTAAATAAATTACTTTGAATAAATTTGAAAATTGAAGATTTTAACTCGAAAAAAACACAAGATTATTTTACGGAATAATTAAATTTTATATATAAATTTTATATATATATATATTACTTAATTGAACAATATGAATATAAATTACTAGAAAAAATAGAGAATGAATTATTTTAAAATTATTTTACACCAAAAAGCTCTTCTTTAACCCTAACGAACCACTATCTAGTTTTATTAAATTAAATTAATTAAAAAACAATTTAAATGTTGAAAATACTTTTCACAACGTACCATTTTTAGTGAATTTTGATTTTAATATTATTAAATAAATTTACCACATAAATCCTAATTTTAGCACTATTCAACACCAAATTCTAACCACAAAACACAACACAGACATTTCAACACCGTAACACTTTGCAACAATTTGTCAGTTATGTCGTCCAATTTGCAACCACAAATATAATATAAATTAATAATTATTTACTTATTACTTAAATGTCTATTATCAACAATTTGAGTAGTGTTTCGTATCTAAATTTCTAAATTTCGTCGAATTTCCTTCGCGATCCGCCTCCGTGAACGGATTCCTCTGACTGAACACGGCAACGGCAACGCCATCATCATAACCGTACCGAACACGCACACACACGCACCCGATACGCACCCGACACGCACGCACACAAGATCATTTCTTGAAATAAACACGCGGCCGCTTTAAAGGTGTGCGAGCGAAGGCAGATAATAGACAGAGAGCTGGCGAGGTGGAAAACAATTGCAAAATTTAATACTTTGTAATAATTGGATTGGACTCGTGTGGCAGAATTTTGTGTAGTGACGAGTATATTTGTTATACGTATGAAACAGTTAGCATAGACTTTTTAAATTAGCAAATAAACTAGTGGTGTATGGCATCCTACTTATTACACTTCTCTTTATAAAAAATAATCCCCAGTACTTTAATTTATCTTCCATGTCTGATTCCCACTATGTCACAAGAAATAGAACTATCAAAGGATCGACTTTTAAGCTCAATACTACTTTTAATTCAATTGATGGTTTTGGTATTAAACTGTTCAATTTATTACCTTTACAAATACGTCAACTAAGCAATCATAAATTCCACACGTTTTGATTAAATTACTAAAAGCCAACAGTTTTTATGACATTTTTGAATATATTAATTTTGACTTCAAAAAATACAGTGATACCATCCCCTTCATATTATAAATATCTATTGTTACTAATTATATGTGATATCTTACAAATACAGAAATTTTTGGCTATAACTAAGTATTACTTAGCTGTAATCTCTGATACTGCTCTTTTTTTTCAGAAAAGCTTCTAAACTTTTTAATAATTTCTGCAAATTAATGGATATATAGGACCTCAACTTTTAAAGATGCTCTAAACGAAGACGCAATATCAAGTTTCATAAAATCAAGACACAAAATTAATTTCATCATTTGTATTTTATATTTGGTTGTTTTGTTATTTAATTGTAAAATTGTGAATTGTATATCTAATACATCTGAATACATTTAAAAACATCTAAATACATCGTGTCTTAAGGCAAATTGCTGGAACTTCCCGTACCGTAATGAAATATTTGAGAAATTTTAAACGTTTTCAAATATATTATTACAAATACTGTAACTTTCATTATTGTTGCTACCTTATTGTTATATCAAAGCAAATCAAATGTAAATTATAAATAAATCAAATTATCTCCAGAACATTGACAATCGTCATTTCATTTCGAATTCAATTTCAATAAAAATAGTTGTCTAATTTACGCAAAATTGAAAAAGTAGCTCCCGTATCGTCACAGTCTAAACGCATTTGCAAATAATTCTGTGCGACATTTTCACTTAACTTTGCTTAATTGTGCTTAACTTGGCGGCATTTTCACATTTTTCAATAGTTTTCACAAAATTGAAAAAGTACTCCAGTACATAAACGGTCTAAACGCACTTAGGTAAACATATGTACCAGAGTGGCGTTTAGACTGTGCTTTGTTTGAGTAATTTTTTGAATTTTTTAATCGAAAATTACAAAAATATTTTATTGAAAATAAAAAAAAAAGTAATAATTTATTATCCTCAAAAGCAATTGTTTTGTCAATAGAAGCAGAAAGTTTTTTAGATCATTCAATTCGATACTCCGTTCTCTCAAAAACTTGATTTGTATTTTCTGCACTCTTTGCTCCGCATCTCCGTAACGACTCGACCTGCCTTTGTCAAAAACTAATCAGCACATCTCCCTATCAATAGGAATCAAGCGTTTTTTAAACCATTCAAATCGGTTGGTCCGTGCGCCCGAAAAAGTGGACAAAAAAATGCGGGCATACAAAACACACACACACATACACACATCCATTTAGTTTCTGAGGTATGCCAGCAAAATGTTCAGAAACTTTCATAACGTCGAGAAATGCAAAAATTTTCATTTTCGATTTTTGGCTGATTACTATAACTACCCTACGGGAAGTTAAAAAGAACTCTATTGACCAGCAAATTACAATAGGAAAAGAGACTTCAACTGAGAAGGTAATGGCATTCAATAAGAAAAAGAAGTCTACTGACAAGAAATTTAAATAAATGAAAGAAAGGAACTCTACTAATGAGCAAACTCTTGTGAAACAACAGAAAATTAAAAAAAAGAGTAAAAATAATGCCAAACAAGCTATAATAATATGGGGGTGCCCATTAATAATATAAGGAGGAAAATATCACGGATATTTTTTTTACCTAGATTAAAAAAAATCATCACTTTTTGAAAAAGATTCAAAAATTTTACGATATTTTCTAATTACTAAAAATACGCTTTTTCTAGTTACTGATCGGATAAGGGGAAAGCGTTAATTTAAATATCGCCAAAAATATCGGAGAAGTTCAAAAATTCGATCACGTGATTCAATAAACGGTCTCTAAAAAAATGAGTCTACTGACAACAGGCGCAAAACCTGTGCCAATTAGTATAGTAAAAGGAACACTACTGACGAGCAAACTAAATCCGATCTTAAAAATTAAAAAAAGGTAATCTACTCACCAGCTCTCCATCTATTCCTATTTAGAAAAGTATGTTTACGTTCAGCCAAACACACAGGTTCGAAAAGGACACCTATACCTATACCTAAACCAATACCTATCCGTACAATAAAACATCTCTTCTTCTAGGTTAGATGATATTACATATACATATACACATGCAGTCACCACACGTCCATGGTGCAAGTGCATTTATATTTATAACACGAAAATAAAATGCGTGAGGGATAGACAAAAAAAAAAATAAAAAACAGAACGAAACGGTAATAAAAACACATTACCTAGAAACCACATACATACTTGTTTTGAAACAGCTGATTGGAATAAATCGAAATAAATCATACATTTATTAACTATTTTATTTACAATTGACAATATATAAATGCATGCTCTATATACTTTTTATAAATAATATTTAATTTTTTCAACATGGCTGTTGAAAATGGCGGTGACAGTTGCAAAACTTTTAACTTCAATTTTTTTATATTTACTTTAGTATCTTAAAATATTTGATAGATTGAAAAAATGTCATATTATACTGCAACTTGCAGAAAATAAGTCGGTAGAAATATTTTTATTAACAATATTTATTTAATTAAATTTGACGTTTCAATTTCAACATGGCTGCTCGGTTGACAGTTGATTATTCAAAATAAATAACTATTTTATTAAAGTAGTTTTTATGCTAAACAAAATGTGACGCTCAAACAAAAATATTGAAATGTATAATTCAATTACATTTTATTTTATTATTAACTACACTTGATAGTATTCAATTTTTTTGGCATTTCACTTTCAACATGGCCGCATAACAGTTGTCAGTTGACAATTGTACAAATTTTTGTTAAACTTGAAATTTCTAAAATTTACTTTAATATCTTAAAATAATTTAGAGATTAAAAATGTCATATTATGCAGCAACTTGTAGAAAATAAGTCGGTAGAAGTATTTTTATTACCAATATTTATTTAAATATACTTGACGTTTCAATTTCAACATGGCTGCCGGTTGACAGTTGATTAAAAAAAAACTGTTTTATTAAAGTAGTTTATAACAAACAAAATGTGACGCTCAAACAAAAATATAGAAATATATCAATTACATTTTATTTTATTATTAACTATATAAAAAAGCCAGTAGAAGTATATTTATTAACAATAATATTTAATTTGATTAACTTGACGTTTCAATTTCAACATGGCTGCTCGGTTGACAGTTGCAATAAAAACTACTAAAAAAAATTACTTAAGACAAGTTTTTATTTTGAAACAGTTGAATTAAATGTATATGGTTTATATAATAATATTACACGAATAAAAATTACAATTTTTTTTATTATCAGAATTATACTTAAAGAGTTCTATAACGCAACCCAGTGGTTTTCTTGTCTCTCTATGATGAGACAAAGGTAAAATTTGTAGAACACTTGTAATAAAAATAGTAACACTCGTTTTTATTATTTTATAAAAATTAGGTAAGACTCTACATTTATTTAGAGGTGACC
Organism: Ctenocephalides felis; assembly: GCF_003426905.1. Taxonomy (NCBI): domain Eukaryota; kingdom Metazoa; phylum Arthropoda; class Insecta; order Siphonaptera; family Pulicidae; genus Ctenocephalides; species Ctenocephalides felis. Next base: position 8,206,660 of record NW_020536999.1, read on the forward strand.
GGTAGACATTTATATATATATATATATATATATATATATATATATATATATATGCATAAATAAATTGCATGCATGGCTAAATTTAGGCTGCATATATTTCAAGGGTTTGTTCAAGTAAGCATACAATTTATGAATAATTCAAATATACATACATATATACATATATACATACATATATATATATATATATATATATATATATATATATATATATATATTACACACATGTTACCAATAATTACATAATTTTTTAAAAGAATTTATATTCCACGTGTTCACGCTAGTTTTATTTAAAATTTTCATATCTGGGTATATATAAAAGTTTGTATTAGATTTTAGTAAATTTTATTTAGTTTCTACTAAACTAAAAAAAATTAGAGTGTCTAGTATACATTTTTAAAGTTATTTGAATAAGTATAAAAAATGTCCTGGATTCTATATATTGTCCAAGGTAGATAGTGATATTGCGTTTGTCACAAAGTTTATTTGAAATTTTAGTATCAGAGTATATACAGAAATTTATACCAGATTTAAGTAAATTTTATCTAGTTTCTGCTAAGCTAAATAAATAAAAGTGCCCAGAACGAAATTTTCAAAGTATTTGAAAAAGTACTGAAAAACATCCTGGATCCTATATACATATTGCCAATAATACATCGTGTAGTTTATTTCTTTTCGGGTGATAATTTTTTCAAGTGGAAATTATTTTAAATATAACATAATTATCATTTGTTAATTTACTTATGATTTATTTATTATTATTGTTCTCTGCGAATTCGTGTTTCGAGAAATCACAATTCAATTACATGGTTTCACTATTAGAGTAGTTTCACTCACAGTTATAATTTATTCCTAGATTCATTTTTATAACGTTTCTTCAGATGCAATTCTAGATAGATATATACATTTATAAATTTCATTATATATATATATATATATATATATATATATAAACTATTTCACGATTAAGTTGTGAAGTAAAATCAGCCCATACAGAACTTATACTCGAGCCAATGCATTTTGTATTATACTGTATTATATATATATATATATATATATATATATATATATAATATAATAATAATAAATATAATACAGTTAAGTCCAATCGAGCATATCATTTGCTTTTATTGTACAGTTATGAACAAGAACACTTAACTATGCATTTCACGTAGACGTACTGCAAATTCCCTCCTCTCTTTACAAGAAAAAATGAACTAGTGGTGTATGGCATCGTGCCTTAAGGCAAATTGCTGGAACTTCCCGTACCGTAATGAAATATTCGAGAAATTTTAATCGTTTTCAAATATATTATTACAAATACTCGGTAACTTTCCTTATTTTTGCATTATCTTGTTATATCTGAGCAAATCAAATGTAAATCATAAATCAATCAATTTATCTCCGGAACATTAACAATCGTCATTTCATTTCGAATTCAATTTCAAAAAAAAAATAGTTGCCTAATTTACACTAAATCGAAAAAGTTCTTCCGTATAGTCACAGTCTGAACGCATTTGCGGATAGTTCTGTGCGACATTTTCACTTATACTGTGCTTAGCTTCGCGGCATTTTCACATTTTTCAATAGTTTTCACAAAATTGGAAAAGTGCTCCAAAACCAAACAGTCCTAACGCACTTGGGTAAACATTTGTACCAGAGTGGCGCTTAGACTGTGCTTAGCCTGGGTGATTTTTTAAATTTTTAATCCAAAATTACAAAAATATTTTATGGAAAATAAAAAAAGATGTAATAATTTTTTATCCTCAAAAACAATTATTTTGTCAATACGAGCAGAAAGTTATTTTGATCATTCAAACCGGACGCTTAGTTCTCTCAAAACTGCCATTTTTTGTATATTTATCTCTGTATCTTCTAAATGACTGGGCCTGCCTTTGCCAAAAACTAACAAACACTTCTCCCAATCATTACTAATTGAATGTTTTTTAGTTCATTCAAATCGGAGGCTCCGTTCTCTCAAAAACTCTATTTCCATTTTCTGCACTCTGCTCCGTATCTCCGAAACGGCTGGGCCTGCCTTTGCCAAAAACTAATCAGCACATCTCACTGTCAATAGGAATCGAATGTTTTTTAAACCATTCAAATCGGTTGATCCGTGCGCCCGAAAACGTGGATGACAAAATGCGGACATACAAAACACACACACATCCATTAGTTTTCTGAGGTATGCCAGTAAAATGTTCAGAAACCTTCAAAACGTCGAAAAATTACTATACTATAACTACCCTATGGGAAGTTAAAAAATGTGTATCTGTACATTTTACAAAATTTTCAATAAAAGACAATATTCAATATTAATTAGAACAAAAATACTTTTCAAACAAAGTGTTATATTCCAGGTACATTGTGTGCCATCAGGCAACCCTAAGGATTTCAATTATGCACCATCAGGCAACACCCGAATAATTTCAGACAGTGACTATATTCGCACTCGTATGTTATGAAGCTGAGTCAGAAAGACCCTGTTATCAAACATCGTTTTTTGACATTGTTGCGGTTTCTAGGTTAGGTTTTGTTTCTGACGACCTGAGAAACACGCCTGATTGCACACCAACCGCATGGCTTTTGTCAATATTCAGTATGGAAAGTTCTTCATAACATAGCCTTGCCATAACATTTGTCTCTTATGCGGCAGAATCGGTCCATCAGTCAAACGATTTTTTAAGAGCAATATTTTTTTAACAGTCGCTTATAAATAAATGGACAATTTGTCTTTCGATCGTTAATTGAGCAGTATAAAAATAAATGACGGCATCTTGCTGAGATGTGTTCGAGTTCGAGTGACTTCACTTTACCATTGGTATATTAATTAAGGTCGAGTCGTAGACGAATATCATTCCATTAAATAGAGTCTCTGTCGTTTGTCTTACTTTATGAATTCCTTACATTGCACTACTGTACAATGGGTAAACAAAAAAACATATCAATTAAAAGAAAATCCTTCAGTCGTAACAGTCTTTAAATTATTTAAACAATAATCTTTAAATAACAACTGGTTTAAATTTTTCTGATCGGAACAAGTTTGTAATTATCCTGGCGACAGTGTTGCCCGATTGTGCGAAAAATGATGCAAAGTTATTAGGGTTGCCTGATAGCACACATTGTACTTGGAATTCTAAACTCTCTCTTTGTATCTTTTTACCTGTCAACCCGTTTACTACTTTATTATATTAGTGTTGCCTATAAAAATAATTTCGATTCTAAGATAGAAACTTTAGTTTCTTAAATGCCACTACATTTTTATATGTTTGATTTATGTTTTGAATATAATTAATTCCACATGACGATTTATAATTTTTTTAAGATAATTCGTGCCTTAAGGCATTTTGCGGAAACTTCTCGCAATGAAAATTAAAAAATTTGCGAAAAATTTCAAAACTTTGAAAAAAATTTTAAAGATTTTTGAGAAGTTATAAAAAATACATATTTAAGTTTTTGTAATTTAGAATTTGAAATAAATTAAATTTCTTGAAAAAATTGAATATTTTAATATTTTGGAAATTTTGACTCGCACTGCGTTAGCTGCCAGAAGACGAAATATCGAAGCGCGTAAGCGCCGCGTCGCAGTCTAACGGATAAACATTAGTACGGAACTCATAAAAATATAAACAAAATTTATACTTACTATTAAAATCTCTATAAAATATCTGATAATTTGATGTGCAATATTTTTTTTTACTAGATCTCCGAAACCGCTAGACCTGCCTTCCCAAAAATTTAAACAGTTCTCCATCTTGTCAATACAAAAAAAATGTTTTTTTAAATCATTCAAATCGGACACTCTGTTTTCTTAAAATCTGAATTACCATTTTTGGCTCTTTTTGCCCCGTATCTTCAAAACGGCTGGACCTGCCTTTGCCAAAAAACTAATCAACACATTTCCCCATCAATAGCAATCGAATGTTTTTCGAATTATACAAATCAGTTGATCTGTGCTCTCAAAATCCTCGATGAAAATTTGTATCACACACATCCAATTTTTCTAAGGTATGCCAAAATGTTCAGAAATCTCTGAAACGTAAAGATATGCAAAAATTTTCATTTTCGATTTTTTACGATTACTATAACTTACTCTACGGGAAGTTAATAACAAATTTTCTCGTTTTGAAACAAAAAACGACCAAAAGCGTCAACACTAACCAAGTGACGTCATCGTTCAATGACGAATCTTAATTAACCAAAGTCTAAAAAAGTTCTACTTTAATAATATCATTATTTTTATGTATAAGGCTAAAAAAGTTCTACTTTAATAATATCATTATTTTTATATGAGATCATATTTTTAAACAGTTACCTACATTTATATTTTGTGATGTTATTACTGTCCGATATCAAGCTGTCCGAGTAAATAAAAAGGAATAAAAAAGATCGGTTCATAGATTGTAAAATTATGGAGTCCCACAGTCAACTATAATTTCTGTATTTTTTCTATATTAATTCTATTCTATGATTTAATATTTTTTACCGAGTCCATTAATATTACTTTTGCCTCAAGACATTATTTCTTTTAATCACAAAAACCGTACTCTGACATGAAATCTACCGTTCATCGTGAACATATTGAATAAATTGTAAAAAAAGCGAAAAAACTGGTAATATTTGCAAAAAACATAAATGATAAACTAGAAACCGTTTAAATTCTATATATACATATATATGTAAATAATAATTTGAAATTAATTATCGGTAAGGTTCATCGCCTTTTAAAAAAACGTTAGAGTTCGGTCAATTTTTGGACGGTCACAAACATTATTAGTAATGGAATGAATTTATAATATATAAAATTTTGTAAAAAATTGATTTCTTTGACAAATCGACTTTTTTATACAAAACACTTATCTATCCAATAAATAAATAAATGTAGATTAATAATTTCGCAGAAGAGAACTGAATCATAATTGGAGCGTGGCGGCATTTCATTCAATTTGTTTATAACAATATAAATAATAATAATAAACAGATACATAAATACATAAATATATACATACATACATACACACATATGGAATGTAGTAGTCATTACGTCGAAATTAAATACAATCAATAACGATAAATATATCAGGTTGTCAAATATCTCCCTTCCGCTTTTTTGCTCTTGGTTTAATACAAAAAGGCGGAAGGGAGATATTTGACAACCTAATATATAGTAAAATTTTTTTGGCATCATTTTCAAATGTAAAAGAACCAAAAAAAATGAATAGTATTATTTAAATTAATTTAAAATATTTGTTAGTCAGTAGAGTTCCTTTTTCTCTTATTCAGTGTGTTTGTTAGCATAGTGGGTGAACTTGGAAATTTTGTTCTGGGTACTCTTACTTATTTAGTTTAGTAGAAACTAGACAAAACTTACTAAAATTTTACATAAATCTAATTCAAACGCACTTTTATTTCTGCCATTTAGCGATATATGGATGCGGGACCTTCTTTCACATTTTTTCAGATAACTTGAAAATTTCATTTTGGGCATTTTGATTTTTTTATCTTAAGAGAAACTAGATAAAATTTACCAAAAAATAGTGCAAATTTCTTTATATACTCTGGTACTAGAATTTTGAATAAACTTTATGACAACACCACTTACACTATCTGCCCATAAACAATATTTGCATATGAATGAAGTCCTGGACATTTTTTACACTTATTCAAATAACTTGTAAATTTTGTTTTGGCCATATAGATTTTCTTCGATTTTTATAAACTAGATAAAATTTACTTAAATCTGATATAAATTTCTATATATACTCTAGTACTAAAATTTTAAATAAACTTGGTGAAAACGCGCACTTAACTATACTATCAGCCAATTGATAATAAATGGAATCCAGGACATTTTTCAAACTAAGGCAAATATCTTGGAAATTTCGTTCTGGGCACTCTAAATTTATTTAGCTTAGGAGAAACTAGATAAAATTTACTAAAATCTAGTACAAACTTTTGTATATACTCTGATACTAAAATTTTATATGAACTTGGTGAAAACGCGCACTATACTATCAGCCCACATTTTTCGAACTTAGACAAATATCTTGGAAATTTTGTTCTGGGCACTCTAAATTTTTCAGTTTAGCAGAAACTAAATAAAATTTACAAAAATCTAGTAAAAACGGCTATATATATTCTAATACTAAAATTTTAAACAAACTTTTATAACAACGAGCACTTACACTACCAATTGTCAAAATATAGAATCCAGGACATTATTTATTCGGGGCACTCTAATTTATTTAGCTTAGCATATGGCAGTATGTTTTTAATAGCTCTTTTCATACTTATATAAGTTAATTGAAACAAATATATATATGCAAACAATATTATATTATGATAGTGTAATGATATTCCCAGAATAGGTGTATACAATTTGTATCTTTATGTAAAAATCAATATATATATATTTAAGTCAAATAAAGCAAATTTTCAAATTAAGAGTTAAAATTTAGCTTAGCAGACTAGATAACATTTACTAAAATCTGATATAAATTTCTATATATATCTTGATACTAAAATTTTAAATAAACTTGGTGACAACATGCAATTACACCACAACTGAACAATATATGGAATCCAGGACATTTTTTGGTACCTTTTCAAATAACTTAAAAATTTTGTACCGGGCCCTTATTTTTATTTAGCTTAGCAGAAACTACATAAAATTTACTTAAATCTGGTACAAACATCTATTTACACTCTCATACAAATTTTTTAAATAAAACCAACTGCACGTATACTATTTGCCACAATCAGGTAATTTTTGAACTCAATCTAACTCCTGACTCTATGAATTCCATAGACATCTATTTTTTCAACAAAAAAAAAAATTGCACACGGAAGATTTGTGCGTGCATTTGCACTAATATTAATATCTAGTTTATTCAATATAACTGGTTTTTAAGTAGTCCATAATTTTTGCACTCTACTACACTCCATTAACAAGAACTTAATAAACATTTCTGATATGGTCAGTAGATTCACGCACCTTACATATATCAATACAACAAAAAAAAGAGAAAAATGGACTCTACTGACGAACAACTTAAAGTAGATGACAATTTATATATAGCTAAATTACCACGATATTTGTACATAATTAGTATAAATAATGCAATTTATATTACATTTCTGTTCAGCTTCTTTGTGGGGATGATGACACGTATGCAGTGTCGAAACGTATGAACTAAATATTTGTCATTATGATGTTTTATGTTCGACTTAATCTTATCGTAACAAAATCTTCAGTACTGAATTCTATATATTTGAAAACTGTGTAATTGTGTTTTGCCACCAAGTTTATTTAAAATTTTAATATTAGAGTATATATAGAAATTTATACTGAAATTAAGCAAATTTTATCTAGTTTCTGCTACGTTAAAAATATTAGAGTGCTCAGAATGAAATTTTCAAGTTATTTAATAAGTATAATATATTGTGTAATTGCTTGTTGTTACAAAGTCTATTCTAAATTTTAGTATAAAAATATATATAAAAATTTGCACTGGATTTAAGTAAATTTTATCTAGTTTCAGCTAAGCTAAAAAAATCAGAGTGTCCAGAATGAAATTTTCAAGTTATTTGAATAAGTGTAAAAAATGTCCTCGATTTCATATACTGTCAATTGTTAGATAGTGTAATGGCGCTTTGCCACCAAATTTATTTAAAATTTTAGTTTAAGGGTATATATATAGAAGTTTGTACTAGATTTAGGTAAATTTTATCTAGTTTCTGCTAAGCTAAAAAAATTAGAGGCCCTTAAACAAAATTTTCAAGTTATTTGAATAAGTACAAAAAATGTCCTGAATTCCATATATTGTCAATAGGTCGAGAGTAATTGCACGTTGCCACTATGTTTAATCAAAATTTTAGTATCAGAGTATATAAAGAAATTTGTACTAGACATAAGAAATATTTATCTAGTTTCTGCTAAGCTAAAAAAATCAGAGTGCCCTGAATAAAGTTCTCAAGTTATTTAAATAAGTTAAATGTCACGAATCCTGGACAGTTTGCAAAAAGTGTATGAGTGCCTTGCAACTAAATTAATTAATTTAAAATAATATATAATTATTATATTGTCATAAATAAATAAATATTTTTTACTTACAATCAGAATCATCACAAAATCTGTAAAACTCGATGGCTTTTTTGTACGAATCTCGTCTTAAGAAAACCACATTGAGGTCTAAAATACTCAAATTGTCCTCGGAGAAAAACATTGTCACAATAATTACACAAAAACTACTATTTTAAAAAGTCATTTTCTACATAGCAATATTTATAAAACTCTATTGATATAAATATAAAAATTGTATGTACTCTAAAAATAATTCCACTCAATTTTCATTCAACTAAATTATCTTTATCAAAACAAAAACTTTCTGTTTTCCACAAACAACTAAAATATCTTTTAAAACAATTATTAAAACAAAAACTTTCTGTTAAAACGAAATCGAAACAGCTGCGTTTTGAAAACAATTATTAATTATTATTAATAAATAAAAGTCTCGGATAAGATATTTTCATATAAATATAGATTGGAAAATATTTTTGATAGTAATGAAATGTTTTGTAAACTGTTTTATGTGAAATAATGAAACGATACCTTTCTTGTTGAACATGCGCACTTGAGGTTTAGATAAAAAGTGTTATTTACTAGATAAGAATATATATATTATATATATATATATATATATATATATATATATAACATATCGATAAAATACTCAATTTGTTTAGATATGATAACACGAATATTTAGTTCACGATACGAGATTTAATCAGCGTTTTTTTTTTAAAATTTAGCAAAGATCCAAACCAATATTACTTCCCAAAGACTAAAACGATTTCCTAGTCTAACCCTATTAAAATTAATTTCATTATAAAAATTAATTAGAGTCGTAAAGTTTAGCATAAGCTCAACGTATGGGACAATTTTTGAAATTTAACTAATACCCAAACCAGGTTCTTAGTTTTATTTAATTTTTATATGCCCTTAAAAAGTATAAAAATAATTTTAAAGTTTTTTAAAAATTGATTCTATTTTTTTCGTTTAATGTGTATATAGTAGTACAAACGATGAAATTTCACCAACACTTTCTAAAGTTTAGCAAAGACCCGAACCAGGTTCAGAATTTTGCTAAAACTGTTACCCATAATTTTGATAATCTTTCAATGAACTGAAACAATTGTATAAATTTTCAATAATAAGTAGTTTAATTATAAAAATTAATTACAGTCGCAAAGTTTAGTACAAGCACTTGACATATGACAAAATTTCAAAATTTAGCTAAGAACCGAACCAAGTTTTTAATTTTCTTAATTCTTTACATGCCCATGAAAACTCGTTTAATTATAAAAATTGTGTTTAAATCATTCAAATCAGTTGAACCTTATTAACTTCCCGTAGGGCAAGTTATAGTAATTGCAAAAAAATCGAAAATGAAAATGTTTATATAACTTCACGTTTCAAAAGCTTCTGAACATTTTGGCATACCTTAAAAAAAATGGATGTGTGTGCGTGTATGTATGTAAGTTCGGATACAAATTTTCGTCGACGATTTCGGGAACACGTATTAAGCGATTTGAATAATTCAAAAAAACATTCGATTTGTATTGATAAGGAGACGTGCAGATTATTTTTTGGCGAAGGCAGATCTAGCCGTTCCGAAGATACTGGGCAAAAAGTTCCGAAAACGGTAACTCAGTTTTTAAGAGAACGGAGCGTCCGATTTGAATAATTCGGACCGATTTGAATAATGTATTGACTAAATGAAGAACTGTTCAAATTTTTGAACAGGCAGGTCCAACGACTTTGGAGATATGGAGGAAAAAGTAAAAAAAATGAGCCATTTGGCGGTCAAAAATGAACATTAGACATATGCACATCGTATTATCAGATATTTTATAGATATTTTTACAATAAGTATAAATTTTGTTTACATTTCTATGGGTTCCGTACCAATGTTTACGCGTTAGACGGCGACGCGGCGCTTACGCGCTTCGTTATTTTGTCTTTATGCCGTTAAAGCAGTACGATTGCTTTGAAAAAAGTTCAGAATTTCCAAAATATTTCAAAATAAATTTTTCTTCAAAAAGTCTTTTTTTTTTAAGAAAAAAAGTAAATTGTTAAAAATTTAGTTTCTCAAAAATATAATGTTTTCAGAGTAATTTTTTTTTCAAAAATGTTAATCGTTTTTAAAAAAATAATAATTTTTGGTACGGAAAGTTCCTGCAATTTGCCGTAAGGCACGATGCCATGCGCCCCACTAGTTGCACTTTTTGCTCCAAAGTACCTCTATAACCATTGATCCTGTCTTTGCCAAAAACGAATCATCTCGTCTCTCCATCAATAGGAATCGAATGTTTTTTAAACCACTCAAATCGGTTGATCCGTGCGCCCTAAAACGTGACTGGAAATTTGTATCCACACATACATACACACACACACACACAAACATCCATTTAGTTTCTGAGGTATGCCAAAATGTTCAGAAACCTTCAAAACGTCGAGAAATGTAAAAATTTTCAATTCCGATATTCGGCCCGTTATCCTACGGGAAGTTAAAATCAAGAATATATATTTAGAATGAGCTATATTTTTTCTAAGGTATGCCAGAATGTTCAGAAACCTTTGAAACGATTTTTGGTCAATTACTATAACTTACTAATTACAAAATAAATATTCCTCTGACCTTTATTATAATCCGATGAAGCTCCCATGCTGACGCACTCCGACACGCACCTATCTCCTGGCGCCATCTCTGCGTCACCGACCTGCTGCTGCTGTCTGATTTTCATCATCATCGCATTTGCATCATCGAAACCATCTTCATTTCTCATCACCGACCTATCACTTTTCAAAGTAGAACTATCATCAGAAAAATCACTATTCTTTATCATCTTATTATGACGCCTATAATCATCACCACACTGCTTATCATCATCAATAATCGCCATTAAAGTGAAATCATCGTTATCATCATTTTCTTCGTCCTCTTCGCGAACTGTGGCTTGTTTTGTTCTAAGACAAAATCGGTCTTGCTGATGATCGGATGATGATGATGATGATGATTTGTTATTGCCGATGATGAAACGGTGACAGTTGAGAATCGATGCTGAACCGTTGGAGGACGATGATGATGATGATACGTCATCGTTGATGAATGGTTGGTGGTTGCAGGGCGAGCGGCTGTCGAGGCGGACGCGGGGGAGCTCGGAGCCGAAGAATAAAGCACCCAACTGGAAAAAGATAATTAATAGTAATAAGATTGAAGTAAAACTTGATTGCTACTGTACAAGATGGCATTTAAGTAAGTAAGCACAATTTTGAATAATGTTTATTAGTAATTACCATATTACTAATACTCGTGATCACATTTATTAGTATCGACAATTATACACATTTATATATTAACTAACAAACCCAACGAACTCCGTTTCGCCACCAGATGGTTTCGTGAGAAAGATGAAGAAATTTTTTGTTTGTTTTATATTTGAAAAGGAAAAATTTGATTTTATTGCACAGCAGTAATGAATTTATTTCGATTACAAAAATGAAGTGTATTTTAGTTGAACTTCTCTTAGTAAATGAAAGTAAATCCACAAATTATCCATTTCATTGAAGTGCTCTTTGATAAACCACATTTTTTGTTTTTTGGTCTGACGTTAACACAAACAAAGCGGATGGTTTTCCAACTCGGAACAGGCAACGTATAACTGCCCATATGAAAAACAATGATTTTCTAAATAATCTACTTGAAATTTATCCCGCAAACACTAAGCAATGGCCTTGCGACTTGTTATTGCGAACACAAGGCGAACTGGAAATTGCAATCGTTTGAAGTCAAACGGAAGACCAGTCGGAATCAATGGTATGTCACCAAATCGCCAGCAATTTTTGATTGAATGGTGAAATTCAGTGCGTGTACATCATTATTCTTTGCGGCAAGAATTGCTCGTTGACTTAACCAAGCATAATTCTGATAATTCTCACTAATGTCATTACTCGAATTTTTAATTATGGTGCGTGAAGTTCCAGCAGCTTGCATTAAGGTACGATGCCATGCACAACTAATTTTCTTAGCTATAAACCTTGCGGAACCCGAGACCTTTCCAACGAATGCAAAATTGTCGAAATCGGTTCGTGCGTTCTGGAGGAAAACCCGACTTATTTTTATATATATAGAAGATTATTTCCTCATTGCATATTATTTTTGTAATTGAAAGACGTTTCACATCATTGTATGGAAAACGATAATGGCATCACGTTTTAAATTGCATTTCATATGATATTGAGTCATTTATAATGCATATATATTATATATATATATATATATATATATATATATATATTTATTACGATGCATATATAACATATATATATGTTATTTATGCATCGTACTTATGAAACCAAATAGTATTGCCATCTACCGCGCGTATAAATCTCAAGAGCAGATATTTAAACCTCGAGACTCTACATATTACATGAGCTCACTCACAAGCAATAAGTAAAGTTCTATTAATTCAGTAGTTGAATATGAAGAAATGGCTTGGCCGATCTTTACCAAAAACTAATCAGCACAACCTCTAACCGATATTTCTCGAACAATTTTAGAATTTTCAAAATCGGTTCAAAATTTTTGGCTAAATCGAGATTGAAATATTGTGCACTAGTCGATTTAAACGATTTATGTTGACTTTTTGAATGATAGTAATAAACAAGTAAACTTAGAACGAATCCACTTCACTCTGTATGAGTGTTTTCAGGATATCATAGATGGTGCTAGTGTGCTTCGGGATTTATTTTAAAACACATTTTGTCTAGATACATCATACGTACTTTCAACGTTGAAGTACCAATTTTGTATATAGAAATATATCTTTTTCGAATGAAAAAATGTTAAATTTTTTCTCATTTTACAACATATTAGTGATTTTGTTAAAATATATTTTAATGGCGTATATTTTGTTTTCATTTAACTCGGTCAAATAAATCAGGTTTATTTTTTCTATATTATATATTTATCTATATAAATTTTATCCTAGATTTAAACCTTAGGGTAAATTTACGTGCTACGGTCGGTGGCGACATCTATGATATGCTGAAAGAACTAAAAACTATGTAATTTCAAAGTTGCCGTGTTGGCAATCTATTTACACTTGTTTATATATGATAATAAAAAACAATTTATATTTCTAACACAACAAACAACACAACATCGAAGTTTTACCTTGATGTCTCTATTAGGCGTTACTGGAAAAATCTTCACAGAGCAGCACAATAAAAAAATATTATTGAATTAATATTCAATAAACTTAAATAATTAAGTATATATATATATATATATATATATATATATATTTAAAGGAATGAGTAACATGTATAAATAATTAGTAATATATATAAAGTTTATTACAAAATGGTTCAAGTTCATGCTAAAACAAACGGCGTATAAACGTGCTGCTATCTCGAAATACTACAGCACACTACGCAACGGTTTTAAAATTTAAAAACAATTAAATTAAGTTTCTCTTTC
>NW_020536999.1:8221203-8256091 GCF_003426905.1 Ctenocephalides felis
TTTAACCAAAAAAACATTCTTACCAAAATTCTAATCAGAAGATTTTTAGGACTAAGGGGCCGTTCAAGTATTACGTAAGAACTATAGGAGGGCGGGGGGTTGTTGATTTGCTTATTTTGGGTTGACATGGGGGGCAGGGGAGTCTGGATGATGATTACGTCATAGGTAGTATTTTTATTTTTTTACATTAATTGCAAAATGTTTACGTAAGCATGGGGGTAGGGGGTAAGACCTTTGCTTACTTTTGCTGACAAGGGGGATGGGGGGGGGGGGGTAAATAATTGTAATAAATCTGCTTACGTAATACTTGAACGATCCCTAATAACAAATTTATTCAAGTTTTAAATAAATTAAATTAAATAAATTTGGAAATATTTTGGCAAGATTGCGTCGATTCTGTAAAACAAATCATGAAAGTTTTGAACTAAATTAATAATTATATTATGAAAAAAGTTGTATTTATTTATATTTTGATTAAAATTATGCTAAAAATAATTTTCAATAGTTTAATTAAATTTAATTTAAATTTATTTTAACTCGAAAAAACACGTGTAAATTTTTTACACCAAAAAGCACTTGTTCAACCCTCACGAACCACTATCTAGTTTTATTAAATTAAATTAATTAAAAAACAATTTAAATGTTGAAAATACTTTTCACAACGTACCATTTTTAGTGAATTTTGATTTTAATATTATTAAATAAATTTACCACATAAATCCTAATTTTAGCACTATTCAACACCAAATTCTAACCACAAAACACAACAGACACATTTTTTCCAACACCGTAACACTTTGCAACAATTTGACAGTTATGTCGTCCAATTTGCAACCACAAATATAATATAAATTAATAATTATTTACTTATTACTTAAATGTCTATTATCAACAATTTGAGTAGTGTTTCGTATCTAAATTTCTAAATTTCGTCGAATTTCCTTCGCGATCCGCCTCCGTGAACGGATTCCTCTGACTGAACACGGCAACGGCAACGCCATCATCATAACCGTACCGAACGCACACACACGCACCCGATACGCACCCGACACGCACGCACACACGATCATTTCTTGAAATAAACACGCGGCCGCTTTAAAGGTGTGCGAGCGAAGGCAGATAATAGACGGGGAGCTGGCGAGGTGGAAAACAATTGCAAAATTTAATACTTTGTAATAATTGGATTGGACTCGTGTGGCAGAATTTTGTGTAGTGACGAGTATATTTGTTATACGTATGAAACAGTTAGCATAGACTTTTTAAATTAGCAAATAAACTAGTGGTGTATGGCATCCTACTTATTACACTTCTCTTTATAAAAATAATCCCCAGTACTTTAATTTATCTTCCATGTCTGATTCCCACTATGTCACAAGAAATAGAACTATCAAAGGATCGACTTTTAAGCTCAATACTACTTTTAATTCAATTGATGGTTTTGGTATTAAACTGTTCAATTTATTACCTTTACAAATACGTCAACTAAGCAATCATAAATTCCACACGTTTTGATTAAATTACTAAAAGCCAACAGTTTTTATGACATTTTTGAATATATTAATTTTGACTTCAAAAAATACAGTGATACCATCCCCTTCATATTATAAATATCTATTGTTACTAATTATATGTGATATCTTACAAATACAGAAATTTTTGGCTATAACTAAGTATTACTTAGCTGTAATCTCTGATACTGCTCTTTTTTTCAGAAAAGCTTCTAAACTTTTTAATAATTTCTGCAAATTAATGGATATATAGGACCTCAACTTTTAAAGATGCTCTAAACGAAGACGCAATATCAAGTTTCATAAAATCAAGACACAAAATTAATTTCATCATTTGTATTTTATATTTGGTTGTTTTGTTATTTAATTGTAAAATTGTGAATTGTATATCTAATACATCTGAATACATTTAAAAACATCTAAATACATCGTGTCTTAAGGCAAATTGCTGGAACTTCCCGTACCGTAATGAAATATTTGAGAAATTTTAAACGTTTTCAAATATATTATTACAAATACTGTAACTTTCATTATTGTTGCTACCTTATTGTTATATCAAAGCAAATCAAATGTAAATTATAAATAAATCAAATTATCTCCAGAACATTGACAATCGTCATTTCATTTCGAATTCAATTTCAATAAAAATAGTTGTCTAATTTACGCAAAATTGAAAAAGTAGCTCCCGTATCGTCACAGTCTAAACGCATTTGCAAATAATTCTGTGCGACATTTTCACTTAACTTTGCTTAATTGTGCTTAACTTGGCGGCATTTTCACATTTTTCAATAGTTTTCACAAAATTGAAAAAGTGCTCCAGTACATAAACGGTCTAAACGCACTTAGGTAAACATATGTACCAGAGTGGCGTTTAGACTGTGCTTTGTTTGAGTAATTTTTTGAATTTTTTAATCGAAAATTACAAAAATATTTTATTGAAAATAAAAAAAAAAAGTAATAATTTATTATCCTCAAAAGCAATTGTTTTGTCAATAGAAGCAGAAAGTTTTTTAGATCATTCAATTCGATACTCCGTTCTCTCAAAAACTTGATTTGTATTTTCTGCACTCTTTGCTCCGCATCTCCGTAACGACTCGACCTGCCTTTGTCAAAAACTAATCAGCACATCTCCCTATCAATAGGAATCAAGCGTTTTTTAAACCATTCAAATCGGTTGGTCCGTGCGCCCGAAAAAGTGGACAAAAAAATGCGGGCATACAAAACACACACACACATACATACATTCATTTAGTTTCTGAGGTATGCCAGCAAAATGTTCAGAAACTTTCATAACGTCGAGAAATGCAAAAATTTTCATTTTCGATTTTTGGCTGATTACTATAACTACCCTACGGGAAGTTAAAAAGAACTCTATTGACCAGCAAATTACAATAGGAAAAGAGACTTCAACTGAGAAGGTAATGGCATTCAATAAGAAAAAGAAGTCTACTGACAAGAAATTTAAATAAATGAAAGAAAGGAACTCTACTAATGAGCAAACTCTTGTGAAACAACAGAAAATTAAAAAAAAGAGTAAAAATAATGCCAAACAAGCTATAATAATATGGGGGTGCCCATTAATAATATAAGGAGGAAAATATCACGGATATTTTTTTTACCTAGATTAAAAAAAATCATCACTTTTTGAAAAAGATTCAAAAATTTTACGATATTTTCTAATTACTAAAAATACGCTTTTTCTAGTTACTGATCGGATAAGGGGAAAGCGTTAATTTAAATATCGCCAAAAATATCGGAGAAGTTCAAAAATTCGATCACGTGATTCAATAAACGGTCTCTAAAAAAATGAGTCTACTGACAACAGGCGCAAAACCTGTGCCAATTAGTATAGTAAAAGGAACACTACTGACGAGCAAACTAAATCCGATCTTAAAAATTAAAAAAAGGTAATCTACTCACCAGCTCTCCATCTATTCCTATTTAGAAAAGTATGTTTACGTTCAGCCAAACACACAGGTTCGAAAAGGACACCTATACCTATACCTAAACCAATACCTATCCGTACAATAAAACATCTCTTCTTCTAGGTTAGATGATATTACATATACATATACACATGCAGTCACCACACGTCCATGGTGCAAGTGCATTTATATTTATAACACGAAAATAAAATGCGTGAGGGATAGACAAAAAAAAAATAAAAAACAGAACGAAACGGTAATAAAAACACATTACCTAGAAACCACATACATACTTGTTTTGAAACAGCTGATTGGAATAAATCGAAATAAATCATACATTTATTAACTATTTTATTTACAATTGACAATATATAAATGCATGCTCTATATACTTTTTATAAATAATATTTAATTTTTTCAACATGGCTGTTGAAAATGGCGGTGACAGTTGCAAAACTTTTAACTTCAATTTTTTTATATTTACTTTAGTATCTTAAAATATTTGATAGATTGAAAAAATGTCATATTATACTGCAACTTGCAGAAAATAAGTCGGTAGAAATATTTTTATTAACAATATTTATTTAATTAAATTTGACGTTTCAATTTCAACATGGCTGCTCGGTTGACAGTTGATTATTCAAAATAAATAACTATTTTATTAAAGTAGTTTTTATGCTAAACAAAATGTGACGCTCAAACAAAAATATTGAAATGTATAATTCAATTACATTTTATTTTATTATTAACTACACTTGATAGTATTCAATTTTTTTGGCATTTCACTTTCAACATGGCCGCATAACAGTTGTCAGTTGACAATTGTACAAATTTTTGTTAAACTTGAAATTTCTAAAATTTACTTTAATATCTTAAAATAATTTAGAGATTAAAAATGTCATATTATGCAGCAACTTGTAGAAAATAAGTCGGTAGAAGTATTTTTATTACCAATATTTATTTAAATATACTTGACGTTTCAATTTCAACATGGCTGCCGGTTGACAGTTGATTAAAAAAAAACTGTTTTATTAAAGTAGTTTATAACAAACAAAATGTGACGCTCAAACAAAAATATAGAAATATATCAATTACATTTTATTTTATTATTAACTATATAAAAAAGCCAGTAGAAGTATATTTATTAACAATAATATTTAATTTGATTAACTTGACGTTTCAATTTCAACATGGCTGCTCGGTTGACAGTTGCAATAAAAACTACTAAAAAAAATTACTTAAGACAAGTTTTTATTTTGAAACAGTTGAATTAAATGTATATGGTTTATATAATAATATTACACGAATAAAAATTACAATTTTTTTTATTATCAGAATTATACTTAAAGAGTTCTATAACGCAACCCAGTGGTTTTCTTGTCTCTCTATGATGAGACAAAGGTAAAATTTGTAGAACACTTGTAATAAAAATAGTAACACTCGTTTTTATTATTTTATAAAAATTAGGTAAGACTCTACATTTATTTAGAGGTGACCGGTAGACATTTATATATATATATATATATATATATATATATATATATATGCATAAATAAATTGCATGCATGGCTAAATTTAGGCTGCATATATTTCAAGGGTTTGTTCAAGTAAGCATACAATTTATGAATAATTCAAATATACATACATATATACATATATACATATATATATATATATATATATATATATTATATATATATTACACACATGTTACCAATAATTACATAATTTTTTAAAAGAATTTATATTCCACGTGTTCACGCTAGTTTTATTTAAAATTTTCATATCTGGGTATATATAAAAGTTTGTATTAGATTTTAGTAAATTTTATTTAGTTTCTACTAAACTAAAAAAAATTAGAGTGTCTAGTATACATTTTTAAAGTTATTTGAATAAGTATAAAAAATGTCCTGGATTCTATATATTGTCCAAGGTAGATAGTGATATTGCGTTTGTCACAAAGTTTATTTGAAATTTTAGTATCAGAGTATATACAGAAATTTATACCAGATTTAAGTAAATTTTATCTAGTTTCTGCTAAGCTAAATAAATAAAAGTGCCCAGAACGAAATTTTCAAAGTATTTGAAAAAGTACTGAAAAACATCCTGGATCCTATATACATATTGCCAATAATACATCGTGTAGTTTATTTCTTTTCGGGTGATAATTTTTTCAAGTGGAAATTATTTTAAATATAACATAATTATCATTTGTTAATTTACTTATGATTTATTTATTATTATTGTTCTCTGCGAATTCGTGTTTCGAGAAATCACAATTCAATTACATGGTTTCACTATTAGAGTAGTTTCACTCACAGTTATAATTTATTCCTAGATTCATTTTTATAACGTTTCTTCAGATGCAATTCTAGATAGATATATACATTTATAAATTGCATTATATATATATATATATATATATATATATATATATATATATGTATATATTGCTATTAAGTTGTAAAGTAAAATCAGCCCATACAGAACTGATACTCGAGCCGATGGATTTTGTATTATATTGTATTATATATATATATATATATATATATATATATATGATAATAACAATAAATATAATACAGTTAAGTCCAATCGAGCATATCATTTGCTTTTATTGTACAGTTATGAACAAGAACACTTAACTATGCATTTCACGTAGACGTACTGCAAATTCCCTCCTCTCTTTACAAGAAAAAATGAACTAGTGGTGTATGGCATCGTGCCTTAAGGCAAATTGCTGGAACTTCCCGTACCGTAATGAAATATTCGAGAAATTTTAATCGTTTTCAAATATATTATTACAAATACTGTAACTTTCATTATTTTTGCTATCTTATAATATCTGATAATGAGCAAATCAAATGTAAATCATAAATCAATCAATTTATCTCCAGAACATTAACAATCGTCATTTCATTTCGAATTCAATTTCAAAAAAATAGTTGCCTAATGTACACAAAATTGAACTGAATTGCTCCGGTATAGTCACAGTCTAAATGCATTTGCAAATAATTCTGTGCGACATTTTCACTTATACTGTGCTTAACTTGGCAGCATTTTCACATTTTTCAATAGTTTTCACAAAAATTGAAAAAGTGCTCCAATAAACAGTCTAAACGCACTTGGGTAAACATTTGTACCAGAGTGGCGCTTAGACTGTGCTTAGCCTGGGTAATTTTTTGAATTTTTTAATCCAAAATTACAAAAATATTTTTTGAAAAAAAAATTAGAAACAATTTTTTTTTCCAAAAGCAATTATTTTGTTGAAACAAGCAGAAAGTTCTTTGAATCATTTAAATCGGTCAGATTTCTCAAAAACTGCCATTTTTTAACATTTAGCTCTTTATCTCCAAAACCGTTGGGCCTACTTTTGCCAAAAACTAATAACCACTTCCCCCCAATCATTACAAATTGAATATTTTTCGGATCATTCAAATCGGATGCTCTGTTCTTTCAAAAACTCGATTTCTATTTTCTGCACTCTCATCTCCGTAATGGCTGGGCCTGCCTTTGCCAAAACCTAATCAGTACATCTCTCTGTCAATAGGAATCGAATGTTTTTTAAACCATTCAAATCGGTTGATCCGTGCGCCCGAAAACGTGGATGAAAAAATGCGGACATACAAAACACACACACACATCCATTTTTTCTGAAGTATGCCAAAATGTTCAGAAACCTTCAAAACGTCGAGAAATGCAGAAAATTTCATTTACGATTTTCGGCCCATTACTATACTATAACTACCCTATGGGAAGTTAAAAAATGTGTATCTGTACATTTTACAAAATTTTTAATAAAAAACAATATTCAATATTAATTAGAACAAAAATACTTTACAAACAAAGTGTTATATTCCAGGTACATTGTGCGCCATCAGGCAACCCTAAGGATTTCAATTATGCACCATCAGGCAACACCGAATAATTTCAGACAGTGACTATATTCGCACTCGTATGTTATGAAGCTGAGTCAGAAGGACCCTGTCATCTAACATCGTTTTTTTTACAATCATGCGGTTTCTAGGATAGGTTTTCGAGAAATACGCCTGACTGCACACAAACCACATGGCTTTTGTCAATATTCAGTATGGAAAGTTCTTCATAACATGGCCTTGCCATAACATTTGTCTCTTATGCGGCAGAATCGGTCCATCAGTCAAACGATATTTTAAGAGCAATATTTTTAATAGTCGTTTATAAATAAATGGACAATTTGTCTTTAGTCTTTCGATCGTTAATTGAGCAGTATAAAAATAAATGACGGCATCTTGCTGAGATGTGTTCGAGTGACTTCACTTTACCATTGGTATATTAATTAAGGTCGAGTCGTAGACGAATATCATTCCATTAAATTGAGTCTCTGTCGTTTGTCTTACTTTATGAATTCCTTACATTGCAGTACTGTAAAACGAATAAACACACAAGAAAACAACTCAATAAAAAATATCCTTTAGTCTACTTTTGTAATAATCTTTGAATTATTTAAACAACAATTAGTTTGGACACTGATGCCACTACCGCCT
This sequence comes from Ctenocephalides felis, assembly GCF_003426905.1. Classification (NCBI taxonomy): domain Eukaryota; kingdom Metazoa; phylum Arthropoda; class Insecta; order Siphonaptera; family Pulicidae; genus Ctenocephalides; species Ctenocephalides felis. The sequence goes on from NW_020536999.1 coordinate 8,229,163, forward strand.
GTCCACTGAATAAAAAGATTCATTCGTATATTCTGAAATTATAAGGTCCTGCAGTCAACACAATTCTATAAGCAACTGGAAAAAATGCGATATTTTTATGTTTTCTCGATGTTTCAAGCAATTCTGAATCGAATGAGACCGAATGAGACCGATTTGGCCGATTTTGGGTCCGCCATCTAGCGTTTCTTTTTTAATTCCTTCATTTTCTTGTTTTTTTTTTCAATGACCAGCCGAACCAGCCATTCGAATAAAATTATTTTTTATTATTACCGGAAGGATTTTACTTTTGAACTAGTGGTGTATGGCATCGTGCCTTAAGGCAAATTGCTGTAACAATATTATATAACATTCACTATTAATATTTTATAGATAAAATATGAGAGTTTATAAACTGGACGACGACGTTTAAATATGCTACCATAAAAAGTCAATAAACTGAACTAAATCAAGCTCAGTTAGAATTAAAGGACCTCATCTCAGATTTCTAAGAATTATATAAACTGAATTGCAAAGTAAAAATGATTTATTTAAGGTATATTTTTTTGAGATTCAGACCTATTCGTTAAAATAACAAAAATCAATTGCAATCAAAATAATTTTTCGTTTAAAAATAGAATCTGTTGTTCTGAGTTCAATTGCGTTCACAATTTTTGTTAAAGTTTCAATTTTCTAAAAAAAATATATAAGCAGTTTAAAATATTAAAGCATAAATGTTTGTTGAGAATATACGATTTAATTCGACTTGTGGTTTTTATTAACAATATATAACAACTATCTCAAAAACAATACAGAAATGTATTCTTTATATTTTTCATATTAATAATTAATAAATACTTGAGAATAATATTTTCGACAAACTTATTTTTTTTCAATTTTCTCATTACTCAATTAATTAATAAAAAATTCACGAAAAGACAATTTTCAACCGAACAATTGTCCTTTCGTAAATTTTTCATTAATTGAATCAAAACTAGTGGTGCATGGCATCGTACCTTAAAACAAACAGCTGGAACTTCCCGTACCAAAAATTAAAAAAATTTACAAAAAAATCATACCTTTGCAAAATTTAGAGATTTTTGAAGGTTTAGAGAAAATCTGAGTTTTAGAAAAAATTGAGTTTTTGAAATGATTTGAATTTAAAAAGAAATGAATTTCTTAAAAAAATTGTTTTTTTTTATATTTTGGAAATTTTAAAAGTTCTGAAATTTAAACATTTATAATAATTATTAAAAATCTCTATAAAATATCTAATGATTTGATGTGCATATGTCCAAAATGGCTTTGTTTTACACTTTTTTTTATTGGATCTCCGAAAACATTTACCAGTTCTTCATTTCATCAATACCTTCTCTCAAAAACTCAAATTCTATTTTCTGCACTCTTTGCTCCGTATCTCTGAAACGGTCGGAGCTGCATTTGCCAAAAACTAATCAGCACATCTCCCCATCAATACAAATCGAATGTTTTTTGAATTTTTCAAATTGGTTGATCCGTGTTCACGAAATCGTCAAAACAAAAAATTGTATCCGCACACACACACATCATTTTTTTAAGGTATTCCAAAATGTTCAGAAACCTCTGAAACGTAAAGATATGCAAAACATTTCATTCATGATTTTTTACGGTTACTATAACTTGCCCTAAAATAAGTTAATAACAAATTTTCTCGTTTTGAAACAAAAAACGACCAATCGCGTCAACTCTAATCAAGTGACGTCATCGTTCAATGACGAATCAAAATTAACCAAAGTCTAAAAAAGTTCTACTTTAATAATATCATTATTTTTATGTATAAGGCTAAAAAAGTTCTACTTTAATAATATCATTATTTTTATATGAGATCATATTTTTAAACAGTTACCTACATTTATATTTTGTGATGTTATTACTGCCCGATATCAAGCAGTCCAAGTAAATGAAAAGGAATAAAAAAGATCGGTTCATAGATTGTAAAATTATGGAGTCCCACAGTCAACTATAATTTCTGTATTTTTTCTATATTAATTCTATTCTATGATTTAATATTTTTTTACTAAGTCCATTAATATTACTTTTGCCTCAAGACATTATTTCTATTTTCACAAAAACTGTACTCTGACATGAAATCTACCGTTCGTCGTGCACATATTGAATAAATTGTAAAAAAAAAGCGAAAAAACTGGTAATATTTGCAAAAAACATAAATGATAAACTAGAAACCGTTTAAATTTTATATATACATATATATGTAAATAATAATTTGAAATTAATTATCGGTAAGGTTCATCGCCTTTTACCAAAACGTTAGAGTTCGGTGAATTTTTGGACGGTCACAAACATTATTAGTAATGGAATGAATTTATAATATATAAAATTTTGTAAAAAAATTGATTTCTCTGACAAATCGACTTTTTTTATACAACAAAACACTTATCTATCCAATAAATAAATAAATGTAGATTAATAATTTCGCAGAAGAGAACTGAATCATAATTGGAGCGTGGCGGCATTTCGTTCAATTTGTTTATAACAATATACACGTAAATAATAATAATAAACAGATACATACATACATGAAAAACATACATACATACATATGGAATGATTGTAGTCATTACGTTAAAATTAAATGCAATAAATAACGACAAATGTATATTCTACTTGTCAACATTTTCAAATTCATGACAAACAAAAAAAATAAGTTTAATTATTTAAATTAATTTTTAACTTCCCGTAGGGCAAGTTATAGTAATCGCAAAAAAATCGAAAATGAAATTTTTTATATATCTTTACGTTTCAGAGGTTTCTGAATATTTTGGCATACCTTAGAAAAAATGGATGTATGTGTGAGTGTGTGTGTGTATGTATGTATGTATGTACGTGTGTGTATGTATGTGCGGATACAAATTTTCGTCGACGATTTCGGGAACACGGATAAAGCAATTTGAATAATTTAAAAAACATTCGATCCGTATTGATAAGGAGACGTGCTGATTAGTTTTTGGCGGAGGTAGGTTTAACCGTTCCGAAGATACGGGGCAAAAAGTGCCAAAAACGGTAACTCAGTTTTTAAGAGAACGGAGCGTCCGATTTGAATAATTCAAAAAACATTTCACTTGTATTGACAAGATGAAGAATCGATAAAATTTTCATGAAGGTAGGTCTAGCGGTTTCGAAGATATGGAGGAAAAAGTAAAAAAATGAGCCATTTGACGGTCAAAAATGATCATTAGACATATGCACATCAAATTATCAGATATTTTATAGAGATTTTAACAATAAGTATACATTTTGTTAACATTCCTATGGGTTCCGTACCAATGCTTATGCGTTAGACAGCAACGCGGCGCTTACGCGCTTTATATTTTGTCCCTATGCAGTTAAAGCAGTACGATTGCTTTGAAAAAAAAAGTTCAGATCTTCCACAATATGTCAAAATAAAGAAAAAAAAAATTAAAAAAAAATTTTTTTTAAAAATTTTTTTTTCAAAAAAAAGTAATTTTTTGTCCAATTTATAGTTTCTCAAATATCTAATTTTTTCAAAGTAAATTTTTTTCAAAAATGTTAATCGTTTTTAAAAAAATAATAATTTTTGGTACGGGAAGTTCCAGCAATTTGCCTTAAGGCACGATGCCTTAATTGCCTTAAGACAGAATTCCACTTACAGCTAGTTTTTGAACTCAATCTCACTCCTGACTCTAGTTCCATAGACATATATTTTTTTCAATAAAAAAAAACTTGCACACGGAAGATTTCCTCGTGCGTGCATTTGCACTAATATTAATATCTAGTTTATTCAATATAACTGGTTTTTATTAAGTAGTCCATAATTTTTGCACTCTACTACACTCCATTAACAAGAAAATAATAAACATTTGTGGTACGGTCAGTAGATTCACGCACCTTACATATATAAATACAACAAAAAAAAAAAAGAAAAAAGGACTCTACTGACGAACAACTTAAAGCAAATGACAAGATATATATAACTAAATTACCACGATATTTGTACATAATTAGTATAAATTTATTACATTTGTGCTCAGCTTGATGTGGGGATGATGACACGCATGTAGTGTCGAAATGTATGATGTAGTGTCGAATACTTGCCATTATTTATGATGTTTTATGTTCGACCTAATAGCTATTAGCATATCAAGAATATAATTAGTAACAAAATTTTCAGTTCTGGATTCTACGTGTATATATTTGAAAATAGTGTAATTGTGTGTTGCCACCAAGTTTATTTAAAATTTTAGTATCAAAGTATATATAAAAATTTGTACTCGATTTAAGTAAATTTTATCTAGTTTCTGCTAAGCAAATAAAATTGAAGAGCTCGGAAGAAAATTTCGATGTTATTTGTATAAATATTAGAAAATGTCCTGGATCTCATATACGTGGTCTGTTCAAAAAGTACCCGGAATTTTCGTTTTTTCAAAAAAATATTTATTTATTCGTCTACATTAATGTGGTCCCCTTCAAAGTAGTCCCCCCCAGATATAATACACTTATGCCAGCGTTTTTTTCAATTTTCGAAGCACCCTTGATATTCACTTTTCGATATGTCCTTGAGCACTCTCAGCGATTTCCTTCAATCGAGGAAAACCGCCGTCCTTTCATGGGTCTCTTCAACTTTGGGAATAGGAAAAAGTCACACGGAGCCATATCTGGTGAATTTTTGCACTTTGCAACACTTTATTTCATTTTTTACGCAAAATTTAATACAAATTCTTTGACTTTTCAATTCTTCCATTGTAAAAATCGCCGAGCTCAGAAAAACACGTCGAACCTTAGCGAATACCACAGACAAAGTAAACAGTGAATATAGCTGAAAATTTCATCATACTTTAGGGGCATGTATACCAACACAATAAAAAAAAATTTTGACAATCAGACACTCCAGACCCGCGAAATTTAATTATTAGTAATTCCGGGTACTTTTTGAACAGACCACGTATATTATCTAAGACAGATAGTGTAATTGCGCGTTGCCACTAAGTTTATTTAAAATTTTAGTATAAGAGTATATATATATAGATGTTTGTACTAGATTTAAGTAAATTTTATCTAGTTTTTAATTAGCTTAAAAAATCAGAATGTCCTGAACGAAGTTTTTAAAGTATTTGTATAAATAAACAAAATCTCCTGGATTCCATCTGTTTCCAATTGTTAGTTAATGTAATTGCACCTTGGCACCTAATTTATTCAAAATTTTACGAAATACTACAATAATATAAGCCAGAGTATATATAGAAATATACGAGATTCAAGTAAATTTTATCTAGTTTCTGCTAAGCTAAAAAAATCAGAGTGTCTAGAACAAAATTTTCAAGTTATTTGTATAACTATGAAAAAAGATAATGGATTCCATATATTATCCAAAACAGATAATTGCGTGTTTGTACCAAGTTTATTTAAAATTTTAGTATCGGAGTGCATATAGAAATTTGTATTAGATTTAAATACATTTTATCTAGTTTCTGCTTAGCTAAAAAGTTCAGAGTGCCCGAAACAAAATTTTCTAAGTATTTGAATAAGTGTAAAAAATGTTCAGGATTCCATATATTGTCCAAGATAGATAGTATAATTGCGTGTTGCCACCAAATTTATCAAAATTTTAGTATCAGAGTATATATATAGAAATTTATACCCGATTTAAGTAAATTTTATCTAGTTTCTGCTAAGCTAAAACCATCAAAGTATCCTGAACGAAATTTTCATATTATTTTCATGTAAATTTTATCCTTTGCTCTTTTATTTATTTAAATTTATATTATTATTTATCAATATTACTTGATGTTAATAAATTAGCAGTTGTAATAATTATTGAAATTAAAAAAAAAAAAAAAATTGAATAAATACAAAAAATGTCCCGAATCCTAGACAGTTTGCATCAAGTGTGTGAGTGCCTTGCAACTAGTTTTAAGTAATTTAAATAAATTCATTATTATATATTGTCATAAATAAATAAATATTTTCCACTTACAATCAGAATCATCGCAAAATCTGTAAAACTCTATGGCCTTTTTGTACGAATCTCGTCTTAAGAAAACCACATTGAGGTCTAAAATACTCAAATTGTCCTCTGAGAAAAACATTGTCACCGTATTTACACAAAAACTATTTTTTTTAATGAGTCACTTTCTACATAGCAATATTTATAAAACTCTATCGATACAAATATAAAAATTGTATGTACTATAAAAGAAATTCCACCCAATTTTCATTTAACTAAAATATCTTTATCAAAACAAAAACTTTCTGTTTTCCACAAACAACTAAATTATCTTCTAAAACAATTATTAAAACAAAAACTTTCTGTTAAAACGAAATCGAAGCAGCTGCATTTTGAAAACAATTATTAATTATTATTATTAATAATTAATTTCTAAAATTCAGATAAGATAAATTAATTATTATTATTAAATAAAATTCATAAAAATATTGATTGGAAAATATTTTTGATAGTAATGAAATGTTTTGTAAACTGTTTTGTGTGAAATCATGAAACGATACCTTTCTTGTTGAACATGCGCACTTGAGGTATAGATAAAAAGTGTTATTTGTTAGATAAGAATATATATATATATATATATATATATATATATATATATATATATATATATATCGATAAAATACTCAATTTGTTTAGATATGATAACACGAATATTTAGATCACGGTGCGAGATTTAATCAACGATTTTTTTCAAAATTTAGCAAAGATCCGAACCCATAATAGAGAGTGCTGGTGGTTCAGATCTTTGCTAAATTGGATTATCTTGAATTTTTACACTCATGAAAAGTAGTTTCATTATATATAAGCACTTAACATAAACTTTTTTTTAATATGTAGTCCGACGTGTAAGACTTGACTTGAGATTTTTAAAATTTAGCGAAGACCCAAACCAGGTTTTTAATTTTCTTAATTCTTTACATGCCCACGAAAACTTGTTTAATTATAAAAATTAATTACAGTCTTTTCATAACCAATTGTAATTTTTTTTGTTTATTATGATCTAGTACAACTGATAAAATTTAACCAACTTTTCTTTTTTTAATTTAGCAAAGATCCGAACCAGGTTTAGGATTTTACTAAAAATTTTGCACTCTTCGAACGTGTAAGACTTGACCAAGAATTTTTTTAAATTTAGCGAAGACTCGAACCAGGTTTTTAATTTTCTTTAATTTTTATATGCTCATGAAAAGTCGATTAATCATAAAAATTAATTATACAGTTTTTTTATAATTAATCGTATTTTTCTCATTTATTATGTAGTAAAAGTAATGAAATTCAACCAACATTTTATTATTTTGGTAAAGATCCGAACCATGCTTAGGGTTTTGCTGAAACTTTGACCTAAAATTTTGATAAAACTTCGATAAACCAAAATGATTATATGAATTTTTAATAAAAAGTAATTTAATTACAAAAATAGGAGTCGCAAAGTTGAGTACAAGCACTTGACCACACCTGACATATGACAAAATTTTGAAATTTAGCTAAGACTCGAACCAAGTTTTTAATTTTTTTAAATTTTTATATGCCCATAAACAGTAGTTTAATTATAAGAATTAAGTATATAGTCTTCTAATAATTAAATTTGTTCCAATTAATGATATTTAATCAACACTTTTTCAAATTTAGCAAAAATCCTAACCAGATTTAGGATTTACTAAATTTTCGATAAACCAAAATAATTGTAAAATTTTTAAAAGGCCTATAAAAAGTAGATTAATTATAAAAATTAATTATTTCGTAAAGTTTTAGTGCACAGTCTAAACGCATTTGCAAATAATTTTGTGCTACATTTTCACTTATACTGTGCTTAGCTTGGCGGCAGTTTCACATTTTTCAATAGTTTTCACAAAATTAGAATTGGAAAAGTGCTCCAGTACATAAACAGTCTAAACGCACTTGGATAAACATTTGTACTAGAGTGGCGCTTAGACTGTGCTTAGCCTGGGGCATTTTTTGAAATTTTAATCCAAAATTACAAAAATAAATTATGGAAAATAAAATGAGATGTAATAATTTTTTATCCTCAAAAGCAAATGTCAATACAAGCAGAAAGTTTTTTAAGATCATTCAAATCGGACGCTTAGTTATCTCAAAAATTGCAAATTTTTGCAAAAAAAAACTCATCAGCACGTCTCTCCATCAAAAGGAAAAAATGTTTTTTGAATCATTCAAACCGGTTGAACCGTGTTCCCGAAATTGTTCAAGGAAGATTGTATCGGCACATACATACACACACATACACCACATACATCCATTTTTAACTTCCCGTAGGGCAAGTTATAGTAATCGCAAAAAAATCGAAAATGAAAATTTTTATAGATCTTTTATGTTTCAAAGATTTCTGAATATTTTGGCATACCTTAGAAAAAATGGATTTTGAATTTGACCATTTTTTTTATTGAATGAAATTTTTTTTTCATTTTTTTTTTTTTGTTTTTTTTGTTTTTTTTTTGTCAAATTTATAGTTAGTCTTGATTAACAAAAATAAATCGTAACAAAAAAAAAAAAAAAAAAATTATAGTTTCTCAAAAATGTAATTTTTTCAAAGTAAATTTTTTTTTGGGTACGGGAAGTTCCAGCAATTTGCCTTAAGGCACGATGCCATACACCCCACTAGTTTCAGAAACTTCTAATCTATAATATAAAAATGAATCGCAAAATGTGTTGGTAAGCGCATAACTCAACAGCGCCTGGACCGATTTGGCCAAATCTTTTTTTAAAATGTTCGTTGAAGTCCAAGGATGGTTCGTACGGCAAGAAAAAATCGAAAAATTGCCGGGAAAACCCTAAAAACAGCCCTTTTCTGTTTCACATATAAACGTTTTCTAACTAAAACGTAGAATCAATTTGAGCTTTATTGCTATTATATAAAGTTCATATTAAATTACAAGCATTCACTGTGTACTCCTTCTAAACGATTATTCGAATTTTGATAAATCTTTCTGAAGTTTGTTAAGGAAATTTTCTAGGATGTATGTGATTATAAAGTCCTGGAATGTATGTGCAATATTGTAGAAATAAATGGAAAAAAATGCCAAACACGACATGTCATTGTTTGCATTGAAAATAAATGAAAACTATCATCTGCCAAAAATTTCAATTCACTTATGAACCTATCCAATATTAGAATATGTATAACAAATTCATGATTATGAATAAGAAAAATGAAATATCTGCATGCCTACAAGACAATAATTATTGTTTTTGGATAAACGGTAATTATTAGTATATTATATTAAAAAATTGTATGCGTGGGTACAGGACAACGTCTGTCGGGTCATCTAGTAGTAAAATAATTTCATTGCCGATTTTTACTAATAATTACTATTACTTACTGATTACAAAATAAATATTACTCTAACCTTTATAATCCGATGAAGCTCCCATGCTGACGCACTCCGACACGCACCTATCTCCTGGCGCCATCTCTGCGTCACCGACCTGCTGCTGCTGTCTGATTTTCATCATCATCGCATTTGCATCATCGAAACCATCTTCATTTCTCATCACCGACCTATCACTTTTCAAAGTAGAACTATCATCAGAAAAATCACTATTCTTCATCATCTTATTATGACGCCTATAATCATCACCACACTGCTTATCATCATCAATAATCGCCATCAAGGTAAAATCATCGTTATCATCATTTTCTTCGTCCTCTTCGCGAACTGTGGCTTGTTTTGTTCTAAGACAAAATCGGTCTTGTTGATGATCGGATGATGATGATGATGAATTTTTGTTATTGCCGATGATGAATCGGTGACAGTTGAGAATCGATGCTGAACCGTTGGAGGACGATGATGATGATGATACGTCATCGTTGATGAATGGTTGGTGGTTGCAGGGCGAGCGGCTGTCGAGGCGGACGCGGGGGAGCTCGGAGCCGAAGAATAAAGCACCCAGCTGGAAATAGATAATTAATAATAATAAGATTGAAGTAAAACTTGATTGCTACTGTACAAGATGGCATTTAAGTAAAAATAACGATGTATTTATTTTTTTTATAACAACTTTGAATATTTCATCAGTAAGTTCATCAGTAATATGGTGGTAACACTCGTGATGCACACATTTATTAGTGTCAACCACTATACACATTTATATAATGATAAATTATATAAATTATATATTTACTAGCAAACCCAACGAACTCCGTTTCGCCACCAGATGGTTTCGTGAGAAAGATGAAGAAATTTTTTGTTTGTTTTATATTTGAAAAGGAAAAATTTGATTTTATTGCACAGCAGTAATGAATTTATTTCGATTACAAAAATGAAGTGTATTTTAGTTGAACTTCTCTTAATAAATGAAAGTAAATCCACAAATTATCCATTTCATTGAAGTGCTCTTTGATAAACCACATTTTTTGTTTTTTGGTCTGACGTTAACACAAACAAAGCGGATGGTTTTCCAACTCGTGAACAGGCAACGTATAACTGCCCATATGAAAAACAATGATTTTCTAAATAATCTACTTGAAATTTATCCCGCAAACACTAAGCGATTGGCCTTGCGACTTGTTATTGCGAACACAAGGCGAACTGGAAATTGCAATCGTTTGAAGTCAAACGGAAGACCAGTCGGAATCATTGGTATGTCACCAAATCGCCAGCAATTTTTGATTGAATGGTGAAATTCAGTGCGTGTACATCATTATTCTTTGCGGCAAGAATTGTTCGTTGACTTAACCGAGCATAATTCTGATAATTCTCACTAATGTCATTACTCGAATTTTTAATTACTATGCGTGAAGTTCTAGCAATTTGCATTAAGGCACGATGCCATGCACCACTAATTTTCTTAGCTATGAAGCTTGCGGAGCTCGAGACCTTTCTAACGAATGCAAAATTGTCGAAATCGGTTCGTGCGTTCTGGAGTTATTTCGTCAGGAAGGAAAACCTGACTTATTTTTATAAATATGTAGATATTAAGTGACACTCGTGATGCACACATTTATTAGTGCCAACCATTATACACATTTATATAATGATAAATTATAAATTATATATTTATAAAAGCATACAAAATATGTACATGGTCTGTTCAAAAAGTTTTCGGAATTTTCGTTTTTTCAAAAAAATATTTATTTATTCGTCTACATTAATGTGGTCCCCTTCAAAGTAGTCCCCCCCAGATATAATACACTTATGCCAGCGTTTTTTCCAATTTTCGAAGCACCCTTGATATTCACTTTTTGATATGTCCTTGAGCACTCTCAGCGATTCGGCCTTTATTTCTTCAATCGAGGAAAACCGCCGTCCTTTCATGGGTCTCTTCAACTTTGGGAATAGGAAAAAGTCACACGGAGCCATATCTGGTGAATTTTTGCACTTTGCAACACTTTATTTCATTTTTACGCAAATTTAATACAAATTCTTTGACTTTTCAATTCTTCCATTGTAAAATCGCCGAGCTCAGAAAAAACGTCGAACCTTAGCGACTACCACAGACAAAGTAAACAGTGAATATAGCTGAAAATTTCATCATACTTTAGGGGCATGTATACCAACACAATAAAAAAAAAATTTTGACAATCAGACACTCCAGACCCGCGAAATTTAATTATTAGTAATTCCGGGTACTTTTTGAACACACCTCGTATAATATTTAAAAACAATAATGTAATTAAAGTCATACTTCAAATACGACATGATCGGTTTGTCATTGTAATTAGCATTTAGGACTCAAACCTTTATTAGAGAAATGAAGTAATTGCTGATTAATAAATTCTATACATTCATTGGGTTATGTTAAACAACGCCTAAACAAATATTGTTTTCGCAACTTCACTCATCATGTAATAATTGTGTTTGAAGAACTTCATGTAATTAAAATTAACATACATTCATTGACTGCTTTTATTATTATTTTTTTAATTTTTCGCTGGGGATATAATCTCATTCTTTAAACAGCTGTAATATGTGTTTTGCCTAAACAATATTCTCCATTTTAATAACTTCAAAGATTTATAAAAAGTACGAAAAATATAGAAATAATTTCTAATCAATGAACTTACGTTTAGTACACGGCACAAATGTTTAATTTGTTTTATTATTTTTAAGGAACATGGTAAAATATTCTTCTGATTCAGGCATTTTTCATTTATTTATTTATTTATTAAGTATATAGCCTACATAGTTCTTCCAAGGAGGCTTAAAAATACAATAATTTTACAATGCTTATTAATTTAAATGAAATAAGATTAAATTATGAAAGATATTTGAAAAGAAATAAAAAGATTAACTTGAGGAATAAAGTTAGAGGACTAGGAATAATTATAAATCCTTTGTATAAAAAACACTAAATTAATTAACATTATTCATATTTTATTGAGTAAGTGTTCTATCTGCACGTGCCGAGAAGTTCGTGCAACTTGCCTTAAGGCAAAATAGTACTTATACCTACTTGTTTTTATTATATATTACTTCCTCATTGCATGTTATTTTTGTAATTGAAAGACGTTTCACATCATTGTATGGAAAACGATAATGGCATCACGTTTTAAATTGCATTTCATATGATATTGAATCATTTATAATGCATATATATATATATATATATATATATATATATATATATATATATATATATGATTTAGTTGTTAATTTTGATGTTGAGATATATGAGTAAGTTCTTGTGGGGCGATACATCAAAAAAAGAAAAGCAAAGATTTATAAATTAATCTTTAATTCCAAACGTTTCGACATTCAATTTAATGTCATCATCAGTGGATATTAACGTTGGTAGGTTACATCTAAAGATGTGTACAAAACACTAGAAATTAGCACTAACATTTATACAACTAATTTTTCAACACCATGCATTTTTTTTTAATTTTTGTATGATGTAAAAAGAAAAATGATAGTTTTATTTGAACAAAAATGTGAGTAAAATTAAGTAATTTCTGCCACGACTTGTGAAATGTGCAAGCTCCGAGGCTTTGGACTAAAGTATCTTAAAATTTTTTTACAGTATCTAAAAGAATTTAACAAAGTTTAAAAAAAAAAATTTAAAATATATTATAGATTAAAAGATAAAATGAAAATAAGTAAAAAATTGATACATACTACACCAGGAAAAACAATAAAAAGTTTATTTGTTTTCTTTTATTATATGCTGCATTCACAGATTCATGAAATCAAATAGTATTGCCATCTACCGCGCGTATAAATCTCAAGAGCAGATACTTAAACCTCGAGACATCACATATAAAAACTGGCTCACTAACAATAAGTAAAGTTCCATGAATTCAATAGTTAATTACAAAGAAATGGCCTGGCCGATCTTTACCAAAAACTGATCAGCACAATCTTTAACTGATATCTTTCGAACAATTTTAGAATTTTCAAAATCTGTTCAAAATTTTTGGCTAAATCGAGGTTGAAATATTTTGCATTAGTCGATTTAAACACTTTATGTTGACTTTAAATAAATGATAGTAATAAACAAGTGGGGTAAACTTAGAACAAATCCACTTTACGGTGCATGAGTGTTTTCAGCATATCATAGATGGTGCTAGTGTGCTTCGGGATTTATTTTAAAACATTTTCTCTAGATATAGCACACGTACTTTAAACGTTTCAGTACCAAGTTTGTATATAGATACAATATATCTTTTTTGAATGAAAAAATGTTAAATTTTTTCTCATTTCACAACATATTAGTGATTTTGTTAAAATATATTTTATACGCATATATTCTGTTCTCATTTAGTCAAATTAATCAGGTTTATCTTTTCTATATTATATATTTATATAAATCTTATCCTAGATTTAAACCTAAGGGTGAATTTACGTGCTACGGTTGGTGGCGACATCTATGATATGCTGCAAGAACTAAAATCGATGTAATTTCAAAGTGGCCGTATTTGCCATCTATTAATACTCGTTTATCTACGATAATAATAAATAACAATTTAAATTTCTAACACAACAAACAACACAACATCGAAGTTTTACCTTGATGTCTCTATTGGGCGTCACTGGAAAAATCTTCACAGAGCAGCACAATAAAAAATATTATTGAATTAATATTCAATAAACTTAAATAATTAAGTAATATATTTACATATATATATATATATATATATATATAAATGATTGAGTAATATGTAAATAATTAAGTAATATGTATAAAGTTTATTCCAAAATGGTTCAAGTTCATGCTAAAACAAATGGCGTATAAACGTGCTGCTATCTTGAAGTACTACAGCACACTACGCAACGGTTTTAAAATTTAAAAATAATTAAATCAAGTTTCTCGATCTTCTTTTATAGATTTGTGAATATTCTCATATTACTTATTTATATATTATCTAATTTCTAGTAATTTTGCCTTAAAAGTAATATAAAAAAAAAGTTTACCGATAGTTCTTCACTGCAGTATGAAGCAAAAGTCTGTTCGTCTTGAATCAGGACACAAAACAGAGGTTCCCAATTGTAAGGAGGCTTTTTTGGAAGTTTTGATGGAATGCCTGCAGGTTCGGGATCTGAAAAAAATAATAAATATCAATAATAAACCTCGATTTAAAATAAGAATCTTGATTGCATTTACAATTCGTAACATATTTGAAAAAATTAAAAATATGTTGAAAAATAACATTATATCTGAAATGAATAACGTTTTTGACTGGCTACTCGATGACACACATCAGGCGTCGAAATGTAATTTTAATAAACAATATATTCTTTCTTATTTTTTGTAATTCGATATGCAGTCCAAAATCGGTATGATTTAATTGATTAAATCGATGTAAATATGAAAATCTGTGCCACCGACACAAATATTCGTGGATCGATAAATTAAATCGATTTGGCGCAAAACAAAAAAAACTGACGAGTTGTAAAAGTTTTTTTTCGCCATTCTTAGACTCTCAAATAACAAGAAAACCGGTTTTCGTTTGATGATAATAATAATAGGTTACGTTGAGAATCTTTCTCGTAGTACTATTATAGCACGTGAATATATTTATGAATATAACATTTCGTATGAAATGTATATGTATACACTAATAAAATTTGCAAACAAACTTTTGATTTATCATCATTTCATTTTTGATTTATTATCATTTAATCGCAGATACTTATTTTAAAAGGAGAGCAGACAAAAACATTAGATTTTTACTATTTTTCAATTCATACATTTATAAAACAAACTATCTGTTGACAGAATGAATTGGAAATTTTAATTTTTAAAATACTTCGGAAGAGTTATCACTTTCCCGTAAGGTAAGTTATAGTAATCGCAAAAAAATCGAAAATAATTTTTTTGGCATATTTTCACGTTTCATAGGTTTCTGAACATTTTGACATACCTTAGAAAAAATACCTTAGAAAGAGCAAAGTCTCATTTGATACTTTTTACCTTACACAAGTGTAAGTTTTTATAAAAGTTATATAAGTTGAATCTAACTTAAAATTAACATAAAACAATTAAATAACGTATACTTAAAAATTGTGTTAAGGTCTCGTAAACTAAACAACAGTGCTCACAATCAGAAAAACTAAGATGATAGCTGGTTATACACCTTTTACCCTCTACTTTCAAATATTGTAGTCAAAAAATTCTGAACTTTACATATTTTTGAGATATCCGTGGTGGACCTTACTCGCTCTGCTTTATGGCAAGTTTATTTCAAACACAAAAAAAAAATAAAAATATAAAAAATATTAAAATCGTTCTTAGTGACTATTTTTAGGCCAAAAGAAAAGGAAGTTAAATATCCATTAGTTATTAACTTCCCGTAGGGTAAGTTATTGTAATGGGCCGAAAATCGGAATTGAAAATTTTTACATTTCTCGACGTTTTGAAGGTTTCTGAACGTTTTGGCATACCTCAGAAAAAATGGATGTGTGTGTGTGTGTGTGTGTGTGTGTGTGAGTGTGTATGTATGTATGGATACAAATTTTCGCCCACGTTTTCGGGCGTACGGATTAACCGATTTGAATGGTTTAAAAAACATTCGATTCCTATTGATAGGGAAAAGAGCTGATTAGTTTTTGGCAAAGGCAGGTCCAGCCGTTTCGGAGATACGGAGCAAAGAGTGCAGAAAATAGAAATCGAATTTTTGAGAGAACGGAGTATCCGATTTGAATGATCTAAAAAACATTCAATTAGTAATGATTAGGAGAAGTGTTTATTAGTTTTTGACAAAGGCAGGCCCAGCCATTTTGAAGATACGGAGCTAAATATGTAAAAAATGGCAATTTTTAAGGGAACTAAGCGTCCGATTTAAATGATTCAAAGAACTTTCTGCTTGTCTTAACAAAATAATTGATTTTGGAAAAAAAAATTTTGTTCCAATTTTTTTTTTTTTTTTTTTAGTTTTTTTTTATATCGAAAATATTTCAGATTTTATTTTTAATTCTGACTATAGTACTAATATACTTTACAAATAATTTCAACTCTGCAATTCAGTTTATATAATTCTTATAAATATTAGACAATTTTACAATATTTATAATAATCTATTTGAAAACATTCAGTATTCCACGAACATTTCGTTACGGTACGGGAAGTTCCAGCAATTTGCCTTAAGGCACGATGCCATAATTGCCTCAAGACAGAATTCCACTTACAGCTAGTTTTTTAGGAAGTTCTCATAATGTACATCATAAGTTTCTTTTAATAATGTCATGGCATTTTTTTCTTCCTAATGCTAAGACATTTGTGAAGGGTGCAAGGGATTAATGGAAATGAGTTTTAAAGGGTAATGTATATATATATATATATATATATATATATATATATATGTATGTATGTATATATCCTAGAGTAGATAGAATATAATAATGTTGATGTGATGTGATGTGTAGATTCTATTCCATATAAGTTATCCGGTTAATACGTAGCATTCCAATGTGTCATTATTCGTTGTTAGATGCAAAAACCACCTCACATATATACACACACACACTTCAATTTCATCGTGAACCAACATTCAAACATATATACATATTCATACAAACATTCCTATACAACATACTAAAATATCCTTAGAAATACATACAAATAATTTATTGTAGGGTAAAATGCAGCAATATGTAAAAATATCGCAAATGTTTTTTTATATATTTCTATCATAAATAAAATAAGTATAAATAAATCGTAAACACGGTTGATTTGTCGTCACTTCTATTTTAATTGTTTTCACTCTCCTTAGAGTGCGCCACCATATGTGTAGCATGTAAATTTACCCCTGGGTTTAATTCTAGATATTTTTTTAAGTTGATTGTTCGTCTAGACTTCTAGAGCAGAAATACACTTTCATTAACTGTTAAAGTACGTGTATTGTAGAAAGAATATCAGTTCCTTAAAAAAAAGGGAAAAATTTGGGCACAGAAGACGCTCTGTTGAGTGCGGATAACACTAAAATAAGGTAAAACACTTTTGTTCTCATAGTTTTCTTAATATTGTAGAAAAAAATTGATGTTTGAGTATGTGCGGATACAATCTTTAGTCGACGATTTCGGACGCACGGACTTTTGAAGAGCGCTGATATACAAGTATAAAATTATCGCATTATTTATAAATTGTTGGCATAGTTTATATAAATTTAATTTGCAATATTATTTGAGATGTGGAATATAATAAATTTGACATTTACTATTTAACTATTACTATATATTTTTATCTATGACCTCATCTGACATTATTTATTATTCAGATAAAACACAATTATATTGAATTTAAAAACCGAGTGCAAAGGATCAAAACCCAACTGAAAACCGGCGCGCCTCTATGAACACATTCAACAATTAATAATGCTTTTCTGCAGTTTTTTAACATTTTTCAATCAGTATTGATAAAAATGTATTTTGAAATTAAAAAGTATACTTTTAAAAAACAAAAAACTATAATAATAAATTAGAATTTAACTCATTAACAAAGCGATAAATCTTTTTTCAGAATTTTATTGTTTTAACTAAAAAAAGTGAAATTTACTAACGATATACCTTTATCTACGACCTTATCTGACATTATTTATTATTTAGATGAAACGCACTTATCTTGAATATAAACCGAGTGCAAAGGTTTAAAACCCGGCTCAATACCGGCGCGCCTCTATGAACATATTCAACAATTAATAATGCTATTCTGTAGTTTTTTTAGACTTTCCAATCTTTAGCGATAAAAATGTATTTTAAAATTAAAAATACACTACTATAGAACTAAAAATTACAATAATAAATTAAAATTTATATTTAATTCAGTGTGATAAATCTTTTGTGTATGTGCGGATACAATCTTTGGTCGACGATTTCGGACGCACGGACTTGCATCCAGATATAAGAGCACTAATAAAAATGATGTGTAAGTAAAAAATTAGACTTAGCATTATGTATAAATTGGCATAGTTTATATAAATTTAAATTGTAATATTATTTTAGATGTGGGATATGATAAATTTAGCATTTACCGCAAAAGTCGGATCGTTCAAATTAGTTTGCATAATAATAGAAAAACTTTCATTTGTCAGAGATATCACGGGCTTGTCCTATATATATATATATATATATATATATATATATATATAAATGTGTGTTTATTATAATGCGTGCAAGTTCGGTAACCTCGTTATCAACAAAATGTGCATAAATGTGTTCAGTTTGATAATGGGAACACAATACAATTAAACAAACAAATGAATAAGATTTTAAATCATTCATTGGCAAATATAAACTAATTAGTTAGTAGTCACAAACTGTCAAAAAACTATTTGAGGCATTTTACTCATAAAACCTAACTTCACGCATGCGTTATCAATGAGACACCAGGAAGTTGCACTTATGATAAAATTGTTACTAGACCTTTGTGCGTTTTGGAGGTTAGGTCTTATGTGTAAAAAATACTTAAATTTTTTACAGTTTGTGACTACCAACTCATACAAAGATAAATCCGTAATATTTTTTCGGGAATTGGTTCCTAGATCTATTATTTTCTTAAGAATAATAACATTACCGAAGGCAATCAGTTTTCCTATCCGTATAGATTTTCTCTGGCTTTTGTAAATAATCACCATTAAGCTAATAAAGTCGTAATTACATTTTAATTAAGCGAATAAAAGTTTTAATTTGATTGCTTTTAATTCTTAATTAAATGCTATATGCTGCTGAGAAAATTGCAGAGCACGAGATAGATCATTAAGTGGAAGAAAAATAGATTTACATATAAATACAAATATATATATATATATATATATATATATATATATAAATATTCTCTCACGAATGCAAACATGCAATTCTTTTGTAAATAAAAACCGGAAAATGTTATTCATTATTTGTACATATCGTACAAGTGGTGACGTAACCTACAAAGTCGTTAAAGTTAACGACATAATCAAAAATCAAAATTAGTCATCTGGTTTTATTGTTCAACAAAAAAAAAACTTATCTGTGACCTCATCTGACTTTATTTATTTTTATGTAGATAAAACACATTTATCGTGAATATAAACCGAGTGCAAAGGTTCAAAACCCGGCTCAGTGCTCGCGCGCCTCTAGGAACGTAATACACAATTATTAACCCTTTTTCTATCGAAGCGACCATGTATTTATTACACAAAATACTTCAATTCAATTACACAAAATATTCCAATCAGTATCAGTAAGAATGTATTAATAAATTAAATATTACGCTTTTAAACAAACTAAAAATTACAAAAACGAATTAGAATTTTCAACAATTTAACTTAAAGTGATAAATCTTTTATCAGAGTTTTATTATATTAACAAAAAAATACAATAGATTTTGTTAACAATTATATATACTTTTATTTATGTACTCATCTGACATTTTTTCAATGTGTAGATAAAACACACTAATCTTGAATTTAAAGCAAGTGCAAAGGTTCAAAACCCGGCTCAATACTCGCGCGCCTCTACGAACATATTCCACAATTAATAACCATTTTCTGTAGATTCCATTTTAAGATTTTCCCATCGTTATCGATAAAAATGTATTTTAAAATTAAAAATTACACTTCTAAAAAACTGAAAATTACAAAAGCAGTGATAATTTTTTTATCTGAATTTGATTGTTTTAACACTAAAAAGTGAAGCTTACTAACGATATATATACTTTTATCTATGACCTCATCTGACATTATTATTCAGATAAAACACAATTATCTTTAATGTAAACCGAAGGCAAAGGTTCAAAACCTCAATACACGCGCGCCTCTATGAACATATTCAACAATTAATAATCCTTTTCTGTAGTTTTTCAAGATTTTCCAATCGTTACCAATAAAAATGTATTTCAAAATTAAAAATTACACTACTATAAAACTAAAAATTACAATATCAGATTAAAATTCACAATAATTTGAATCAGTATGACAAATCTGTTATCAGGATTTTATTCTTTTAACTAAAAAAGTGGAGTTTATTAAACATATACTTTTATCTATGACTTCATCTGGCATTATTTATTATGTAGATAAAACACAACTATCTTGAATGTCAACCTGAGGCAAAGGTTCAAAACCCAGCTCAATACTCGCGCGCCTCTATGAATGTCTTCTACAATTTTTATCCTTTTTCTACAGGAGTGAGTGGAATTCATTATTTATTCATTTCAGTGAATTTTAGTTATTTTTAAAATCTAAGTAATTTGTTTTAGAAATTTGAAAGTTATATATATTTTTATAAGTTATATATATTATATATTTATAATATATAATATATATATTTATAATATATATTTATAAGTTATATATATTATATATTTTTTGTAATTAACATTATATATTTTTTACATTTTATTTATTTTTACATTATATATTTTTAAGTACCTATTTTAATTAACAATTTTTTAGGTTAACAAATTTATATCATAACTTTTTTTAACAAATTATTAAGTATTATTATAATATAAGTGTTTTATTTCACAAATTTTTAGATATCTTTATAATAAAAGTATTTTGTTTAATAATTTTATAAGAATTTTTAAATATTATTATCATATAAATATTTCGTTGAACAAAATTATAGTTATATATACCATATAAGTACTTAGTTTAACAAATATATAAGATTTATTGATATTATATATATGGTCGCTGTTTTGACGAATATACTCGCGCGCCTCTATGAACGTATTTCCCAATTATTAACCTAGAAGGCCAAAAATTTGATATATAAAATTTAAATCTAATAAAAAAATCTAAATTGCAATTTTGAAAATCCAAAGATTACAACAAAATATTAAAGTTCTCAATAATTAGAGTCAGAGTGATAAATATTGAAGCAAAGTTTGGTACAATGAATGTCATCTATAGACGACACTCGTACCCACATAACATCATGTTAGTTTCATTCTAAAAAATTGCCAAGAAAATAAATAGTAAAATTGCAGCTGCATAGCATCAGATAACACTATTATTAAATACTTAAATTTTACTTTTAAGATTCTGGCAACACTTATTTGAATCATAGTACAAAAAAGGATAAATCATACTATTTTATACAAACCTATTTGTGAATTGATACCCGAATGTCTGAAAAAAAAATTGAGGAAGAATCTGGTTCGCTAATTTTATTTTTTTTCGTAATTCTGAATCGTTTGACACCGAAATCTGATAAAGTGAGTATGTATGTTTTGGCGTTTTTTTCAGAAACTGCTAAACCGATTTAGCAAATTTTTTTTAGTTCAAGTTCTTGCAAAAAAACCTAAACCCATATTGACCGTAAGAATTTCAATAACACTTGTATGGTTATAAGGTTCTTGGACTTAATAAACATAGTAAAATATTAAAGGCCTACGAAAAGTGAATCATAAAAATTTTGCAAAATTTATATATATATATATATATATATATATATATATATAAATTTATATATACATTGTGGTGTGTGTCTATTCTGACAGTAGTAAAGAGTAAGTGTTGCGTGGGTTCGCGTTACCATGGCGACGCAAACGGTCCACAATCAATATTCGGCACGGGAAGACTGCATCCATTATTATATACATACAATACGATAAGAAGAGCAAGTGTCGGATTAATCCGACTAACCATTTATAAGATAAGATTCAAGATAATCATTAAGCTGCAATAGATGAACTCCACTCAGCGATTCAAGATAAAAGATACAGTTAAGTTCGCCCCTTGTCCAAGTTCGGCAACAAACGATTCAGAATGACTTGAAAAGTCAAAAGAAATTCTCAACAAAGAATTTATTGTTACAATCTTCTTGATAAGCTTGTATATTAAATTGTAACAAAATCTACTTACAGTGTTACCTGATACTATACCGATCCAACTTCATTACGATTGAAATAAGTGTTGCCAGAAATTACTTAAAATACATGGATTCAAACATAGTGTTACCTGATAGTATACACAACTGTAACTTCACTATTTCTTTACTCGTTTTTCTTAGTATCGAAGTACCAAGAATTATGTCGAATTACAATGCTGATTAAATGCGCAAACTTTTAAGGTACCTTGCAAAACATTTTAGTACATTTTTTTAAAAAAATCGCTTTACAAAGTAGACAAATTTAAAATTCATAATTTAATAAATTCCATAGTTTAACAAATTTCTTACGTTAATATTGATTGTGCAATTAATTTCTGACTGTGGTCCTAGAAATGTTATTTACTGATACCATTGAACTTAGTTTGAATGAACAAAAAGGACCACAATATCCGAGGAATTATATATATATATATATATATATATATATACATATATATATATATATATATATATCTGTGTGTGTATGTGTATTCTGTTCCGACATAGGAATAAATCGCCTTTATTAAGAACATAAGCTGCAAGTTTGCAGATAAAGCACGTTAATTAATTTTACAATAGAATTCGGAAGGCATGGATATATATATATATATATATATATATATATAAATATATATACATATATACACACCATATGATGTGTTTCGACATTTTAAATTACTTCCACAGACATGCATTTTAAAAATAAAACTAAACTAAAAACATTTCGAAAATGGTGAGACGAAAGTCTTAATGATTAATTTGTGTGTTGATGAATGCTCCTGCATTGTATGTATGTATATATATATATATATATATATATATATATATACATATATACATATTATATATATATATATATATAAACCGGCGTGAACATGGTAAAATTGTAATTGATTTATTTTTGTTCATCACATGATTTTCGTTAAAATGTATATTTTGGGAAATATTTGCAAAAAACGACGAAAAATGCCAAAAAGAAACGAATTTTCAGTAGCCAGTAACTTGAAAAGAATTTGCTTTTATGAAAAATATCATAAAACATTTTTTTCTTATAATTAGTTCTTCTATCGATATCCGACAATATTTTGAAAAAAAAATACACCACTGAGAAGGTGTGAGAGTAAGATGAACCTAATTTCAAAATTTCATACAAATTGGAGCACAGTAAAAAAAAGTTCAGACCAAAAACACTAAATAAAAAAAAATACAACAAAAATTTGAATAATTTTATGAAAAATGTATTTACTTAGGAAAAAAAAAATAAACTTTAGTTGGACTATCTTAAAGTTAATATTGTAACTTTCAGAATTTTTTTTACCAATTTGGAAGCATTTGAGCGAAAACATCCATATCAAGGACCACCCTTTAATATATATATATATATATATATATAATATCTATATCTATATCTATATCTATATATATATATATATATATATATATATATATATATATATAATAGTTGTAAAAGACATATGTAGGTTTTGATTTTAATGTGCTTTGAATAATTGTTTGAGACAATAAACATACAATTGATATTAATCGAATCAATTTAACTCTTGTTCAAGTATGTATATATATAATATATATATATATATATATATATATATATATATATACTCTGTTGGCAGGTCCCTTCAAATTAAATAGCCCTAATTGAAATAAACTACGACGACCGAAAGAATTCTTCTGAAATATTCCAAACTCTTTTATTCTTAATTTAACTCTTCCACAACCAAGCCAAACGATTCAGAATAACTGGAAATATTAAAAGAACTTTTTATCCAGGAAGTGAATGATAAAATGTGCACATTTTATCAGTTTGTTTAACAGAAACTGTACTTTCTAAAAAGGCTAGAATTGTTTGCAGTTGATATCAAAGTTTAAACAAAGATTGTATTTTGAATATTCGCGCCAAAAGTTATCTAGTCTATGCTTTATTATAACCAACTTCATGGCGGACGCCATGTTTGGTTGATTGACATATTTGAAAATAAAGAAATTATCATACTTGCTTTTCTAAATTTCGAGGGGTAAATATTTAAATTGGAATAAAGAAGATCTTGGCATAAAACAAATAGTAGTTGTTATTATCTATATATAAAAATGGAGCTCTCGATCAAATGATTCGGTAAAACTCGAAAACAGCTGAACCGATTTGGCCAGTCTTAGTCTTGAAAAATTCGTGCCAATCAGTAGATTGTCGAAAAAGGTATTATTTCGAAACCGCGTAGAAACTTTACATTTTTAATTTGAACATTTTTGTAGAAGCGTAATTTAAATAAAACAACGGACTAATACGTCAAATGTCAAATGACACATGATGTTCAATCACGTTTAATAGGATGTTTTACGTGAATATTATTCAATTATGAGTAAATTGTAGTAAGTAGTATCGTTTGTAGTTGTATTTATATACAAAAACGTTATTAAACGGCCCGCAAATGTTACTAGAAACTCAAAATATCAACTTTTTTGAAATGGTAATATAAAAATGCACTTTTTGGCATATTTTTCTCAAACATGGTGCTCTGAAAGATCTCATTTGTATAATTATATACTCATTGGTATTTATAAAACATTCTCTAGGTTATATTATTTTTTATTTATGTTATTTAAATTCAGAACCTAAATTTGGTATCGATCAAAGGGACATTTTGTCGAATAACATTTTCCCAGTAATAATTTCCCAAAATTTATCGAACAATCGGGGTTAAAAGTTCCACGACCGAAGGGTCAAAAACCAGTAGAGATAAGCATTGTTTAACAACAATATTTGAAAGTAGAGGGAAAAAGATGTATAACCAGCTATAACATTGATTCTGATGACTTTGCTAGCGGAAGATAAACGGTAATATTTGAAAATCCGTAATAAAAATATTTTCTTCCGTTGGTAGTTTTTTAGCATTAGTTAAAAATGTAATTATTTTTTAAAATACCTTTAAAATTAAAATAAGACATTAAACCTTTGGGGGGTAAAAAGGTCAAAATAACAAATTTTTGAAAGACATCAAAAAACCACATTTCTACAATGATGAAGCTGACAGTTTTACTGAACGTAGTCGGATAATTGTTCGTTTGAAATGTGTTATTTGTTGTGATATAATTGGTTTGGTTTTCACAATATACTTTATATTTGTTCAAAGTCAAATTGGACGTTTGTGCCTCGCCCTGCTCTACATATATACTTTCGGTTAAATTTACTTTAATTCATCGAATGTAACTTGAAACTTTTCAAAGAGCAGGTCAAAGAAGGAATACTTAATTCATTTTCTATCTTTCCTCGCAGAAATTTGAAAATTTTGTATAAGCTCAGTAGTATTATTTACAATTATACACAAAAATCCAGAATCGAAAAAGAATCTGAAAAACTTGAAACGCAATCAATAAGTCGAAAGACCAAAAAAGACTTGCATTGGATTATAATACTATGTTCTGTATAGAAAGTGTATAAAACTTACAGTTTGATTGTATTGATCAAATATAGACAAACTAATGGGGTTTATTGTTTTTGTAATACCTCATTGTATATAGCATTCAAACAACACATCCTTATACACTTAAAGTATTAATATTTTTGATTCTCAAGAAATGGTTTAGAATATACCTTACTTAGCAAAACAACGTTTGCCGGGTTAGCTAGTATATATATACATATATCTATTAATTATCCGAACTTGCTCCTATTCCAATTCGAGACTTGTTAACAACCAACCAACAATTTATTAGTATTTAGTAAGTCTGGTTCGAAAGTGTTCCAGTAAAACACTTGTCTCGATCAGCCTAGTTTAGTTAGTTTGTTGGAAATTCGAAGTAAGTGTGTTCCAAATCGTCGAAAGCATTTATTAGTCGAATCATTACAAGTTCGTCCGCTATTAGAAAGTTGCATTCGTAGACGACGAATCGATTTCGGTTTATTATTGTTTATTTTGTTCAGAAATGAAATTAACAAGGGAAATAAAACGTCCTCTGGCAACACTGTGATTGGTCCTCTAATTTCTGGCAACACTTGTTTCAATCGTAGTGAAGTTAGGCTTGTATAGTGTGTACCAGATCTCAACGGTGTGACAGTTTTGATTGTAACTATCGTGAAAACAATTAGAAAAAAACTGTATTTCACGACAAAGAAGGGAGTCTATATTTTTTTAAAAATGCTATTAAAAGTAAAAAAAAAACTTCTGAATATTTTTTCACATTTATCATTTTGTTTGAAAGTACATAAAATCCTTCCGGTTAATATTGGAAAATAATACCTTTTACATTTACAAGTAAAGAATATTCTACTAGAGCAATCGCCCGAGGTAAGTGTTAATTATTATTAATTTTAAATTATTTTTATCAATTAAGTACTCTTTATTATTTTTCACTATCACAAGCAACAAGAATAATTTTTATATTAACAAGTATTATTATTATAATAACTTGTGCTTTTTAGACTAAAGAAGAAATTTTGGGCTCGAAACGGATGGAAATTGGTAAAAAAATATATATATATATATATATATATATATATATATATATATATTTGCCAGAAGGCAAATTGCCTGCCACAGCTGATGTCACATAATGGTTTAGGTTTTATGTTTGGAACATTTTTATGCGAATTTTATTTATTTTCTCCAGTTTTATAACCATATATTAGGCCAAAATATGCATAAGATACAAATATATATATATATAT